>NC_133896.1:205758794-206064812 GCF_964199755.1 Larus michahellis
GAAAGGCCCTCAAGAGGACCGTGGAGGAAGAAGCCCTCACCAACATGAGAGTTGTCCTTGTAAACCCCTCACACCTCTCTGATGGTCCAGCTCCCCTTGCCCTACATTATGTAGAAGGAGGACGAGCACTGTAAGTCCTCGTGTTATCACGACTCTTAATAAGACTAATCATAACTTGTATTTTGATTAGACCGTTAAGACTCAAATTACACTAACATTAAAGTCTTGTCTCCACATATCGACTGTGTTCACATTTTGTCCTTACATGATTTTTAGTGCAACTACTTAACGGAAATTATGTATCAAAATCCAAGATGGCACCAGGCATATTTTAAGGGAAGAAAGAGACCTGTCTTGTCAGAGTTGTCAAAGGAAAAACTTAGACGACTAGTTCCAAAGTGGAATTTGTGAACTTTGAACAGATTCCTCAGGATGCCCGCTCATGGGAATCTCCTATTTTCACATATTGGCTATGTATGTACCTCAGGCTGGGGCTCGGACACACACTGCTGCAATGCCAACCCTCTCTGTGAAATAGCCTGAAGTCCAACATCTACAGCAAAACCTTCCCTATCCTCTATTAGAGAGAGCCATATCAGAAATGTTTCTGGACTTTGAAAGTGGAACAAAACAATACCATAAAGAGATTCTAACAAAAATAGTCATTTCTTTCTGACAGACAAGTTTTTTTGTTCACTTGCTATGATGTCTTTATTGTATACACTATTATTCCTAAAATTATCAGCAACTTACTGTTATTGTGAATAACCTACTGGCAACAGACAAGTCAGAAAAATAATATATTTTTACAGGGGAAATAATTTTTCCCTGCCCAACTGTCCTAAAATATTTTGTAAACAATCAATATGCTTTGAATGCTACGTATTTTTTAGTTTCTTACATTATTAAAAAACACCCCACCCACATCAGGACTTGTTTGGAGTGCCTAAATATTGTCAAGTATAGTTTTCAATGCCCAGTCTCAAACACATGACTGGATTCTTCTTTGCATAAAGGCTACATTAAGCCCCACATAAATTAAGGTCCCTAGGTAACAAATGTGTAATCAAATTTGCATTAAAAATGGAAGGATACCAAAACATGAGTACATTTTCAAAACTGTAGCTGATGACTACATTCCACCAGGTACGCACTGGGAATATGTGAACACAGTCGATAAAGGGTTCATACGTGTTTTGAAGACTTCTGCACTGAAAATTATTTACTACTCATCTTAGTAGAAGATGAGAAAACATCCAGTCTACCATATGCGCAGTAGTTCTGGAACTCCTTAAAATTTTTTGGTTCAAATACCTTTAGTTATGTTTCTTCCAAATGGGACAATCTGTCTCAAAGCAGTTTCGTAATTAGCTAATTGCCAGTTTATCACAAATATTATCCTTTTAGATAAATGTTAAGAATACAGCCCAAATACTTTTTGCTAAGCAATGCACATACATAAGACCTGATAAAGACATCAGAGATTTATGAAAAATCTTCTTTTAAAACTTCTCTCAAAGTGATTTTAGATTTTAGGCTCATTTCTCCCTTTTTATATATGTCTCTGTCTTGTTACATTTGAAGTACAGCATTTTCAAGCTACCAGAAAGCAAAGGAATTTGTCTGCCTGTTTTATGTTGTTTGGTTCTTTTTTTGTTTTTTTGTTTTTTTTTTTATATTAGACACTTCAACTTTTTACTACAGTATTCACAGAACTTCTATTGCTGTAGTTCAGAAAAGAATATCCTATTTCTTTGTGGTTTTGGTCAGTGGTGGCCATCTAAGACTGATTATGGAAGAAACCCCAACAATGTTTTCTATGATATGGGTACTAATTAATTTTTTTTCTCTACATATTTGAATAAGTTTTTCACTCAATGGTAAAAGAGGCTGCAGTAACTTAGACGGTCACAGAACCAGATATACAAGTCTCTTTGACTGTTACTGCTCAGGCAACACAATAACAAATGATACAGAAATGCCCACATTGTTCTTTCTACCATTCCATCATTTATATTTATAATTTTATTTCTCCCAAGACCAATAATTTTAGCTGTTCAAAAAGTAGCTTAATATTTGGCTTGAAGCATTTGAGTTTTTCAGTTTTCCACACCAACATTACCCAGCTGTAGTAGGTCGATGGCATCACCTGAAGGTGAGTTTTACAAGCTAACAGCAGGAAACGCAGGAGCTGCTCCCTGCGAGGAAACTTTATGTGATTCAACTTGAGAATCAGAATGAAATGTTGCTACCCCTCAAAAACTAGATTTTCACTTTATGTTGTCATTAATTTTAAAAACAATTTATTAGCTTTATGGTAGTTTTTAATTCAGGAGTTAAGGACTCATTACTTCTCAGTGTTTGTTTTGCTGAAATCTCTTCTTTTTTATAGCTTATCTTAAAGCTCTAAGGCCTGCTGTCACCCGGGATAAATTACCATAGTCCTACTACACAGAATGCAATCAGATGAATTATCCAAGAGGAATTCTGGACGGAGAATTTTGAGAGACAGGCTTTGTATCATTTTATTTGGGAGTCATTTCCATTATCCTTACTTTACAGCGTATAATTTTTGACACTGAACAAAACAAAGTCCAATCCATCCAGTATCCTACCTCTCACCATATGCAACACCAGCTGCTTCACAAAAAGGCCAAAAAGCAGTTGCTATGTATTATACTCTCTGTCAGTTTTATCATATTCGCTAGTGTTCAGACGCTGGCTTAAAATCTGACATGAGTTGTTGTCTTCCTCGTAATAGTTCTTTCACTTCACTAGTATAACTCAAGATACTGTTACTCATAGCACTCTCCAACTGATAATTGCCTTCAGCAATATCCTGTAAGCGTCACTTTCGTGGTATAATTTCAAAACTGTATATAAAACTCTTCATAAGTTTTGAAATGGCCACCTTTCCACAGCCGTTTCAATCTACGTTATCGACAGATCTACTATATCTTTGTTCGTATGCATTCACATGGAGATAGAAAACACCTGGCCTCTTGTAACAAGAGGTTTATTTATTCTCTTTCGGAGACAGTTTTTGTATTTCCTCTGAATCATTTCAAAGGCATTGAATAAAATCGAAAGCTGTCTATCCCTGGGTATTCCCTTGGTAGCTTCCTTTCACTCTAGTAAAACCTTGATAGTCCCACAGTTATAATGGTTTACATTTGACATCGTCTGGGTTCATCCCACTAGGCGTTTTCAGTGCCTAGGACTCCGCTCCTGGAATTTTTTTTTTTTAAATTTAAAATAGTATTCTAAGTAATTTCTTTACGAGTTTTTCATTCTTAAATTTCCCATCTTGTTAGTCACTCTTTTTTAATCTTCTTACCAAACAAAAGTAATAGTACGACATCCTTCTTTTGCTTTCCTTTCACTAAATTTTTGAAGTTCCATTGGCTATTAAAATTCTATCCTTGAGTAAAACTTCTGCCTTCTGAATTTTAATCAGAATTGTCAGTTTGTACTCTGCATTATCTGATCCTTTAGAAGAGAAATACAGTGGCATTTTTTGTGCTAAGGATCAAAACTTAGTGTTAGATAATTTGCACAGGACAAGGAACAGCAAGGAAAAGATAAATTAACTGGATTATTAAATGTTACTAGCACCAGATAGTAACTTGCAGTGTTCACTATGAATCATATCTAACCTGTATGAATGTAAAGCTGAGGGGAGTGAACAGCAGTTTGAAAGAAACATCAAAAATTAAAGTCTAGATGGATCTGTTTAACCCCAGCCATCCCCATTTATTAACTAAAACACGAAATATGTTACTAGTCATTGAAAGATCCAGTAGTTCAAAGTGACATACAATAAAATGCCTTCATCTGAATGAGTCTGAATTTACTCAAAGATTACTAGCTGCAAATAAAGAATATTTCAGGAAGTCTCTGGCATACATTTCTCCAGTTTGTTTTGTATGAGGCAGACTTTGTCAGCAGTTTTGGAGACGTACACTTTCACTTATAAAAAAGCAAACTACTGTGTTCCAATCATTAAACTGAAAACATCTTTGTAAAAGATCTTCACATCCAGTACAATTTCTTTGTACTTTTCCAGTTGTTTCTCTGCAAAAGAGCAATGGCAAAGAATGGTTCTGCCTGCATTCAGCACTGAAAAAAAAAATCAATTGCTTACAGGCCACTACTATTTTTTCTTCGTTCAAGCTGTGTCATAGTCCATAAAGAAATAATCCATCACTGCTAAATATTTGCTCCACAGCTGTGACAATAAATTCCTCATTTTGTTCTCATCTTACCCCAGGTAGCTCCACTGACTTGGCCGGAGTTACTCCTGATTTTCATCATTGTCAGTGAAAGCAGAATCAGGCTGAAGGAAAAGTCACTGCCGTGTGCATTCTATGAAGTGTATCTATGAATCACAAAGTGTTTTAAAAGCTTTGTTCTCCTTATTTTATTAATTGAAAAACAATTCAACTAGGATTTCATTTTCAGCCCCAAATAGTCCTTTTAATTCAGAAGGACAAGACATACGCATACATTAGTCATGTATTAAAAAACTTTCACATTTGTAGTGCTGATATTAACTCATTGCATAGTGTATTTTATGTTGATTGATATGACCTGCTCTAAATTTCCTGTCACACAAACCAGAGGTAGCCCAAGCCTAATGCTATGGCAGAAGGATTATGCTACATGAAATATAAACAGGGATATGAAAATTCACCATAGATATTTATGTGTTTGCACTTGCAGTTTTCTATTTTTATAAATTCATTAGGTCTTACCAGAGATCTTTAATACATTATTTTCATTTCAAATATCCTATTTGGAAATTCAAGTATATGTATGATTCAAAGTAAAGCCAAGCTAAATTAATATATTGTTATTTAATCCATGTGGAAAAAGGAAAAAGGTAGTAAGAAGATACCCACTTCTGTTTAGATGAGACTAAGATTTTAGTGTTTTAAGGGATAATGTTGACCAACACCATATGAATGTTGACAAGTGGTGACCCACTTGTCAAATGTACTGTAAACCTCAATGGGCTGAAGAATGAGGTATCAATATATAAGGCCTTGAATTTTCATGATCATTTATGACAACTAAATGCAAAACTGGTGTAAAGTGTTTTAATTCAGGCCAATAATATTTCACCTTCCATTTGCACTCTTTCTAATAAATATAATTACTGTTCAAGTCTACGGAGACTAAATCATACAGAAAGTATCACATGGAAAAGAGGTATGCTTTCAGCTTGCGTTAACCAAGTAAAACTGAGCTGAGGTGACATTCTAAGGAGTATTTCTGTTTGCAGATACAGGGTAAAATAAAGTCTAAAGCACACGCATGCACGTGCACACACATGTATGCACACACCTATTTGTGCATGTACATATACACAACTACTTTCTTGTGATGTGTGTTTGTTAATGATAAGTGAAAGAGTCCCTGGGCTGTATCCTAAGTCTGTGAAACCAGCCTTCCCGCAACGGGGATTCCCTAGCTTAAGGTTAGCAAAGGCTGCAAGCTCCTGGCACAGCAGTCATGTCAGAAGGGAGCCTTGGGAACCAGCCTTCAGAGGATAAATGCATAAATGCCTCTTTTGTCGCTTTTGATGACAGCTGGGAATCTAGTCCTCCTATAAACTTACTCATAACCATTTTTTAAAGCTAAAGGACAGAGAAAGTTTATTGCTATGGCCAGTACATATTTATTACTATAGATTTTTAAAATACATATATATCTCCTCTGTCAAAGACTCGCCATAAGCTCTCATATAAAGAACATAGGAAATGACAATGCTGAATTGAAATCCTTACTTTATTACCTAGTAAGTAAGCTATTCTGCTTTGCAATACACACTGTACCAATATTGCTCATAACCAATGAGAGCTCAATATGCCCAAGACACTAATGTCCTCTCCTTGTGCTTAGACTGTAGGATGCTGGAGAAAAAGGTGTTTGCTCAGGGCCCAGAAATACCATCCCCAACACTTTATGAAGAAAACATCTTGCCAAATTTTGCCAAGGGTGACTCCCTGAGTACTTCTTGCTGGGAATGCTGCAAGCAAATTCAGTATTATGCCAGGCTGGCATGGGCATTTGCTTCTTTTGCCCAGGTTATGGAAATTGTGATAGCTATGCAAAGAAGTTACCAGCATTCTGGCAGTGATATCTCCCATTAACATTATTGTCTAAAAGATAAGAGAACAAAGGAGCAGGGGATGATCTCAATGAATCAAACTATTAGCAATTGTGAATTTCATAGGATCATTTGCAGGGTTTTGGTTTTTAAGCTCAATCTGCTTTCATGTTTTTTGGTAGGGCCTTGGTAACCAAAATTTGCCTAAGCAAACAAACTTTCAAAATCATTGTTTGAAACTAAAATAAATTCCACAACTAATACAAAAAAAAAGGGATTTAAAGATAACAATACATACTTGGGTTTTTGTTTTGTCCCCTAGTTTATGAGCCACTGCAGTGTTTGTGGTCACAAATTCTTTTCTACAACCAAGGGGGACAGAAATTTCCATTTTTTAATTTTCTTTTTGGACAGAAAGGAGAGCTGAGAGCTTCACAAAACCACTTGATTCTTCAAGCAAGAGACTCAAGAAAAGAACACTCAATACTGTCAGCTTTGCAATAATGTCACATGGCTTTGCAGCATGGGATGAGATGAAGCAGTATGAAATCAAGAAAAAATGGTTTTGACTACAGTAAGCTAAAATGAGGACTATTTCAGAACTCAGAATAGCCTCTGAGGAGGCCCATCTTGCCGTGCCATGTAACTAGTTGTGGCAAAAAAAAGATTAAGCTTTTTTTTTCTTCTTTACAGCAATAATGTTTATCAAATTGCAATGATTTAGTGTTTGGGCATGATGATATTCCAATCTGTAAGTTCTATATGGACCAGCCTATATTTTGCATTGTTTTTAGCACCAGAATCTAAAAGAAGCAAGGCAAAGTAACCTGGAAAAAATACCTGACAGCATTAAACAGCTTTAAGGCTTCAGGTCCCCTTAAAAGGCTTCAGGACCTATTCTTCGTATTGAACAGTCTGATCTCAGGGAGCCATGTGTAAATCCATCTAATAGGATTTTTTGTTAAGTAGGTCAAATTTTATAACTCTAGTCTGTAACAGAGATTGGGTTTTTCTTTACAAGCCAGATAACTTTTAGGCCTTCAGAAACTGCCTCTTTACTACAAACGGAGCAGAGAGCCAAAAGAAATTTAGTGGCTTGTACCAGGTAGCTCTTTCAGACATACTAATTTGTCATATTAAGGTATTAACAGTGAAACAGATAGAAGATGGTCCTGGAAAAGACGTGGTAAATGGGAACGTGATATGGTATATATATGCAACTCACATGCTCAGGGCAGAAAAAGGCCAATGCACAGCCACTGAGAGGTGGATGCCGAAGTACTAGAGCATGTTTACATTTCTATAAAGACGTTTGCCTTTTACCACACTAACAGCACAAGCTGTCTCAGAATCTCCACACTGGTATTTAGGGATGCCCTTGCAGGCAGTTAGTGTTGTCCTTCTTTCTAAACAGTAGATGGAAGATGTAGGCTGCAGAATTAGAAACAAAGTGCTGCAGACCTGCTGCCTCAAAGGCTTCACGCCCAGGGGAAGACAAAATCACTGCAAAGAGCTGGAGATAAGCAAGGATGCCATCCGAATATGAAGTAAAGTTTATGACTGACATGTGAGAGACAGAAGAGAAGGGAGGGAAGATGCTCAGAGTGTACCAGGTTACGCTTGTGGCTGTGCAGATGTTTCCCAGAGCACTGGGGAAGGAAAGCATGATGCCGAGCCAAAGCAAGCCATCAGTAGCTGCAGCAGGATGAAAGGCACTAGGAGCAGAAACGGGCGCCACAGCTGACTGGAGCAAGATTAACTCCTCTGGCCCGGCTCTGCACACCATCACGCAGCTCGCAGAGACCTCTGTAGACAAGAGGCCAAGTATTCCTATTGAAACAAAAAGTTTCTTGGTTTTAGACCTGAAAGGAATGCTTGGCAGCACTTCTTGAAGGTACAATACTATCTGAGCACGGCCATCCCAAAGTATGTTCCACTTTTCACTTTTGACCGTTTGTCTTGATGCTTTAAGATCTTGGATTCTGCTTGCAAATGGAGCAAAAAGGATGAAGCAACATGAAAGAAAGAGAATCAAATAAGTTAAGCCCACATCACAGTGGGAAGCTGCTGATGAAGTTAGAGTAGGCATGTATATTGCAGACATTATGAACTATGATTCAGGTTTAGTAGTTTCTCCCTATTGGCTTAACCTCCACTCAGACCCTTCGATTGTTTTAACTCTTCCAGTCTAAAAATCAAAAGCTCCACTCTAAAAGTGTATGTCCTCAGAGGAAGCAACAACAGCTATGTCCCCACGCAGACCTAGGGCTTACATCAGCCCGGGGCTGCCCTCCCAGGGTGGCGGGGTCCTGGGAATGGGCTCCCTCACACGCGACACTGCAGAGGGGCTGGGGAGGACACGAACCGCGCTGTCCTTTCCCGGCTGCCTTCACGGGCACGAGGGGACGGCCGTGGCCACTTGCCAGCTTTGGCTGGAATCCATCTACTTTGCACCAGCTGAGCAGCATGACATGGACCGTAAAATCTGGCCTAAAGGTTTTTAAATGTTTAGCGCCACAAAGGCAAAAGGGTAGCCTGAATAAATGGGGTGGCCCGCCCTGACACACTTCTCAGTTGTGGGGGTATATCCTTTTTATTATCCTGGACAGGAGCTGAAAAATGACGTAATACTGGAGGAATAGGACACGGGGGCATTGGGGTTACTTTAGAGATGATTCAGATCTTGTTATTAATTCTCTCCACTTGGCAAAATGTTTAAAAACTGGCAAGGGAGCATTAGAGTTGCTGGCAGAGCACCACTACTGCTACACAGGTGGAGAGAAATCAGCAAGTAGCTCTTTCCAGCCTGGTGAGGAGGGATAAAGAGCAGGAGAGAGTACCAGCCCCACATCCCAATGACAAAACCAGGCAACAGAACTCAAAAAGGTTAAAAAACAAACAAACGTTCTGTCCTAGCAGGTTGGCACAAGGTAACTGAAGCATGTCATATGTTGATATTTGGCCTCTCTACATAGCAGATGTCTTTTTCACAGGTCAGGCAGAGAGAGTGAACAATTGATTCAATGGCTAGAAAAATGCTGAGAGAAAGAGAAAAAAACTGGAGATGGGCCAATGTGTAGTACGTATTTCATAAGTGTGTATGTAAGAAAGAGAGATAATCCTCTCCACAGTTCTTTTAGCAGGTGTTTATCCTTTTTGGCATTGACAGCAATATTTTGTAGCTACACAGCAGACATGCAGAATAAAATTCCTTTCCACACTTACAAAAAATAATTACCCTTTATGTGACTTACAGCTGCTCTAGTCATTCATCAATTCTGTTGTCCTCTTTCTCTAAACCAACACTATGAAAGTATTGCTTCTTCTGGAATTTACTGAGAAAACTGCATAATCTCCAAGTTGACTCTTCAAGAGAGTGACCAGGGTTCTACTTTGGCTTCCTTTAAAAGCACTTATTGCTTAGCAAGATGCTTTCCTCTGAACACAAACAGAAAAGCCTCAGAAGAAAGAGAGCTGTAAACTAGAGTTGCCAGGGGACAGGAACCTCAATCTATCCCACTCCTAGCAGTTTGATGCCAGTGCCACCAACAGATGACCAGAGCCTGCAGAAGCATCACAGGTCAGCAGAAGGGCACATGGAGTGCAGCACAGAGGAATTCCAAGCCACTCCAGTAAGTTAGCTTCATTGGGGGCCCAACTTAATGCCTCTATGCAAATGCATGTAGGATGAGGAATAAACACATGCCCACAGGGCTTCGACCTTATTGGCATCATGGAGATATGGTGGGATGGCTCCTATGACTGGAATGTGGGCATGGAAGGATACAGGCTCTTCAGAAAGGATGGGCAGCGGAGACAAGGAGGGGGTGTTACCCTCTATGTCAATGAAAAGCTGGAGTGCATGGAGCTCCACTTGTGGATGGATGAGGAGCCAACTGAGAGCTTATGGGTCAGGATTACTGGAGGGCTGGGAAAGGTGACATTATAGTGAGGATCTGCTACTGGCCACCTGACCAGGAAGACCAAGGGGATGAGGCCCTCTATAGACAGATAGGAGCAGCCTCAAGTTCACAAGGCCTGGTCCTCATGGTAGACTTCAACCACTCCGGTATCTGTCGGAGGGACAACACAGCAGGCCATAAGCAATCCAGGAGGTTCCTGGAATGCTTTGATGGTAAATTCCTTCTCCAAATGACAGAGGAGTCAACGAGGAGAGGTGCTTTGCTGGACCTTGTTCTCACCAACAAGGAGCGGCTGCTGGGGAATGTGAAGGTCAAGGGCAGCCTTAGCTGCAGTGACCAGGAAATGGTGGAGTTCAAGATCCTTAGGGCAGTGAGGAGGATGCACAGCAAGCCCACTATCCTGGACTTCAGGAGAGCAGACTTCGGCCTCTTCGTGGATCTGCTTGGTACAGTAACATGGGATAAAGCCCCAGGGGGAAGATGGGCCCAAGAAAGCCCATTAATTTTCATGGATCACCTCATGCAAGCTCAGGAGTGATGCATCCCAACATGGATGCAACACGGGTCAGAGCAATCTCAAGCACAAATACAGGTTGGGCGGAGAATGGATTGAGGGCAGCCCTGAGGAGAGGGACTTGGGGGCATTGGTGGATAAGAAGCTCAACATGAGCCGGCAATGTGTGCCTGCAGCCTAGAAGGCCAACAGCATCCTGGGCTGCATCAAAAGGAGTGTGGCCAGCGGGTCGAGGGAGGTGATTCTGCCCCTCTACTGTGCTCTCATGAGATCCTACCTGGAATACTTTGTTCAGATCTGGGGCCCCCAACATAAGAAGGACATAGATCTGTTGGGGTGAGTCCAGAGGAGGGACACAACGATGATCAGAGTGCTGGCGCACCTCTCCTATGAAGGCAGGCTGAGAGAGTTGGGGTTTTTCAGCCTGGAGAAGACAAAGCGCTGGTGAAACCTTATGGTGGCCTTCCTGTACCTAAAGGGGGCCTAAGAAGAAAGCTGGAGAGCAACTTTTTACAAGGGCATCTAGTGATAGCACAAAGGGTAACGTTTTTAAACTAAAAGAGGGGTTATTTAGATTAGATATAAGGAAGAAATTCTTTACTGTGTGGGTGGTGAGACACTGGAACAGGTTGCCCAGGGAAGCTGTGGATGCCCCATCCCTGGAAGTGTTCAAGGCCAGGCTGGATGGGGCTTTGAGCAACCTGGTCTAGTGGGAGGTGTCCCTGCCCATGGCAGGGGTGTTGGAACTAGATGATCAAGGGGAAGGCCAACAAGGCAGATATCGTGATGGGTGTTTGTTATAGACCCCCTAATCAGGATGTAGAAACCGATGAAGTATTCTATAAGCGGCTGGCAGAGGTCTCGCCATCATCTGCCCTTGTTCTTGTGGGGGATTTCAACTTCCCAGATGTCCGCTGGGAATACTACACAGCAGAGAGGGAACAGTCCCGGAGGTTCCTGGAGTGTGTGGAAGACAACTTCCTAACACAGCTGGTGAGGGAACCAACTAGGGGAAGCGCCCTACTGGACCTACTGTTTGTTAACAGAGAAGGTCTTGTGGGGGATGTAAAGGTTGGAGGTCGTCTTGGGCAGAGTGACCATGAAATGATAGAGTTTTCAATTCTTGGTGAAGCGAGGCGGGGAGCCAGCAAAACTGCCACCTTGGATTTCCAAAGGGCAGACTTTAGCCTGTTTAGGAGCATGGTCGAGAGTGTCCCTTGGGAGGCAGTTTTGAAGAGCAAAGGTGCCCAGGAAGGCTGGTCATACTTCAAGCAGGTGCTCTTAGAAGCACAGGAGAAGGCCATCCCCATGTCCCGAAAGATGAGCCGACAGGGAAGAAGACCAGCCTGGCTAAATAGAGAGCTTTGGCTGGACCTCAGGAAAAAAAGGAAGGCTTACATTCTCTGGAAAAGGGCCTTAGCAACTTATGAGGATTATCAAGATATAACAAAGCTATGCAGGGGGAAGATTAGAAGGGCCAAAGCTCAATCAGAACTCAGCTTGGCCACTGCAGTTAAAGACAACAAGAAGAGATTTTTCCAGTATATCAACAAAAAAAGGAAGACTAGGGAAAATATAGGTCCACTGATGAATGAGACGGGTGCCCTAGTGGTGGAAGACACAGAGAAGGCAGAGTTACTGAATGCCTTCTTTTCTTTGGTCTTCACTGATAAAGCTGTCCCTCACGAATCCCATACCCTGGAGGCAAGGGGGAAGGTCGGGAGAGAGGAAGACTTTCCCTTAGTTGAGGAGGACCAGGTCAGAGACCACTTGGCCAAGCTGGACATTCATAAATCCATGGGCCCTGACGGGATGCACCCGCGAGTGCTGAGAGAGCTGGCAGATGTTATCGCTAGACCGCACTCCATTGTCTTTGAAAGGTCATGGGGAACAGGAGAGGTGCCTGAGGACTGGAGGAAGGCTGACATCACTCCAATCTTCAAAAAAGGCAAGAAGGAGGACCCAGGGAACTACAGGCTGGTTAGTCTCACCTCTGTCCCTGGGAAGGTAATGGAGCGACTCATTCTGGATGTCGTCTCCAAACACGTAGAGGAACAGGAAGTTATTGGAAGTGGTCAGCATGGATTTACCAAGGGCAAATCATGCCTGACCAATCTGATAGCTTTCTATGATGTTATAACGGGTTGGCTGGATGAGGGGAGAGCCGTAGATGTCATCTACCTTGACTTTAGCAAGGCTTTTGACACTGTCTCCCATAACATCCTCATTAGGAAGCTGAGGAAGTATGGGCTAGACGAGGTGACAGTGAGGTGGATCGAGAGCTGGCTGAGTGACAGAACTCAGAGGGTTGTGATCAGCGGCACAGAGTCCAGTTGGAGGCCTGTAACAAGTGGTGTCCCTCAGGGGTCAATACTTGGTCCAATTTTGTTCAATATATTCATTAATGACCTAGATGAGGGGACAGAGTGTATCCTCAGCAAGTTTGCTGATGATACCAAGCTGGGAGGGGTGGACGACACTCCAGCGGGCCGTGCTGCCATCCAGCGTGACCTGGACAGGCTGGAGAGCTGGGCAGAGAAGAACCTAATGAGGTTCAACAAAAGCAAGTGTAGGGTCCTGCACCTGGGAAGGAAGAATGCCAAACACCAGTATAGGTTAGGGACGGACATGCTGGGAAGCAGCTCTGAGGAGAAGGACCTGGGGGTCCTGGTAGACAGCAAATTATCCATGAGCCAGCAGTGTGCCCTTGTCGCCAAGAAGGCCAATGGCATCCTGGGCTGCATAGGGAAGACTGTGGCCAGTAGGTCGAGGGAGGTCATTCTCCCCCTCTACTCTGCACTGGTGAGGCCACAACTGGAGTACTGTGTCCAGTTTTGGGCTCCCCAGTTCAAGAGGGACAGGGAACTACTGGAGCGAGTCCAGCGTAGGGCAACCAAGATGATTATGGGACTGGAGCACCTCCCTTATGAGGAAAGGCTGAAAGAGCTGGGACTCTTTAGCCTGGAGAAGAGAAGGTTGAGGGGGGACCTGATTTATGTTTACAAGTATCTAAAGGGTGGGTTTAAGGAGGACGGAGCCAGGCTCTTTTCAATGGTTCCCAGTGACAGGACGAGGGGCAATGGGCACAAGGTGGAACATAGGAAGTTCCGTTCAAATACATGGAAAAACTTCTTTACAGTGAGGGTGACAGAGCACTGGAACAGGCTGCCCAGGGAGGTTGTGGAGTCCCCTTCTCTGGAGATTTTCAAGACCCGCCTGGATGCAGCCCTGAGGGATGTGCTTTAGGCAATCCTGCTCTAGCAGTGGAGTTGGACTAGATGATCTCTAGAGGTCCCTTCCAACTCTGAAGATTCCGTGATTCCGTGATCTTTAAGGTCTCTTCCAACTCAAACCATTCTGTGATTCTATGATTGTATGATTCTATGAAATACTATGTAGTGTTTTGATGCTAAAGTGATACACACCATTTACAAAGCCCAAAAAAGACAATAATTGGTTGGCAAGTATAATTAAAATATTCCCTTCACTCCCCAACAGATTTTACTCCTGCAGAAGAAGATTTTGTTTCTCTTCTTATATTCAGAGAGAAGTGTGAGGACATCTGCCACAAGGTCTGAGCCACCGTAAGCCAATGTTTCCTCAGTTAACTGAGGTGAACCTTTCTCTGAAATAACTGAAATAGCTCAGGTAATGGAGTATCCACCTTTGAGCAACGCACTTCCCTGCGTGTAAAAAAGGGTAAGTATCTGAGCTCTTACTCTGGACAAAGCTGAAATTAGACCTGCCTTGGTAATAAGACTTCTTGCAAGGACACGTGGATTCATAAATCCTGAACGAGGACAGAGTATGGGTTCTGTCCTGTGGATCAGAAAAACTATACAATGTTAGACATTTAAACACAGTGGCCTGATTCCCTGGCAGTGTAGGATGCAGACAGCAGATTATGCTGAGCTGCTCTAGCTGAGGACTGATGCCCACATTTCCTTATACGTGAAGATGTTCCTCACTCCTCTGCTGAAGCCACTTATATTAACTGTACCTTTTATTACCCTGGTTTTCACATTTGCTAGCACTGTTCTATCTTAAAAAGAAATTAAAATATTGATTAAAATATTGTACCTTCTTTTAGCCAGCTTGGATTTGATGTGAATTGTGGATTTAATAAAACTACATCATTTTACACTAAAATAAATAACAAAATCGCAGATGCTGTGAATATGATACATTGTATTTCACATATTTTGGGAATATTAGGCCAGTAATCTGGAAAGTGAAATGGACTCTTCATACCAGCAATATTTTCCAATGATCTCTAACCTCATTAGGCATTCTCAGTACATCCAGAAGAGTAGTGTAAATAAAATACACTGTTTTCTGATGAGCTTTGATGAGCAGATGTTCGGGGTTTTTGTTGATTCATGTCTGGGATGTTTTTAAAACTTTTCTGCTTGTGTTCCATTTCCTGTTGAAGGAATTCAGAACGACCCAGATGAAAAAGGGACAATTGTGACTGTGTCTGCCTGGATGCCGCCCAGGCCAGCAGCTGTGCGGTGGCCACCGCAACGCGCCTGACTTGCGGGAGGAGAAATTATGTAATTTGGCATTTAGGCTACTTGTGAATTCAGCTCTTGGTGCAGACGAAATACTGCACCTCTATGCATTTCTTATTATCACTCCTGTCTGGTAGCCTGGAAGTGCATTTGAGGATACAAGATAATGCACTTGGTGAACCTCCCTTTTTGCTACTTGGTGATACACGCACGTCAGGTCCATACACATTTTTAGCAGCAATAAAGTAAATAAATCAAAACTTGAATTCTTTCCCTTTCTAAAGTGATTTACAATTTTAAAAAAATCAGTATCTGTTTTTTTTTTCTCATATCTTCTGTTTCACTCAAACTGATGTGTTGATGCATTAAAATATATAGATATATTTGTTCACCGTGGAAACAAAGCTACACTTTTTCCTCCATGACAGCCACAGACACTGAGTAATTTTCATAGAATCATAGAATCATAAGGTTGGAAGGGACATATTACATGTTTTTGAATTTTTTTCAAGCAAAAAACCTTAATCTGTGACAATTATGAATGGCAGAGATAAAAATAGAAGGCAATGCGATGCCCCAGCTTCTCAAATAATGTGCAAGTGCTGAAAATGAATCAGGCTTACCGGAAAAGGAGTTGAAGAAGGTGTAGAAAAAAAGCCAATGCTAAGTGATCAAAGAGGAAAAGAAATGCAGAATCAAGCAAATAAATCTGTGCAAATATGTGAAAGCAGGAATTCAGAAGTAGATCCTGAGGTGATTCATGAGCTAATGCAGTTGAAGATAATTCAGCCTCCCTGTAGTAATGGAAATATGAGCAACAAGATAGATAAGCCGAGTTTTGGGAAGCCAAATCAAACAGAGTTTGTGACGTGACAGAAGATAAAGTTGCTGCAGTTCTATACACAGCCCATGATGCAGACATGGGATTAGGAACCCACAAATGGATCTTCTGGCACAGAGGAGAAAGAAAGATCCTCTTCTCCCAAGGGGAAAAGATTAGTTTTAATATGAGAAGGGTGCATCAAGTGGGGCTGTTTTGGGGATATTCCACAGAATAACTGAAGTCCTGTGCAGAAAGCTCACTTTAAAAATGTTGCTTATTGTCTTTATGTGTTCAAGACTTGTTTCATACTGTCTGGTTTTTGTAATGTTTACCTACATTTGCCATTTGTTATTTAGTTTTCTTTGAACTCTCTACAGGTGAAAATTAGCTCCAACAGCTTTTATAAAATAAAAGCGTCTATACAGGACCTTCCAGAGTAACAACCGTCCCATCCTGATGGGGTTTTCCATTAGGAGAGAGAAGATCTAGGATACAAGTCCTTACTCCCAGAACAGTTTCTTTTTTCCCCCAGTGATGTGTTAACATAAAATGCGTATTTGTTCTGGGGACCTAGACTAGCAACCACAGTTTTGCATTCACAACTCTTCTCTTTGATCACACTTTTGTCACTTATTATGCCCAGATATTCAAAATGACATGAAATGTTCTTTTTGCCATTTGCAGTCCAAGTCGAACTGGAACAAAATACATGTCCCTTGCCCACAGGAAAACTTCCTGCAGCATCCAGGTGTACATTAATATTAAAACGCAGCAAGGTAGTAGTACAAAAGAGAGATTTTGAGTCCTTAGGATTGAAGGACCCTTTGGTAACTTTCTTTCCAATTGCAAAATGCTAAATACCTCAAACATTCACTGCAATTTTGGTAACAGAAGCAGCTGTTAATGCTATTATCTGTAAACAGTAGTGCAGGAAATTCCCTATACAGAAGCAGAAATAGCATCTGTAGTACCGTGATAAGTAGCCAATCATTTTAAAAGGATCTCTACACTTCCACCTCTCCTTTTGGAATTGACCAAAGACAAATTATTTGTATAAATATGTACGCAAATAGGATTCAGCTGTAATTAATGAGGAAAATGCCTAAAATATATTCCATTTACAGGCAAAATGCATCTCAAAATAGTGAAAATCTTAATACATTGGAATATGGTTCTTCACAGAAGCAGAAAATGTAGTCCTAAAATCGCTAAGATTGCATAGATGACACAATCACAGTTCAATCAGCTGAATTAAGAATGTGCAACTCCAGAAATGCCCTTGAATACAAACACAGATTTACTTCATGACATCCTCTAATGCTGAATTACCTTTATTTCCTGCTGCAACTTCAGAGAAGTATTTTGTACTACATAAGGGATAAATCTGTGTCACAAAATACACCGAGTGATCACGAAGAATGAAATTAGTTTAATACACTTTGATTATTTTTTAAACAATTTGGAGCATAAACAACAGGATAGTAGGTTTTGATATTTGTAAGTGTATATTTTGTTTATTTATTTTGATTTTTTAAAAGCCTGCTTTATACTGTATTAAAACTTGGAACACTCATCCACACATATATAATGCTCTCAAAAAACAAGCTAATTTTTCTAACTAAAAATGCATTTAGAAACAAATTGGCACAAGTATTTGTTTTACATTCAGTATTAAATTGGCACTATGTCTGGTCTCTGGCAGCATCGACTATACTCCCCTTTGTTTGCTACCACTCCGTGCTCCAGCACTGAAGCCAACACCTGTGGCCATATAAAAGGCTATGTACAGCAGCTGCGGGACTCAGATGTCCACACTGAAATAAATTTCTAAAGCATAAGCATTTGGATGTGTGGCTGGCTTCCTTGTCTGAGTCTTTTCAAGGCCTTCTTTGGAGGTCCACGCTGCTGGATGTTGCAGCGATCAACTGTCTGCAGTGTTACTACTGACCAGTGTGTAGTGGTAACACAGGACAGCCTCATACTTTGGAAAGATGCTCTTGGTTATGCCGATGTAAGGCTGCCACAGTCCCTTTCCTGAAGACAGTTTTTTGCAGGTTTTGCCAATTGTGATACCACTGATATAGATATATATAAGGAAGGGCAGAGTCTATCCTAAAGATTAATATGAAAGCTAAATATCTATAAACCACAACACTAATTTCTGCTTAAAACGTTTTTTCTCTGGAAGTATTTTATTTAATCCATGGAAAAGATATATTAATATAAATCCCATTAGTACGTATATAAATGACCTGCTCTTATTTGGGATCAAATAAACATAAAATTAATTTTTTACAGCATACAGTTTCTAACATACAGTATGCAGACCTTTTATTATGCCTTATCTGTATGTGGCAAGTGACTAAAATTGCTACTCAGAGGAATATGTCTTCCTATACACAGGTACAGCACGTACTCAGAAACATGCTCAGAGTTGCTACTCGTAAGAGCAACTGAACTTAACTTTGCTATGCAGACAATCTAGAGTAAAAATGCCAATACAGGAGTTTTTTTTCAGAAAAAAATGCTATATTATAAAGTTGCGCCCTTTCTTAACTGCAGTACAACTCTCTTGTGTAGAAAAAGCTCTTAAATAAATGGAAACAGGTACTCAGAATTACAAACCGCACTGTCTTGCTCTCAAGTAAATACAGAATGTGTGTAACAGACAGCTGAAAATGGCATGTTTCCATTTAAAGGAATGTGTTACATATGCAGGTAACAACAAATTAACTCTTTGTGCCAGGTTCTGTAAATACAATTGCTCTGATATTATTAGAACAAGCCATTGGAAGCAGCAATGTTATTTACATCAGGATATTGGAATATAAAAGCATATAGAAGCTACGGGCATACTTTTGAGTTACACATGTGCAAACCTGCGATAAATGCAACTAAGAAAAGAACTTAGCTCTAGGGATTCTGCGACACTGTCACAAACACATCATTAAAAACAGAAAAGCTGATTCACTGGCATGGCAACTTGAAAAGCAGTATTTAAAACTATCACGAGTCTCTTGTCTTCTGTATGGCATCCACTAACCCAGAATAAAGGAAATCGAATTCTTCAGATCAGGAATATAATGAGCAGCAGTTTATTTAATGTTTTCTGATTTATATATATCATTTGTATATTAGGCTGTGCTGCATATTCTGCGTGTTTAGCTAGATGACCAAAATACCCACAAAAATTCTGATGCAGCTTCGTTTAATCCACATCTTACATGGTGTAGCAGAGTCAAGGGACTCATCTGTACAGCTGATGATCAGCCTTTGACTTCCATACCGGTATTTTCCATTAATTTCAACCTTGATCTAATGTTCAATCATTTCAATCAATAGAAGGAGTACTTTTATTTAATGAAGCAGTTTGAAAGCTCTTGGAAGATTTTAATATGTAGTGAATTCTGGGCTTATTACATGATGACCATGCTGGTTTACCATAATTGCTTCTCTTTGGTGGTAAGACAAGGGAAAGATGGAAAATCATAGTATCATTACTGATGCCAATGTTAGGATTCTGCTCCATCTTATTTTCACGTGTGCGTTTACTACCTATACTTTCAAGCTGTTATCACCTGCTGAGAAGATGAGGACAAGCCAGCATGTTGCTGGTGTAATTAATAATGAGCTAACACTGGCAAAACAAAATTTGCTGCAAACCAATTATCAATGGAAAAACACATTGGTCTATTCAATTAAAAACATGGAATTTACTGTTACTGACTATAGACAGCAGCAGATCAGAGGAAGGAGAGTGACAGGTTTCTACACTCTGACGTTTGATACAGGAACTTTTTCTCTATGTTTTGTGTATCAGTTCATATTGGCCTGCATGAAATTACAATGTGACCTTGGTAAACAACAAACACAGTGGTACTTGGATCCCAATATGTATGACATGATCCACTGCCCATGTAAAGTGTTTGCTGAAGACAAAGAGCTTTTTTATCAAATCCAGTGAGGATTCTTTTCTGTTCACCTACAGAATAAGTGCCATCCTATTCCTAGGATGTATTTGGGCTACTGAAACTCCACACCAGTTTGACGTGATGGAACTACTCTGAAATAGATAGCAACTGACATGGTGAAAACACTGATGATTTCAATCTCAGCAATTGTAAAGACACAATATACGGAAAAGTTCAAACCTACAGAACCAGATGTCAGATTTGCCTAACAAACACTACAAGACCAGGTATTGGATGCTACTTATTTTCTGGAATACATCATATCAATATTTCTGCAATGTCATGACAGTACTGATCTTGGTATCACAAAAGTTTGGTACGTAACTGCATGATGCAGGTATGAACCTTTCATTTATAGTGGACACAGTCAAGAACAACTGTTTCTCTTTTATTGTTGGTCATTTTGCCAAAAGTCAGTAGGACAAAAAATGCTTATGGTGGGAATCCTTCCAAATTCTTCCTGGTGATCCTAATGAAAAAAGGGCCCAAGACCAAGTGGATCACTGCAACTGAACAAAGTCAGATTCCCAAAATGACCTTCTCTACAATCTACCACATAACCGTTGTTTCTCAGGCTTACCTGAAACCCCTGTGACATTCTAGCAGTTTCAGGTAAGAGCGATGTAGGTCTAGGCATAACAGTGTTATGCAGAAAAAAATTAATAACTAAACAGCACTTGGTGGCAAACTCATTTTTTTTTGGTCAGTACTGTGTTATAAATTCATCTTCAATTTGCTGTTTATTAGCAACACTTGGTCTTTTTAACTTCACAAATAAGAGCCTTGACTCAGTATTTTAATGCAGATAAACATGTAGGCTATATTTCTGTATTACAACTGGCTTTAGTATGTCTAGCTCTTTCAATTGAGCTAACTATTGAAATAACTTTCCAACTTGCTATTATATTATTACTCTTTTCATTATTAAGACATTCACAAATGTGTTCAGAAGCGCAGTAAAAATATCAAGTAAAGCTTGATGTAGGGTCCATTCTTGCAGTTCCTAAATGCCCAGCTAATGATAACTTAACTTACTGAGTACCACATTATAATTACAGTCCTTCAATCTGATTTTACAGTGTTTTTTGTCTAAGTCACTTTAGAATGGTTTTGATCTGATTTTTGAATAATAGAACATACTAAATGTTTTACAAAGGCTATATATATAATTGAATAGCAATAATATATTATTGAAAGTTGCTTCATAGTAGAAAACTATCTTTTCAGTGTCCCAAGTACTGTGAAGAAGCCATTCCCAGTTTCCTAGAGAAATCATGAAAATTACATGAATATAAATCCTGAGGGGACATAAGAGATCATCCGAGGCAGGATGTAGCAAAGCAGATCACCACTGCAGATATTTTCTAACCTCTTCTTTAAAATCTCTAGTGGTAAGAATCCCCACAGTCTCCTCAGCTTATTCTAACCTTATTGAAACATTTTTCCTAGTAACACCTTAAATCTGCCTTCCTGCAAAATAACTATAATTCTTGCCTTGATCTCAGTGGGTACAAAGAAGAATTGGTCTTTGCTTCTTACGAGACCTAGAATAAAAAAAATCTCAATTCCTGAATCTTTTTCTCACAGGTCATGATTTTTTTTTTAAATATTCTTCCTTTCCTCTGGGCCCTGGAAACTTACATACGTGATACCTGTATGTGGTGGTCAGTCATCGCAGTGCCATTCCAGCAACAGATGCCTAATCCTTGTGCCGTGCCCATGCCAAAGGCCCTTGATATAGCTGTGAACCGTACACAGGGCTTTCAAAGGGCAAGGAAAAAGTGGTGGGCCACAGTGCTGCCACCATCATGTCCCCTGTGTGTCCCATCCACTCAATCCCATTCCACTTCCTCAGCTAACTGGAAATTTTTGATCTTTTCTTTTGCAATGGAAATCCCAACACGTGACACAGCAGTGTAGCCAGCTGGGAGAGAGTAATATTCAGCTTTCATTTCTCAAATGCAACATTATTTTTCCTAAATTTCAAAATAACATTTACTTTATTGGTAACAGTATGGCTTTCTGGACTTTTATTATTCTTACAGCTCACCAGAACTCCCGAAGCATTTCCCATGATACTAGTGCTGAGAGAGTTACACTGCACTTTGTGTTTGTACTTTTGATTCTTCATGACTAAGTTTACCCTTTGTTCTACCTTTATCACATTTCACCTTCTTGATCTATCTATTTAGCAAGATCACTTTGAACTCTGAACCTCTCTTGTATCACTCTTACCTTAGCCGGGCTGGGTACCCACAAAAGCCGTTCTCTGTGCTACCATGCAAATTCATTCTGGATGTTCACTAGACCAGACCAAAGACAAATCCCTTGCACCTCACCTGAGACGTCCTCTTACCGTTAAAATGTGTCATTAATAATAATCTTAGGGCTACGGTTTCTAATTTTCAAGACACCATGCTACAGTTGAATCTCTATTTTCTATTTTTTCTGGAAGAATATCAGACATGAAGCAATATCACTGGAGTTACTAAGCACGGACACACCAAACCTACTGCTTACTTCTGGGTCAGCTACTCTGCCCAAGGAGAAAACGAGATTAGCCTGATAAACTGATTGTAAATAATCTCTCTCAAAATAAGAGGGAGAGCTATAAATTTCCTGTAGCTTTCTTTGCCTTCTCCAGACATCTGTAACTCACCTATCCTCCACAAGTCCTCAAAGACAAAAGCTTGGAGATTGCTACTCTAATTACTGTAGGATTAATTCAAACAGGCCATCAGGACTTGTGTAAGCCTTCTGCCAGGTTTAGATTGTCATAAACCAGAACAGTTTCAACTTTAAAGGGGTTGCTATAAAAACACTATCCAGAAATGTGGGAAAATCAAATTTATGTTGTGCACAGCAAGCTGATTTTCCTCACCTGCAACCATGACTGAGTTGGTTTAATGAACAATATGTAATTACAAAGAGCAAAGGGAAAAAAAAGCATCAACAAGGTACATAAACAGGCTCACACACAATGCTTAATTTCTAGACAACTATAACTATTTTACAGTCCTTGCCTCTGGTGAGCCAACTGCTACGCCAGCTGGTAGATCTACCCCTCCTGCTACCGCTCTTTAGTCACACTCAGGGAACTGAAAACTCTTTCTGGGAAACACAGTTGAATTCAAATGGCTGATGAACTTTTGTGAAGGCAGTTTCCAGCTTGCTGGCTGCCGTTCTCCCTGGCATCCCATTGCTGCTCTGCAGCCCCTCTACCACTCTCCACCCTGGGACCCCTCAGCGCTGGGTAATCCCTGCAGTTTTACTAGCAACTTCCGTCATTCCAGCTCTCAGTAAGGCTGCACACAATGTGGAAAACTAACAACTTCTTGTATGCTCGATTACTGCACCTCCTAATTCGTATATTAGGAAAAGTTTCCTCACCAAAAGGGTTGTCAAGCACTGGAACAGGCTGACCAGGGAAGTGGCTGAGTGACTATCCCTGGAGGTATTTAAAAGAAATGTAGACATGGTGCTTAGGGACGTGGTTTAGTGGTGGAGTTGGCAGTGTTTGGTTAACAGTTGGACTCGATGATCTTAAGGGTCTTTTCCAACCTGAATGATTCTATGATTCTATTCTTAAATAGCTAGCTTCTCACACCTCACACAAACTTCTCCAGCCTTCCGTGGTTTCAGGGTCCAACTTTTGCTTTTTGCTGCTACAAAATATTGTCATCAACTAGCAAAATCATACCATAGGCATACCTGCATTAAGTCAAAAATTCCCATGGATTTGCAGATGCACAGCTCCACTTGATTGTACACCTCTTTTAAAAATAAATACCTCTCAATCATAATAAAACAACATATATAAACTAAATGTTCTTCTAGTCTATTCATTTGATTCTTTCACTTAAGTCCCTTTAGAGGTGACATCAAATATTAACTGAGTATTTCACCCCTGCTGGACATTCTTTTCCTCTGAATATCTCAAGGAGGCATGGTTTTCATTCCAGCCCTTTCCTACTATGCTTTGTGTAACTCAGGTAAGTGTTCTTCAGCTTGCTTTTTCCCTGTCATGTCAGTGTTCCTGGCACTTTGCTGTTAATATTAATTGTATTAAGAACTGGGTCATAATTAAACCTTTTTATGGAAGCAGGGTAAGAGAAAGAAGAATGTATTGAAACAAAAGGACCCTTGAGGCTTTAGCCTTCTGTGTCACTCTTTACTTGCTCACTTCACCTGTTAAATAATGAGCCGCATTTTCCTTCATCTTTCTTTTAGGTCTAATGTCTTTTGCGACACCTGTTCTCCTTCCCTGTAATGTCCCCTGCTAGATCCAATTCATTTTATATCTTTGCCATTCTTCCTAGTATCTTTATCCCGTCACAGCACAGTGATTTTCCAGACTGTGAGTCTGGCAGAACATCAGAAAGGAAGATTTAACATAATAGCTGAAGCCACCACATCATCAGAGTTTGTGAGCTCCAAGACTACTCCATGGTGTAAACCCAAGAACGGTATGTGGGAATGACTTAGAGAGATGCAACAAGAGTGCATTCCTCACCTGAACTGAAATGCTAACATAGATGCCCCCAGCAGCAGAGACTGGGGTTCTGCAGGGAGCTGAGAGGCTGTCAAAGAGATGAATGGAGTGATACAGCAGAGAAACCTACCTTAATAATAGGATTTAATTGTTCACCCCCTAAGAGTGAGCAGCAACTGAGCCGCGTGCAACAGAATCAAGAAGCAAGCAGGATGGAGAGGCTGGGAAAGCAGGTCTGAAAACAACATGCATTGACCCACCACAGCATGTCACCACCGCTGCTGAAGATTTGCCTAAGTTTATACTGTCATATCACTTTCTGTCAATGACTTCTGTCTTTTACAATACTGACAGCTGCTAAATGCTGTGTTCTTCACAAACAACTACTGTGTCTGGCTGGAATTTATGCTTATTGCTTACCTTCCCCATAAGAGTTTATTTATAGCTTCCTTGTTAAGCTGTAAAGATCAACTTGCAGGCTCAATATCAAAACTAAAAGGCTAAGGGGGTTCCCCTTCCTTCAGTTTGGTTGGACAAGGCAGCGCAGAAAGACAGAGAAACAACTGGCATGTAAAGGAAGAATGTCTGGCAAAAATCTGGACAAGGTTAAGTTCTGGCCTCACTGCCAGACACTCAACATCAATGATTTTTTTTTCTTTTTCTGCTTACACTGATAGTAAGAGATGATACTTACTTTTTTCTTATCATATCTCAGCTCCACATTAAAAATTTAAATTCTACATTGTTAGTGAAAATTATTCAGCAATGATGTATCTTTAGAGCTATTTTAATACCTAAAGTTACATTGAATCTTCTTTTCTCCTGCATTTGACTGAGTGACAAGACCTATTCAGAATTTGAGAGACTATCCAACAGAGCACACCCTGCATCCAATGCAGCAAATGTCATCTCTTTACCAAAGACACACTGATGAGTTCAGAGTTGCTGAGTTAAGTGCCATAAGAATCATTCATTAACCACACTGTTACAGATGATGCTCTGAAACTGCCCTTGGTGTGATATTGCATGCTAAAAAATGATGTCTCAATCTAATTAAGCCTGTGAATTTAGATGAGAAAGGTGACTGCAGGTTGTGCACTTCTCTTAATAATTTGTTGAACTTGTAGGATCACATCCTACATGTGTTCTTGTTTTCTTGTTATCCATAACTATGTGGCATAGGAATACTTTTAAATATACTAATTTTTTCTCTTTCCAGTTATTGAATAGAGTCTATAATGCTTCCCAGAACTTCCTTTGTAGGTCCATCAAACATTAAAAAACTCTTTTAAAAAAAACAAACAACAAACAGTTATGGAACAATACAAACTCTTTCATTTTGTTCCACTACTCATTTTGATTTAAATTCAGGTATTTAGGCAGTATATCAAGCTAAAAACTCACTAAAATTTAGTGCTTGTATATATGAGAAAATTGACTTCTACAGCCATAATCAAATAATTAAACAGATTTAGTTAGGTCAGTATAATTCCCTATTTCTACTGCAGAGTAATTATACTGGAATAAAGCCACTTTAATTCCAGAATAGACTGTCCACATGGGGAGCTATATTGAAACAGCTGTAGTAAAATAATTATTTTACTACAGCTATGCCACTCGCTTCCCCCCTGAAAGCAAGCCATCAACATACAAATCTTGCCTCTCTCACACAAGCTCAGCCATGTTGGCTCAATCCTATTTCGTAAACAAAGGCAAAGGGCTTTGCCAGCAGAATGAACACAGGACGTGGAGAACAGGAGATTTTACTTCTCAATTCAGCACTGAGTGATGAGGTGCAGTGATGCACTTGCAGTTTTTTACTACTTAAAAGGTTCTGAGATGCCCTGGGATGTGGAATGAAGAATGTGGATGGAAAGCGTAGTCGTTTGTGTAACGCGCTATATATTTTATAAAAGTGTAGTCCATCACACAGATAACTCCAGATGAAAGGAGTAGAAGACAGGCTACTGCAGCACACCGTCCCTCTGCTGCCCAGTGGATACCTCTCTCCTGGCAGGTATGGGCTCTTACCCCCACTTCTCTGCCGCAGCCTGAGGGCCTCACACTGAGCGACCCTCTCTCTGCCTTGACCTTCCAAAGCATGGAAGCCCCAAGGGGCTCGCTTGCATCTCAGCTTACACCAGTGCAGGTGCAGAGAAGTGGCTGTTCCTCTCCACTTCTTTGTACTGCTGTCACTTTTGAAGTGAGTTGAAGGCTGAACGGAGCTGTAAAGTTCTGCTTATTGAAGTCTTTGTTTCACTAACATTAGTTAAAATGTTTTAGTATTCCAGAATTAAAGCACAGGCTTTGGCTGGCCAATTACATACCACGTGCATCCAATATCCAATATTTGCAGACGAAGGAATTCTTCCTTCAGCCACACAGCGACTCAGTCAGGGGTATTTCACCTCAAAGGCCCTTAGAATTTGCCTCCCCAAGCCCTCAACCCGATATAAAAAGGCACAGTTCCTGCAAAAGTCATTGGAACTAGAAACAAAGCTGTGTCGCAACTCACCTCGATCTGTGTCATACAGGAAGACAAAGCGGTTCCATTCATAATGATCCAGCAAGCTCAGCAGGGCTCCCCGCAAAGACGGCCGCAGCTGCAGCACAAACTGACTCTCACCCTCTGTGGGGAAACTCGGCGTGATGAGGGAGATGTGCAAGGCGCTGCAGAATGAGGTCAAGGTATGTACTGATCTCTTATCATATAGTCCAAAAATGGCAAAAACTCCTCTAGAATACTGGGAGCAAACTGGAAGGAAAAAAAAACAACAAACAACAGAGTTCAGCTAGTGGCAAAAATCTGTAAATACATACTTACATGTTCCAGCATCCTCAAATTTTTAATTTGAAGATTTCTATTTCTGCCTGTATTTAACTGTACACGATTTTCACATATGTTTCATTCTGGAAACCAATAAATAGCTAAATAACATTTTGCCATTTTTGGATCCTATCCATAGAACTCTACTTTACATTATCTGTAGTGTTTTTACTCTAAAATAAAATATAAAATAAATAACATGTATTTTTGCACACCAGTGAAAAGTCAACATATGCTGTTTTTTACCATAGCTCTGCATATTACCAGGCATTGATCATTTCCATTACCTTAAACAGAAAAGTGTTTACATTTTAAAATGTGAGAACTATCAAAAAAATGTTACTGACCTCATAAGTGAAATTTGGACATTTTGCATTCTAACACTTCACTCCCTTTTAAGCAGGGAGCCCTTCTGCTACATTAAAACTCTACTACAGACACTGAGTAAAAACCTGCTTCAGGAATAATCACCTTGACTTGAAAAAAGCAGTTGAAGGAAAACATAGTAAGTCAATGTGACCAGACTTTTGCCCCAAGCCTTTAATTTCTACTCTATGTCAACCTCAAAACCAGAAAACTAATTACCTGAATATATATTCTGAGTTTTGATTTGCTTTTGGACTCATTTAAGACATAAAGACTTTTATTGATTTCAGCAGATTAGATCAGGGCTTTACTGATCTATGCGCGTAAAAGCAGGCATAAGGGTATTTTCTTGAGAAAATACTGCCTTTCAAGCAACTCATTATGGGCCCAATGAAAAACATCCACTTTTTTTGAAGTACAAAACAACTTATTGGAAAGTGTTGACCGTTAATAGTGTTACCTGTCCCAGAATCAGAGAAAATGGAAAAGGAACAGTCAGTTAGGGGATCATCGTACCTGTTTTCTCCTACGTATGTATGCTCTCCTGTTTCAGACTCTCCCTCCTCACAACCCATTCTTACATGATGCCTAAACATGGGAAAAACTAAGTCACACCCTTTTAACTAGATGATGGCCTCCTCTCTTCTCGCCTGGAGGTCACAGTCATCCTGTAAGAGCAGCACAGTCAGGGTTCAGCGTACACACTTGGCAAATGGGCTGATCCAAACCAGTTCAGCTTTAATTCTTTCATATTACATTTACTGCATGAAAAGCAAAAAATACAAGTTGTGCATTTTTCTCCTTAGAGCTGGGTGATTTATCCAGCTCTGATGCCAGAACTGGAAAAGTGTCCTGAGGGCAGTTCTGTGATTTTATGTGCTGCCCCACTGTTACAGCCCCCGACCTAAGGTTTTTCATAGCCAGATTATATACAAATGAAGGTTTTTAAAAAGCTTTCTTCCTTCCCCTAAGATCTCCTTCAATATGTTGATACACAGCTCTTACAAAACCTCCCAGTGTTTTCTTTGCTGGACCACACAACACACATTCTCCTACACCCATCAAATGACTTGCTTGCCATTCCACTAATCATGCTAAAAAGTGTTGTTCTGTGCTTTCCCAGTTTCATCTCATCTTTCTGGAACACAGATGGCCAACGTGTTTAGAATTTCAGTTGAAGGCTTTGTGCTTCTTTTTACATTACTTCCCTATCACTACTATAAAATACTTCTGCTTACGTATCTTAAGATCACATTGTGTTTTTCTAAATCTGCACCTCAGTGATGGCTGACAATCATCTCAGGATCAAAATTCTGCTCCTTTTTCCTTCTGAGTCATTTCCAAATGATGAGTTTCTGCTTATAGCATAATATTTTTATTAGTCACTATTATTCATTTTCCATTATGTCACATCTATTACTGTACTCCTCAAAATTATTTACTTCCACAGTTACATTCTTAGTCTGCTCTGAACTTCTATCGATGTCTGTATCTGCCTCACCAGCGAATTCCATCAGGATACTCTTACTTTTTGTCTCTGTGTCTACTGTAAAATCAGTCTCTTGGTATCCTCCTCCTGCAGCAATGTTTCTCCAGCCTGGTACCTCCTTTTCTACCAGCATTTGTTGCCATCTTCCCCTTAGTTTCATGCCTACCTTTCGACTCTCCTGTTTGTTTTCATAAATCACTTCTCAAAGGAGGATGTCTATTTTACTTCATTCTGTTAGCAATTGGAAGATATGGATGAATCCCGTGCTTTCTATCTTAATAACTTTTGGTTGCATTTTATGCAATTTTCTGTCTACAGACATATTTTAAAGTTTTTTTTCCCCATCAAAATCTGTTCTATAACTTCACAGTCTATTGATGTTAAGCTGCTAGGTCCATGGCTGCCAGATTCTATGTCCCCTTTAAAAATAGGTATTATATTTCCTATTCACTGATTATATGTATCACAATTCATTTAACAGCTCTGTTAAGAAACACTTGCTATTGCATCTGCCCTTCAGTAAAACAATTCTTTAAGAACCACGGAAGAAAGAGGTGAATTCCCTATTCCCTTAGCCATCACGCTTCTTTTAAGGTCAACGTCCTCCTTGAGTGAAAATCAATCTGAAGTATCTATTAGTTTTACATCTCTAACCAGATTTTCCTGTTTTTCTGTCCCATCATCAATATATAACAGCTTCAATTATTTTCCTGTTTCCTGTCTTTGTATTTAAAGATGTAAATGACCTTCTACTGTTGTTTCAATGTCCTTCGCAAGTTTCAGTTTTCACTGGCAGCCCTAACTTAGGCTCTCATTTTTGCAGCAAATGTCCTCTATACCTCCTGATTTCTTCAACACAAGCTTTCTTACTAATAATCCTTTTTAAACACTTGTTTCTTACATCTTTCTTGTATAATCATTCATTCAGTTCTGGAGTCACACCCTGCATGTTACTTTCCACTGCAAAGGGATTTCTCAGTGTTTTACAAGTGTTTCTGTGAGGAAATGGCAGGCCTCCTCTATTTTCAAACACAGTCCAGTTAATTTTGCCAAATGAAATAGTTGAATGTAAACCTTGTGTATGTAAGTGGTAGTTACTTAATGTGTTTTCTGTTTTAAGAAAATTCTTCTTAAGACCCTGTATTGCCTTACTTTGCAGTTTTACAGGGGCAAAGGGTACTTTTCATAACACACAGTCCATAGAGTAGGATTCTACATGATGAAAAATTCAAGAAATCAATGTCAAGCTGTGCAATTGTATAGCAAGTGGAGTTAAAGCTCGAATTCATTCTCAGGATGGAGGAAAAAAAGAGAGAAAAAAAGTCAAACTTGAAATTTCATTAAACAACGTGATATGAGCCTAAAATACTTTAACTAAAAATAATAGAATAATAATTCTTCAAATTTTCAAATCAAACTATCCTTGCCACAGCCTAGATACCAATACAATAAAACATTACCTGACTACCATTAAAGTCCTGGAATAACCAATCCAAGAAAACTTGTGCTACTATACTCGAGAACAAGACTGGGAAGTTACTGAATAGTATCCTTCTTTGCTCCTTGATAAGAAAAAATGCTAAAATGAAGGTTATGAGAATTTCTTCCTACTCAGTACAATACCCACAGAGAAGAAAAATGCCTGTGACACTATGGAGATTAGGCTTAGACATATGCAGAGATGCTGCAATGCTACTGAATCAATTTTACAGTAATCAGCAGCGACCACAAAAATCAGCAAAGCCATGAGAATTTGCATTCTGACTCACTACTGTTCTCAGAAAATGCCTCCAGGCAAACATGACTACCTGGATTTCCCAGTTCTTTATCTGTTTCTCTTACACCTCTAAAGGCATTTTAGTTATTATAAATGGACTAAATTATACTCAGAAAAACACAGTCTCATATTAACATTCTAAGAAAATTTTGTTCGAGATTTTTCCCCCCATAAATATAAAGCAGTGACAAATACACTTTCATGAGCATACTTGGAAATATATTGAATAATAATTTGTCTTTAAACCAGACATCTCTTCATAGCTGACAACTTAATTCCAGTATTACGCATGTGATTTTCTCCTGAAAATTTTGCAATGCCATTGTTCTCACTAAAGATAAGAATGTGGAGATCGGACTCCAGAAAAGACATTGCAATGCACCTTAAATAGCCAAGATAATGTTATTGCAGTAGCTGTAATATGAATTACATATGTTATATTCTAGCAGATTGAACTATGTGACAGTACCATCACTTTAAAAGAATAGGTGACTAATGTGAAATCATGATGCCAAAATGGCAAAAATTATACACTGCAGGGTTTACCAAAACACACAGCCAAGCCACCTGTAGTCTTCTTTCTCTGTGAGAGAAAGAATTCCCCAAGTCCCTGTTATTGTTCTAAAGACAGATCCAACACTTTAAACACAAATCTTTTCTTGAAAAACAACAACAAAAAATAAAATCCCAACTTCTTCTTACTCACTGATTTCCAGAAATTATACCCATATAGTTTAAATCCTCTAAACAGGCACAGGGGATGTCAAGAGTCCAAATACAACTGTAAACATAACCACAAAAATGACATAAAGAGGTCAAGTGAAAGTTTGTGAGAAATGTTTATGTACAAATACACATAAATATACATACCTGTGCACATATTTACATGATATTGGTCTTGTTTTATTATTTGGTCACACACAAAAGTTTAATAATTTCTCCAAGAGATGCTACTCTAACCATATATTTGCAAAATAAAGTCTGATAAGCAGAGCACAGCTAGTCTGCCAACAGCATTAGTTTTGCTCAGCAGCCTATATGGTACCTATACCATATAGGTGGGAATCTGGAAGACCCATAGTCTAACACAGAAGTAACATGGTAGAACTTGCTTCAGAGCCATGACTCACAGACCCCGAGTCTTCCAGGACACAAGCTCTGGAACAAGCATTTTAAAATGCTTTTCCTTAGGCTTTAGACTCCTACATGGGAAGTCCTGGCACAGCTGGCTGTTACGGATATACTGACAGGCCCACTGATCTGCCATAAACTCGCAAACTGTGGAAGCACCAAAATTGAAAGACTGAGAACAGTTTCTGTTACGGAAATTTTCCAGATATGAGGACAGTCTTTCATTGCTCTCTCTTTCATTTCCTCCTATGCTTTGGAGATCCAAACAGGGAGCGGGGATTGTGGTCAGTCCATAGCAACTTACTTCTGCTGCTCCTTCCTCCTCATGCTGCTTCCCTAACCCCGTGTGGGGTTCCCCCATGGGATACAGTCCTTCACAAACTGCACCATTATGGATCCTTCCCATGGGCTGCAGAAGAACTGCTACACCATAGGTAGTCTCCACGGGGTACAGTCCTTCAGGAAAAGAATGTTCCAGTGTGGGTCCCCCATGGGCCACAGTTCTTGCCAGAAAACCTGCTCCTGCATGGGCTCCTCTCTATGGGCGACAGCTCCTGCCAAAAGCCTGCTCTGGTGTGGGCTATCCACAGGCTGCAGCTTCCTTCAGAGCACATCTACCCCCAACTAAAACCGGTCCACAGAAAGCCAATACACCTCGTAAACTACAGACAGCAATAAATTTCAAAAATACACATAAGGAGTTACATTTCCTTGCCATCACAATAGTATATGAAAGCTTTCATTTGAGATATCCCTGCAATGCTGTCAGCAATCCATGTCCTCAAGGATCACAGTCATATACTGTCTATTTCATTCAGCTGCTGTGCAGCTGCATTTGCCAGCACTGATGTAAAAGTACTGGCCGAATTTTCTCAACCTAAAGAACTCCTTCCAAGAGGAACAGCCTAGCCATATGGAGATGCAAGCTCTACAAGTGAGATGAAGCATAGAAGGGAGAATCATTGAATCTAAATAAGGACCTGCCTCCCAAGGTGAAATGATTTATCAACTTATATGCATGAAAGCTCCAACACTTGAGGTGAGATTAAGTAATATTTCTAAACCAGCTTTGAGATTAGAGTTTCCTGTTAAAATGTCAAAACATGTTTCTGTTCATTTTGCACAGAACATCCCAACACTCTCTTTCTCCTCTGTGCTCCCGGATCCACCTCCTCCTAACCACTCCACTGACCTCCACCTCCTGGAAGAGGACACAAAGCCAGTCAGGGCTCTAGAATTACAAGACAAGTGATCTAAATTCATCCCCATGCAGTTTTCAACTGTCTTGCACCCAAATCCAGTGCAAATTTGATACAAATATGCTCTTCCTCTGGGTTGCCTTTGAAACTGCTGATTTTATACTAAATTATGCTGTTGCATCAAGAAAAGTTCCCAGCACTGAGACCAACTTAATGAGGTACCTTCATGAATTAAATCACTAATATAAAATGACAGATAGGATTATAAAAGAGAAAACAGTGTTACATAAAGTGGGTAGATGAAAAACATTATAGATGTATTAGGACCAGTTTACTACTATCTTAAGAATTGTCTTGAACAGAAAAGGGTATTTTTAAATATTGCTATCCAAAAAGGGAAAGGGAAATAAGGAGTTTCTTACAAATTACATGGTTAGTTTATTTGTGTCTAATGAAACAACCACCCATCACAACCCTAATCATCTTCTATTTATAGATCTTGCACCCTCTAAATCATCATCTACCCTTACCTTTTGATCACAAACTTCTTCAAGCAAAAAAATCATCCCCCTCTTTGTTCAGGAGGCATGCACCACACTTCGCGTCGCATCATGCCTAAAGCATTATAACCGGAAATAATATCACATCATTACTTCAAGTAAAATCAGTTTATTGCTCTACAATTTAATACAGTATTAATGATGGAGGTGAACAAAAAGAGACTAAATTAAGATCTTTCTGGTTAAAAAAAACCAAACAAACTGAACCACAAACGTCACCATCTCAAATATTTCTTCCTCTTGAACGGTTATCCTCCTATGATGTAACTGCATAATGAGAAGTCTGGTATGTTGGGCACTGAAACTCTGAAAATAAATTCATACTCTGGAACAAATCACTTCACATTTCCATGTCTCAGTTCTCAATGTTTCAAATGGTCTATTTTGGACTGTAAGCACTTGACAGGAAGGCCAGTATCCTACGAGATGTCTGTAAGAAGTTGAGCACAATGGTCCAACTGTCTCAGCCGTGGCTTTTGCGTGCTACACCAATGTGAATAAACATTACACCTAATAGACCTTTATCTTGCAATTCTATAGTAAATTCTGGAACCCTAAAACACGTAAGCACCTGTCCTAAAGATCAGTGTGTTCAGTTGCATACATAAAACTAAACACATACTAAAGAGTGTGCAGGAGTATTTATCTGGAGATCAACAGAAGGATCCATCAAACTTCAGGCACAGAAAATTCATGAGTGTCTTTTACATTTAACCCACAGCCACGGGTTACCTCTAGCACTCTCTAAGTCACTTGCCAGCTCAGGTAGAAATACCCTCCTAGGAACAACGAAAATCTTGGTTTAATGCCCTAGATCAAATGGTAATTTGGGAAATGCAGTTTTGTTTGTGTAACTGCAGATGTGAGAACATATTGCAAAGCAAGAAACAAACTTGCTACTTTTTTTAATTAATAATTAAGTTTCCAGAAACAATTTTTGTGAATCGTCTCTAAAAGACTATTTCTGCTCAAGTCAGTTCCTGAAACAACAGCAGAGTGATAGTACATTTCTTGCCTATTGAATGGAAATGATATTGAATTAGCTTATTTAATATGCACAGGATTTTCTTCTTTTAAAATCAATTTGAGCATTGTAATACAGTATTTTCTGGATGATCTCTTATACCAGATCACTAAGTTACAGAACATTAACTTCAGAAGGTTACCCTGAGATATGCCCAAAATAACAGAAAAGAGAGGACCGTAGGTACTAGAGACGACCGAATTGTAGATCCAGCTGGTGAGCTCTTCTCCCTACTTCATAAGAAGCAAGCTTTGCTCTTCATGAATTAATACATTGATTAAAGTTTCCTCCAAGCCAATCCCAAAAGAATTTGTGAAAGGAGAGGTATGTGCATGCAGGGAGAGTGGAGGGGACTGTCACACCTGATTCTTACCAACTGAAAGTTAGTTGGTTTTGTTTTTTTTTTTTTGCCTGTCTCTAAAACAGAAAAAGATAATATTCAGAAGACATATTCAGAAGACGGATCATCCCTGCTTAAGATCGGTGATCAATTAAATGTACTGATTCCTCCACCAGAGGTACCTATCTCTTCTACCTATAAAAAGAGACTATGAAAGACTTGGCACCTACATTTAGATAGCCACATTTAAAAATTGTTTAAAACAATCTCACTTCAGGAAACATATCTCTGTGTTTTTCTCCCCTGTCCAGCCCTAGATTCAATGCAATTTGGAACTGTCCTTCTCTGAGGCCCTTCTCACACAACGGACACAGATCCCTCCCAGCCAGGGGTTGCGGGTATTTCTCAGATACAGACCATGTATCTCTATTTTCCTGAAAAGTGCTGACAACTCTTGTTTCTTGATGCAGAACACAAAGTAGCTTGGCCTTTCATAAATTTCTAGGAGGAAAACTGCTTTAATCTTTAAGTACTTTCCATCTGAAATCTTTGGCAGCACTAAAGTATTTTACTTTCATTAATATATAATTCCAAATAATTTAAATCCAATGGAACATTTTTACACAACAAGAAAACATTTTCCACTGGGTTTATTTATAAAATTTCTCTTTCCGCTGTGCCTTGGCTAATCTCTTTGATAGAACTCCCCTCATGAATTTCACATTTGCTGAATGCTAACAAATCTTTTCTCATTTTTAAAAGTACTTTACAGCTCTCTCTGCTATAAATTATCCAGTCTTTGTGCCTTTGTCCTCCAGTCCTTTGCACTCCGTGGATCTGGTATTTATAGCTGTCTAGCAATGCACATACACGTGCATTTCCCTAAGTCTGCCAAAACTTTCTCTCTGAACGCTCTCCCATAGAGAACCCACATGCAGCATTTACCTTTCATAGTCATATGAATGAGAATCCACATTGGTACAGAAGTTCTTTTTTGGCTGTTTTTTTAAAAAAATGATAAAAATATCAGCACCACATGAGACTGCCACGCTTTTCAAAACCACAGAACTTTTTTAAAACATTAAACATGAAGGTTTTGGTAGAAAGTTCCATGAAGCTGTCAGGTTTTCTCAAGGATAAAATGTCTATGGTTATTTTTTATTATTTTTGTTTTCCTCTTTCAGAATAGAAGTTTAGAGCAGCATAACAGATTGCATGGAAATTAGACTGGATTGCAGTAAAAAACTGTTTTATGGAATCAATGGTAAAACTCCCAGTTGCTTAACCGAGGTTAACATTTCAACTCAGACAGTCATGTGGTAGTTAGAGCTCTTGCAAAATCACATCACCTCTTCAGTTTGCTAGCTGAGGGAAAGCTCATCCTCATTAGGTGAATATCTAGAGAAATCATGTTTTATAACTTCTCTAGATTGCCTGTGTGATTAAACGGGTTTTTTTGCTTCTGTGATTAAACGTTTTTTGCTGTTCTTGAATTGGTTCATTTCCTTAAGAGACATATTATTTCTTTCAGTGCAAATTTGAACTTCATCCAAACATTCCTTTGTAGAGAAAACAAATTTCTTTGCAGCTTGTTTTTCCCCCCAAAATGTAAGATTTTATAAAACCTGCCCCCATATCCCATTTTAATGAAAAAGAACAAAGAGAAGTCTGAATTTTGTTTTAAGAAGTAATCCTTTGATGGCCCAATTATCTACAACATTAGCTTTCTTTTTTCTTGAAAAGAGAGAAGATAGGCACATTTAAACAGACATTTTTCTTTCCAGAAGAAAAAGAACTGAAAAAAAAAATCAGTACAATTTTAAATGGGAGGATAACTTATAAAATGTGCAGTTGATTATATAAAAATAGCTTTTTATACATAGCTACGTAATCACAGATTTTTCTTATGCAAAGGAAGAACTATTTGTAGTTTTCGGAAAAAATAGCAACAATATTTTTTTATTCATTTTGGAGAAATACATGTTAATTTTGCAGTACTCTGCCAGCAAAACTGTCTTTGACAGGAATTAACTGAATTTCACAGGAGATATGAGAGGTGGAGCCATACAGCATGGCTCCTGACCTAAATTGTTTTGATGGATGCATTATCAACATTTATACCTCGCACTTTGAGACAGTGGTGCTTCTTTATGTCAAACCTTGTGTTCTAATTTAACTGAACTGAAACAAAACATTAACTCTGATGTAATTTGAGGAAGCTCAAGTAAAGCATTTTTTGAAGTACTGGGGAACCTCCATCTGACTTTAAAAGGGGACTAGTCATCTAACTGGTCCCTCTGACTTAGGAAATATCTCCCCAGATCTCTGAAACATCTGGGAAAGGAAGGAAAGGAAGGCAGAAAATCAAGAAAGATGCAAATAACTTGGTCCTGCATGAAGATGTAGGTCCTTAGGTGGTTGTCACTCAAACTTGAATGGAGATGGGTTTTTTTGTCTGGTTTGTAGTTTTAATTTTCGAATTGAATCCTGTCATGAGGGGAGTGATGCTGATTGATCCATCACTGGAACTCTATTTCTCTTTCATTGGTGAGTCTGTCTCCCAATTACTTAGTCTTCCACTTAGTCTTTCAAGCCAATGCAGGTTGTCCACTGCAGTGCAATGCTCTCTGTCCAGCCCAGGCTTTTGAAAGTTGACAGGGGGAGAGGCTGGGATTACTTTCTTCCCTCAGTAACAGATTTTGTACCACCAAGAGTCCCCTCACTAGCAACTTAAATAATTTCTTATTTTGATACATGCTATTGCACAAGGATATCATCTTAAATAATTCTTCCTACTTTGCTATTTACCATTTGGAATAAATGAAGCCATGGATTCCTTTTGGCCTCAGTAAGATCAACAAACATTCACCGCATTACGTTGTTTAAATAACAAATACAACGTTGCTTCCTTGGCCACTGTTAGATCTAAGTGTCTTTTAAAGAGCCAGAAAACATGGTTTCTTATTTTTGAAAACAATGTCAATGTTAAGAGGACATATGTGATGAAAATCTTATCTGTTTTTCCCAATTTCTTATGGGTTAATAAAAGCCATTATCTAATTACATACACCCTATCTTGAAAAAAACTTTTCAGTCATTTTTTGCTCACAGTTGGGACTTTCATAAGAAGAGTTTCTGAATACTTTTGATAAAATCTGTTGTTTGTCCTTTCCTTTACTTCCTTCCCTTTGATGGTACGAAGCAGAATTTGAAACTACTATTATTGTCAGATAAATGGAACACAGTATCACATTGTGAGATTATATACAACTTGGCCAGAGAGAAAAAAAATACTCATAAGATCCAGAAACAAAATTCTGCTGCTGTCTTCTGCAGTTTGTGACTGTATATTGCCAGAACAGCAGTGGCTGACCACGTGCACCAGGCCCTGCTGAAGCTATTCCCCAGTCAAGGGGCAACCCTCTGAGCTACCATTTCGGGGATCAGGATATATGAAGCGCCAATCGTTCTATTAGTCTTCCCACGTTTGAGGACCTTGGTTTTATTTATAGTGGCTAAGAGATTTCCATGCTTCCATGATTTTTCTTCTATGTTAGTGCAAGTATGTTCTGATGAGTAAATAAATTTTTTAAAAAATAAATAAAAATTGAAATTTACTTTGTCATGTACATCCAAATTGTATCACTCTGTTGTTTGGGTTGTTTCTTCCTACACATCGCCATTGTTAATGATGGCATTCCCAGAACACTTAGGTGTTTCTGACAGCCTAGAATTATCTTATTTCCACTAGCTGTAGACATGTTACTTAGCTTTTCTGACTTTTCCAATCTGAAAATCAAAGATTTTAACACTTAAGTTCTTCACATAGTTGGAATTACGAATAAAATATTTTCAAAGAATCATTAAGATGAATGTAGATACCCTTATTATCCATCACTGGCCTGTTGACCAAGAATTCTCTCAGATTTCTTTCATCATTCTTTACTTCATACTTCATCCCTCCCTCAAACATCCTAGGCATTATTACTCTTAACTTCACAAAATCAAAAGCATATCAAGAGATTTTCTCTCGTGCTCTTCCTAGAAATTTGGGTCTTAGCCTGTTTCGGTGACTATATATATCTGGGAATTATGGTTGCTTAAGACATCTCATGCCGACTTCTCAAACAGATTGTGTTTTCATTACTTGTATTTTTTCCTTTATGTTGCCTTGTTGTTTTGATCATCTCACTGCACTGAAGTTTTTTCAGCATCTTGTAGCTTGCCTGTTTTCCCCAGATAATGCAGTGATCATAGCTAAGGGATTTTTCAGATGTAGATTCTACTTACTATGGACATGTCATGTCAAAATGACATTAGGGAATTATTGTCTGTGGAGGGCCAAAAGTCCAAAGCTTAAGAAACCCCGAGCTATCTCTTTTCTTTCCCCCTTCCTTTTTTTCCCCTGTGAGCCTTGCAGTTTTGTCTCTATTCATTTTAAGAGAGAGCCTCTTCTTAGCCTCCCACAATTATGCCAGTGGGAATCGACCACAGTACAGTCGGGTGTTTTTAAAATCAAATGCTTGGAATGGATTACTGGAAATGCATCTTCCACTGTCTTCACTTTTTTGTTACCAAGCTGTTTCTTCTTTCTCTGAAAAACTAATCTTTCTGCCTTTTTTTATGTATAAAAGGCATTTCTAAATAGCTGTAGGTCTCCCATAATAATTAGAATAATGAGAAAAGAAATTACCTCTCAAAAAATAAAATATAAGCGATCCACTTGACCAACGTTATTTAAAGAGAAAGTCATTCATTTCCTAAATGGAAGATCAGATCCTCATCAGATCTGAGTGCAAGATGGATTCTGGCCATGCCCCTGTATTTAATGACTTCAAGCTCTAACTGCTTGATAAGGAAGGCAGGTTTCAGTGTCAAATGCCATGAACGGAGTATGTTTTCTAAATAATGATTTCCAGCAAAAACAAGACTTAAGAAAAGAAGTTTAATACATGCATAAAAACACCTGTGTATGCATCATAAGAATATGTATGCATGTTTTCTATTTCTGTTGATCACAAATTCTTTTATTCTAATGCGAACTGTACAGGTGTTTATTTTAAACACATATAAATCTCTACTATAAACTGGGATAGATGTTAGCTTAGATGTCTGTTTATTTGGCAGATAAGCCAAATAAAAGTACGTAACTGTAACTGTGGCTAAAATATTTGTCTTCTGCAACTTCTCCATGTTTAGTTTAACAAGGAGAGTTTATTTCATTTCAGTTCTGGGGCAGGAGATACGGAAACGAATGTGCTATTGTCTGAGAGCCTAATAGTTGATGAGAGGACGATGTTTATGTTGTCTCATAAAGCATTGTTACCACCCACAAAACATTGTTTCACATTAAATAATTACATTGTAAGTTCTGTTATGAATGAGCATCTCTTTTGTAACTCTATATTTGTAAAACATCTAACAAAATGGTGTCTTTACCCAAAACTGGAGCTCCTAATCGCTACCAGACTAAAAGCAGCCTGTAGAATGTAGGCAGAGGTTTTGAATGCTCGGCATGACCCACCTCCCCTCGATTCAAGTAGCCATTCTGAAACACACACAACCTTTCAATAGGCAGAAATTGCTTAGCGTATCTCATATTCTCCTCTAAGAGCAAAATTGCTCACTTGCATTAAAATCAACTGATGTCACCAAATTGCATTATTACGTCGCTGACTACAGTAATTCCAGAATCTTTCTTGCAATCACAGTTCTCTCTCACAGTATTTCCCAATACACAAGAAGATGGCTGTACAACCTATGGGCTTAAAATCATAAACCCAAAGAAATCAAACTGCATCTCAAAAACTATCTGTTCATTGTTCTCCTTAGGTGCACTGTGATGCAGATATTTGGGTTCCTATCCTGCTCTTGGCATAGCAATCAAAAATTGTGCTTCCATCTCTCTTTCTATGAGATTGTCAGATTGTAAGCTTACAAATCAGAACAATAATCTGTAAAGCATAATAAAAAGATGGCAAAATGTATTCAGATCCGCTTAAGAGAGAGGGCATTGCTGGTCAAAGCCTAAACCAGCTATGAATATTCAGTTTTATGCACCGCTTCACATCTTTCTACATGCAATGAGTTGTCTTCATTTCTCAAAAAATTTACCTTCTGAAAGCACAGATCATGATTTCTGTACTTGGAAATTGCCTAACAAAAAGAAAGCAGTAATAGAAATATGCTTTTCAGTTGCCTTAGTTTCTTCATGAGTTTTCAGTTAATCCTGTTTTCTCTATGCCACGTTTTCGGGCACCATCTTAAGTATTTCCACAACTTCACTAATTGAAAACAGGAGCACAAGCCCTCTCATTTTGTTCTCTCATATCTTTGGCAGGAACAGGGCTTCATCCATAAGGCATATTGAAATGGACTATCTATAATTGGGATTTCTACAAAGCTGTGAAATGTGCTGGTGATGGTTTTAGAAAAGAATACAGATAAGAAAGGAGCTGAGATCAGTTGGCTGGCACCTTGTTATCTCTGCGAATGGACCGAAGCTGGGTGTACTGTGGGGCCTGGGGGAAAAGGAGGCAGATTTTCAAACAGAATTTGCCATTAAAATATATTTTTTTTATCATGGTTATCACAGGAGATTTAAAATAGCTGTCACCTTATGTAAACTTCTTTCGCTGTTCAAATAGTAGCCTTCTCAAATGAAACCCTTGTTTTTATTTGTTTGTCATCATTCTATGATTCTATGATTTTATTTTTGAACTTTAGGGCTGACCAAAGCAGAGTCCTTCATGACATTGAACTGTTCGACCAACAAAATGAGCAATATATTCCATCTCCTTTTATATATAAATCTTAGTCTGCAAAAAAGACCACTGAAAATTAATAAAACATTTAACAGCTTGACGTACATAATGAAAGAACATGTCTTTGTTGATGTAGTTAAATTAATTTGCTGTAAAGACTGCTTTACAAATAACAAAATATTGTATATATGACCCCAGGCATTATGTAAGGCTAGTAGCTTCTATGCTGGCATTTGCAGGAATAAGCAAAATTAGTTCAGCACAGTTCACAGCTGTGATCACTGGAGTAAAGCTCAGGGTCTAGGGGCCGCTAGCTCTGATATTGTACTAAAAAGGCAGCTGTACTTTACTACTGGTCCACTGGGCCTGATGCTAATAATTTTTAAATGGCCTGTTAGTTACAGCAGTGGCCTCAAGCTACCTCTTATTTCAAATCCTATTAACATTTGTGTATCTTTAAACTACTTTATTGTCTTAATTAGCATAAATTCATTCATAATTCCCAGATAGTCTGTTGCTATATACAAAAAAGAAAAATGACAAAAAATCATTCACAGTGGCTGAAGAGTTGGTGGATGAAATGTGACTGTGGTAATGTGCACACAAACCAAATCAGTCACACAAAACACCGAAGTGCAGAAATGCTTCTGTATGTGTTGCTTTTCCCCGCAGTGCTCTGCAGGATCAAACTGACTGCCTTAGGATAATGGATTGGTATTGCTTATAGGCATATCGGAGAAACGCAGACTGTTGTAGGTAGAGTTTTTAAGAAAACATTCAATCTTTTTTTTTCTGTTATGAAATTAGATAAAAAAATATTATAAACAGTTTTCAACAGTTTTAATGATTCCAGCAAGACCTACTCAAAATAGTTGTTATAAAGCAAGTTCTTCCTTTCTCTCTGAGACTATCTTGCGTATCATGTGTTCTGTTTCAAGAAAAATTTCATTAACAGAAATGGAAATTTTTCTTGAATAAGGACTGCACCACATTTTTTCAATGCATATATACTATCATATTTAGTAAAAGTAGCTCTGACATTAAAATCTATTAACTTCTGGTACCCCAAAGCTACCACAACATGTATGTTTCTAAAAGTCACATTGTATTTGTCTTGAAAATTTTTTATGATCTTTTAATTTCTAACATACCGAAAATTCATTAGTAATTAGGTACCGCAATGATTTTATTACACACATAAACAATTACTGGCCAAAATCAACTTCTGTAAATAACCATTCTGTAACTTTAGAGAATGCTGATCCTGCTAGGTAAAGGTCTTTTCAACTAACCAAAGGTTTACATGAAATGCTGACATTACATACCTAAACTCAAACAGTCAAGAACAATGTACAGAATAAAGCATTTTTCTCTCCTACACAACTATGCAGAACCAAACTGGCGACCCCTAGCCTGATGAATTTGTTTTGTTTATGGGTACACAAAGGAACATAGATGCTACTAAACCCACAGAATCAAATATTTTTCACAGCTTGATTTGAAGTGAAAGAGTTGCTGCGAAAAAGAAATACATAGAAACACAGAAAACTTGTCTTTTTAAAACCTGACTTTCTCTACAGTCTCTTTCTTAGCTTATTTATGTGGCATTTCCACAATACTTATGTTTCTATACCTACACAGATCAGAAAGAAAGAGATGCACCAACTACTCCTTTGCCAGGATCAAATATAATCGAGGTAGGGTCATTTTACTTTCTTCCAGGTGTTACTACGTTTAATGTGTGTCTCACTGAATTCACACTGAGGAGCTACAAAAAATCCAGTCCTATTAATGTACTTCTCCTGTTTTCTTGATTTTCAATGTCCAGATCATTTATTTCACATCCATGCTTTGCTGGAGAATTCTTCCTCTATGTACAAGTACAATACTACCAAGAGACAGTTTAAACAAACTAGCTGCTTAATTTGCTTGTCTCATTTCCTCTAGATTGAAGAAAAGAGGGATGGCCTGCCAGCTGGTGGCCCGTGAGAACAGGGAGGACTGCGCTGGAGGCTTAAAGGAATCTCATTCAGCACCACGTTCCTTGTCATAATGCTCTGATCTGAGTGCTGACACACTCAGCACAACCCCACAGGATTTCCTTACCGTGCTACTTTTTTATCCCTGAGTTTAATTGAGATCAAAATTCAGGAAAAGCAGAGATTTCAAGTGAGCTGGCTGGACAATACGAACAGGGTCACGGGATGATTCAGAATGGGAGGGATCTCAGAGATCTCTGGTCCACCCTCCTGCTCACAGCTGGGTCAGCTCTGAGGCCTGACCAGGCTGCTCAGGGTATCACCTGGTCAAGGTTGAAAACCCCAAGAATAGAGACTGCACGACGTCTCTGGGCATCCTGTGCCGCTGCCTGACTGCCCTCATGGGGCCATTTTTAAAAAAATATTCAGCTCCTACAGCCTGTCCTCACATGGCCAGTGCCCTAGGCGGGTAATAACTTCCCATAATCTACTGGCTCCGCTCCTGTTCACACAGCTCAGGATACTGTTGGCAAAAAATTAAATACTGGTTAATAAGCCTTCCTCTAGACATTACCAGCAAGATGTCACAATTTTCATTGCCCCATTGCAAGCAGTAATTAACTGCTATGAACAAACATAGCTATTAGGAAAAAAAAAACAACCCAAAACCTTAAAACCTGGGCTATCAATGGGAATGTCAATGAACAAAAATGTACATATACTTCTGAAAATATGGGCTTGAAAGTACATCATATTTGCACTTGATAATCATATTTTCCTATATCGTGCCAAATTTGGACCAGGAGTAAGGCAACTCTAGAAACAAAATGAAAGTCATGCCTGCTTATGCATAGATGAGCCTATGACATAATGTTATTAACACGAGGAACATGTTTTATTCACACAGAAATACTGACTGATCATTTACTATTGATTGGGTGCACTATGAGGTGTCACAAAAACACAACTCCGATTGATTAAATAATTGCATTGCCATAAAAGCTGAGGGACAATATCCTGCTCCTGTGTGGAGTCACCTTGCTTCAAAGTCAGTGGGAATTGCTCGTGCACACGCAAAGGCAAAATCTAGCCTTAAGTCATCCCTCAGCATCAGAAAATAAAACAACATATATCAATGAGTATTTTAAACAGCACAATTTGATTATTTGACACTGTACATAGCCTAAGGCATAAGTCTAGACATGTCAGAATAGGGCTAAGGGTTTGCTCCAGAGGCTGTTATTTCACCCTGTCGTACTATTGTCTATTTACTGTCACACCTTCATATTACCTCAAGAAAGTAAATGGTGAAACAGAGATGTAACAGAATACTTGTGGAAATAACTTCTTGCACAGACACAGCAGATCCCTTCATAAAAAAAATTAGGAGGCTATGTAGACATAGGGCTTACTTCTTTAAGCATGAAGTTAATGGGAAGACTGTGAAAAAATACATGCAGGTCTTTTAAATATAGTTCAATTTAGCATTTAAGGAATATCACGTGGATGTATGTCTGAATTAGAAGTTTAGATTCACCAACACAAGAAATGGAGTGGTGATTTTTTTTAACTCTGAAATGAATATTCCCATGAAGGATAAGACTCCACCAGCACAGAGTGCTTCACGATGAGGTGTGTAATGGATAGGAATGCTTTTCCTTAGAAATAAAGAAATGAACTGACTGTTACTGAGGGAAACACTAGCACTTTAGGCTCCTCCTGATGCTTACGTTTCGTCTGACACCGGCTGTTTAGTACCGAACACACTGTTTCGATTTACACTCATCCAGTTGGGTGAAGCAAGGTTATTACTGCCTTTGATTATAAAAGCTCCTCTGCGAAAAACTGAAAAGTGCAAGTTGTTTTTTGCAATAGCCCTGCAGCAAAGAAATAGTGAGTAATTTGTACAAAACACGTAAGTTTGCTTTTAGTGTAATTCCCATCTTCTGCAAAATGCTGAGCAATCAGGAAATCAAGTAGCTAGTGAGATATGCCTCAAGCGGTCTCTGATATTGAGGGCCCTCTCTTAACCAGAATGCTACCAATTTTTCTCTTTGTGCTATTGTATGCACTGTATCGCATCCATAAAGACAACATATATTCTCTCTTTTCCTGAGACTACTGTCTTTAAATTACATTTACTACATTATGTACATTTTTTAGACACATAATAATAGGGAAAAAAACGTAACAGTACACAAATAACAAGGTAAAAAGGTAGTTATTACATGTGTGTATATATACACACATTCAAATTATAATAATTCAAATTATTATCTGCTATAATTATTTTTGTTCTTTATATTTAACATGAGAAAAAGTTATTAGAAATTGTGACATTTGTCTGGGTTGGATTTTGTAAACAACATGAAGTTTTTTTGATGATTACTTACTGACCTTATTTTCTGTAATTTTGGTCTCTTCATCTCATGAACATCTTCCACATGTCAAAAAACAAAGACTACTGAATAATATCAAAACAATAAAAACATCTAATGAGAACTACTGGTTCTAACTTCAATAAAAGAGGCACAAGGGTAATGTCACAGTGTACAGTGTGACCAAAAAAGCTATCTCTTTTTCCGACATCTCCCAAATAGGAATATTATCAGGCAAACATAATTTCTATAAAATTAGAAGTCTCTGCCAACTGCTTCAACTACCAGAAAACTTTGATCTTTTCATCAGTAAAATCAAAACAAACATTTCAAATACAGTCAAAATATTTCATTTTTTTAAACTGACTGAGAAAATTTTGTTTCAGAACTGTCCATCCTCAGCCGTTGCCTTCTTCAGTCAATTTTTCATTCTCACTTGGGACAGAACTCTCTAGGCAGACCACATTTCCATTGATGGAACACAACGTTTCCCCTGGCCTTTTGACCAGGGTCATTACAAGAGCTGCAGCCGGGGTAGAGGGGAGAAGGAAACAACAACAAAGCAGAAATTGAATTTTTGAACATGTGGTTTGGCTGTAAACCACTAGTGCTACTTAAAAAAACGGACATGAATTGAGCAGTCTATCTTTGAGAGCTATGCAACTGAAAATACACCTGACATTCAGTGATCATAAATAATACATATACCTTCATCACCATCAAGAGTTGAAATAAGCACATCAAAACATATAGTAGTTTTAAAAGGACAACAATATGAAGTCATCATATTTTAAGACAAGAACATTTGACTTGGATTTCACAAAATACTAGTTGTCCTGCAATTAAGATTCAGTGACTCCGGTTTTGAACAACTTGTTAAATAGAGCCCTGAAGTGATCATATTTTTAGACTTTGGGACATAACATTTCATGAAGCTGTAATCAGGTATTCACGGCTTAGTGTATGTTCAGCTCACAAGCTGTCCAGACATGGACTCGACAAAGATACAGGTAAGCTTGCCTCAGATCAGGGAAGTCTAATTAGCTCCCCCAAAAAAATCAGCTTCAGAGTCTAAATATTCCCATTTTCAATCTCAGTTGTCATATTGACAGAAGACTCCAACAATTAAATTATGTGTGGCTGTAAAAAAGGAAAAGGTTGAAATCATCAGAATATAGGATAGCTCATGTAGTAAGGAGAAACATTTATACTTTTCAATCAAGAGTACAGTGATAGAGTCTGGGAAAGACATTTTATGCTTTATAATGGCAGTTAAAATATAAGGGTAGGAAATGTTAATATATATAATACGTAAACCATAATATATATAATAAATGTTATATATGTATTTGTCAAAACCTGTAAGAGAAATATTCAAGTGAAAAATGTGAAGCAGGTAGTATAGTCATGCCAGTACAACCAAATGTCTGAGGTTGAAGAAAACAACCTTGCCCATGGAAAACAAAAAAGGAAGCCCAAGAAGGAAAGCAAGTTTACTCCCAAAGGCAATGGACAAGAATAGCAAAAAGAACGCTGGAATTGGTAATGCTGTCCAGAAGAGCAAAAGAGGCTCCAAGAGCGTTTGGGGAGGACTCAGGCACCAACCAGGTTCATTAGCTCTTGAGAAAAGAAAGAAGTGAATGGGCCTAGTGACAGGACTAGGTCTTTTCTACTTAATAAACGCTATGAGGAAGCTCTAACAGTTCACCAAATGACAGAGTAATTCTGATAAATACAGAGCAGTAAACCTTATCAAAGAATTGATTGTGAGGGAAAAAAATATGGAGGGAAACAACGGGGGGAAAAGAGAAACTTGAGCGAGAAGCAGCAGTAGTTTAGGAATCGAATAACATAATTTGAAAAATATCAACTTTATTTATATAAAGAGAGAGTGAGCTTTCATGCACACACCCACACAGGAAAAAGCTTTAGTCCAGAATTGCTGGAAAACAGAACGGAGAAAATGCACCTGGGGCTGGGGAGCAAAATATTCCTGTGGATGTTTTCACCGGATTGTGCCTCTGTATGGGGTGTCGGTGCCCAGGTGCTGGCAGGGCGGGCTGGGGGGCCGCTGTGAGGAGAGGCCGGTTCCAGCCGGCTCCAGCCGGCTCCAGCAGCCCCGCCGGGCACAGCTCAGCCCCTCAGACAAGATGGCAGCCGCGCCACTCAGGGCCGGGGGGAGGCACTCAGGAGGGAAGGAGTGCAGGTGAGCCTGGGAAAAGGTGCTTAATTAATTTTCCCCAAGTCAAGTCTGCTTTGCCCATGACAGTAATTGCTAAAGGATCTCCCTCTCCTTATCCCGACCCAGAAGCTTTAATTTTCTCTCGCTGTCCTGTTGAGGGGGAAAGTGAGAGAGCGGCTGGCAGGCATTTGGCCCTTAGCTGAGGTCAACCCACCCCACTCTTTATGAGATTCTTCTTTAACACATCTTTAAGAAAAAAAATTAACGAAATATACAAAGGGGAGAAGGAAACAGAGGGGGGAAAGAAAACTCCAAAGAAAAATTAATTTTAAATTTGCTTCCTCAAACCATATGCAATCAGAAAAACATTCATAAAGGATGGAAAAGTAGTAGCTGTTAGTCTGCATATATGTAAATAACAGAAGGGTAAAAAAGATACTTAGGCTTGGATGAGTTGTACAATCAAGCGGGACAGAATGAAAGTAAGGGATGATTTAAGATGAATATGAAGGACCTATCCTGCCACTGCAACGTGTGGACAAACTGTCCCAAAAGCAAAGACAAAAGCTCTGCTGCCTCAGACATGCCGAACTGCAAGCTAAACAGTGGGAAAATTCTGTGAGGAAGGGGAAAAACAACACCGACATGAAAATGACCCAGCGCAGAATCCCGCAAATCCTGACTGTGACTGTAAACCTGTGAGGAATTAGACAACTGCGACAGCTGCCATTTGCTGCTTCTCTTTGGTGTGAATGTGGTACCTTATATAAATAATTGCTTGACCTGCAATAAATTTCCTAGATGGTCCAATCTGAGCTAACACCTTTGCACAAACCAGAACTTCAGGTGCATCTACCTTATGGTTGTTGGGTTTCGTTTAATCTTACAGACAGTCTTAAACATAAACCATATTTAAGCTATGTAGTAGAGTACTATATTTTTTTTTTCTTATTTTATTTTGCCATCAGTTCCACACAGGCAGTTACTTTTTGCATTGATTCATTTAAAATCTTCTCTTGGGTATGACAACAAAGCTGGTTCATGTCCATACAGCAACAGAACACACCGTATCCTACTGAATGGGATAACTTAACCTGGCTTCCTTCCTTGCTAGACTGAAGCAATGCTTTTACGAGTAGCTCCTGCAGGCTGGTTATTCAAAACGGAAGGTGCTTAGCACTTTGCATGCGGAGCCGTTTATAAATAATATATAAAGGTCAAATAAGTTATTTATTGGGTCTCTCTGTCCATTTTACATATGCCACCCTGTTTCAGTATTGAAGGTCTGATTTTCAGCTGCTGTAAATTCAAATCAATTGACATATGTTAATTTGCTCTCAGCTGAGAAACTAGAAAACGACAAGAATGGTCACTATTTTTTCCACTCAGACAAATGCAGTATCTACCCATAATCACAGATTCCCTCTCTTCTGCAACACCCAAGCCTCACAGAATTTTTTCTTAAATTCCTCCTCTTGAAGCTGCCTTTTTTCACTTTTTTTTTGCAACTTTGCTTGTTCAAAGACTGCTCAGTAATAGTCTTGTAGAGGTGACTCAAAGCAAAGCTGCTTCTTCAGTGATTGCCTGTCTCCATTTATTCAGTTCCATAAATCTACCTAACTCATAACTTCACAGTATCTGCTCAAACTCACCATGGCAAAACAGATCTCTTCTGTTTCCTCCAATCACTTACACTTCTCTATGCAGTTCTGATACAGCCCAACATAATTTTGACCCCTTTTCCTCACCTCCCTCAACTCCGCAAGTCAGGTCTGATAGTTAGTGCTTTTTTCCTCACATTACATCTAAGATGTTTTCTGTTCTTTGTCCTCCTATTACGCCTTCACCAACCTGATTCAGAGAGATGCCTGAACACTGGCCTGACAGAGATCACACTCATTCCTTTCTGCTCCATATAAAAGTCATCTCTGACAAGGTCTCCCTTGCTTCTTCTCATCACAGCCTCACCTCTGAGCTCTCACCAGTCTTACTTCTGAGACCTCCAGCTGCAGCAAATTGAAAGCAAATAGTCATGAAGGTATTATTCACACCTCATTTGTTGCATTTCTCACTGACGCACCTTCACTTCCCTCCATGCTTCTATTCCAATGCAATCACCTGCTTTGAAATGTTTGGAAAAGCTCCCCAATCCATACCAGGTTTCTCCTGGAGACACTCTTCTTCCCTATGGCAGCTCTCAGATATGCATGGTTGGGGGCACAGATATGAAGCCCACATTCATCTAGCCAGAACTGTTGGAGGAAAAAAGCTAGAAGCAGCCCAACATCCTGATGCTACATATAACATATCGGGAGCTTCATGAGGGTGAAGGTAGGAGACAGAAGGTCCCCACATGGGGCTAGGAGGCAGTGGAGCTGGGAAGCAGGTTGAAAGCTCTCAACGAGTTCTTATGCAAAGGATGACATGGGAGCATTTCCCATCCCAGACCAGCCCGGGCTGTGTGTGAGCCAGGCTGGGGTGCCTGGCTATCCTCGGTGCCATCCACTTGCTCCCACAGCTGTGGGGTTTACTTATTCTGTGATGCCTGTGATGGGCAGCCTTACCATGGTCCTGCATACAACGCTGCACGGAGCTGCGCGTAGGCTACTCAAGAGCCACAGGCTGGTCACTCCTGACTTAGATGGATTAGTGCGGACAGCAAAGGCTTAAATACCACAAATGTGTTAAATTTGGAATCAGACAGGAGCAAACCTGTAAATAATGAGACATTTGCCTAGCATCAATCTGACTCTCTGCATATACATCTGTTCTCACAGCTTTATGCATTTTTTAAGATGCAAGCTGTGCTGTCCTCTGCATTTCTAAAGGATTCAGTAAATTTTAGATAATACTGGAATACTAATAGTAACAATAATTATTGCCCTACTCTCTTGCCTAAAATACTTACTGCATTAATAATTTTCCACAGTATCAACATTCTGTAATAATGAAATTAATAACTATTGTATAAATCATTAGCAATTAAAATTTATTTGTACACTATAATTTGAAAATCTGAGAAATAATATAGTACTAATTAGTGTATGCAGAACCTCTGAATAACGAGTAAAGGCTATTCATTTGTCTTTTCTTAATAAAGCCATATTTCTCCAAAACCACACAAACAGTCCAATAAGAAATTAAATTCTACTGAAACAGTAATTTTCAGCATTACCCATTTTTTTTTCACAAGTGCACCCAAACTCAAAAAGCAAGACATTACCCTCTGCCTTATGAATACTAAACCGGCATTTTGCATCTAAAGGTTAGTCAAGAAAAATCAGTCTGTGTGCCTGTATTTTTATAAGAATTGCAGAATATTTTATGTGCATTGTTCTTTTTAAGTGTAGCCCAAACCTGTATTGCACGTTAGCAAACTTTAATTTAGCATATTGTTTTTCCATAAAAATGTAACATTATAAATAGCCTTCAAAACACAATTGCAAATTTTTGAACTGTTAAAACAGATAATTCAAAAATACCTCTCCCCTACTTTATCTCATTCAGGAAATCCACAAATGCATTACATGTCTTCAAAGAGACTGTCTATATATAAATATTCTGTGAGTCTTACACATTTCTAGAAGGGCCCATTTCACAAACGGGATAGCAGCCATAAAGTCTGAATGCGGCCACTGAGTTTAATTTACACTGATCAGGGTTCAAATGCCACAAACAGACGATTATGAATCTGAAATACATTTCCTAACAACAGAGTCCATAGATGGCATTACACAACACCTAAATGAGGGAAGAGCAAAGCCTGGCTCGAGTACAAAGTGGCCCATCTCTGAGCTGGAGAACCAGCTCTGATTTTCTGGCAAATATATTTTTGGGTTTCAACCAAAAGCAGTACACACGTAAACCTATTTACACCTGGGTTTTCCTGTTGTATACTCTGTTCTCAGAGCTGAACATAGGAAGGTTCCCCATGCCTTTTACTCAATGAGGGCAAACCTGCTTTCAAATACAACCAGCCTTCATGATCAACATGGTAAACCAGCTTGGTGACAGATATTAGCACGTTACCAAATCTCTTGACGGAAATATGTGTCTGGGGAGAGGATGATGACAGAGTTTTGCCAACACATGCAAGACACGGAAACATAACACTTTCCATATTTAATTCAGTGCGCTCCAGACACAAATAACCCAGCAGTAAAAACTGATGCATCTCCAGCCAATACGTATTGCAATACTCTTTCTAGTACTACAGCACTAGCTGTAGCGCTATGGGGAGTACCTATAGCATGGTATGACCACACCAAACCTTTTTAAAACAAAGAAAGATGCAAATTCATGGCATTCACATGCCTAGTGTTATCCTTGGAGAATGCACATGAAGAAAGATAACGAAAAATATTTTTCATTTACTGGGGGTAAGCTACAAATTCTGGGTGGTGATTAATACAATGATCCATGAGAACAAAGTTCTCTGGGGAGCAGTACCAGCCCAGACTGACTTTCCAGGAATGCTGAATTTTATATCTGGGTCTCTGCATTATTAAAAATATAGAGAAAAAATATGAAGCAAAAGTACAAGTTATCAGGTCTGGTTGTGGCACAGTCTATTTGAAGGTTCAAACCCATATTTATTCCAGTAAATAAAATGTATTGTGTTAGCTATACAATAATACATATGGAGAGCACCAGCACAAAAGACTAAAATCCTGCAGACTGGCTCCACTCCTTGCAAATACATCCTTCCAACCTAACACATTTTAGCAGACAGGAGGAGAGCAGAGTAACTATTTTGGACAGAGGCTGCTATTAGCATCTCCAATACAGAGTTTATTCCAGATTTGGTGCTATGCCTCTGCAGATCTCAGATCAGAATCAAGCCTTTAGGCATTAACTGAGATAAACAAAGTATGATACGTCAAATCTAATTACGCTATAAATATCCAAATAAGATCTAGATCTCTAAGGTAATTCTAAAAAGCCTTAGTGACGGAGAGGCAAATATGATTAAGTTTAAACTCCAAACAGCTTGTGAAATATGGGAAATAGCATTACATGTGAAAATAACTGTAGGGGAATATTTTCCTTTAACTAATAAGGCAGGAAATTTCATGACATAATAAATAATTTTTCCAGTAGCTTAAGGCATCTTAAAGCAGAAGGAAGAGATGCTAAATAAACTACTATACATTCCTGTTTTAAAGCTATCATCAGTAATACTAATTTTATAATTACTAAGTTACAAAAAATAGTGAAAAGCAAATCAGTTACAAAAAATAGTGGAAAGCAAACTTCTTATATGTTTGCATCAGTTATAATTATGAAACAAGCAGCTAACTTGGTTAATGCCTCAATTTGTTTGGGACAACATCCCCCTCTCCCCTTTCACAATTTTCATACCAGAGGAAAGCATGAATAAAATGGCAGCAGATTATTCAAATACAATCCTTTGCCCAGGAAGACTCTGCAGAAAAAAAAATAATTGTTAAATGCCAGACCTCCGCCATCCCATCCAGAGGCACTGATGTACGGTTAAGTGCACCTAGCTACAACTTTATTTTAAGATCAAACCGAAACTGAGCTTGCAAATGCATACCAAACAACTGTCTGACTTTGCCCTCTAGTCCTCCTCTGTGAGTTCAAGTCATAGAATTCCACAGATGCTGTTATGGCTTTTTCAATTAAATGAGAGAAACTCCAAAACTCTCTGCTCAGTGCTGTTTCCAGGAACAAATGTAGATGTTTATATATATAAGCTCATATATATATGAGAGATATATTCCTTAATTAAATCTATTTCCCTTTGCATTATTCTAAAGTACTTACATTAACTTTTTAATTCTTTGAGCTATGTATACCAACGCTGGCTCATAGGATATCTGGCTAGCTTCACACTCACATGTGCTATGGGAAATGTTTCAGGAGAACCTCAGGAACACCTCCTGCGACAAAATCCCACACGTTGCACTCACCAAACCTCCATCTTTCCCACTCAGACACTATGCATGCTGAGGGCCTCTGTCTTACATTCTAAACCAATAACAGCAACTATATTGTATCCTCCCATATAACTTCTTCTTTTGTTAAGTTAGCTCAGTTCATGTATCAAGTGATAAAATATCAGATCAACTTACGTGTATGCATGAGTATAGCTAAAACCTAATTACTATTGACTGTACACTAAGTTCTGTACATAAATCTTCTACTCCATGATCACTAACTAGAACTTGTTTCAGCTTTGCTGGCTGTGTGAGCATTATAGATAGGAACACACATAGCCATGCAGGCGAAGACTTGAACGCAGGTTGTCCAAGATGAAAGCCTAGTCCAGAATTGTCCTAAGCTTCTAGGTCCAAAGAACAAAACTGTGATCATCAGTACAAAACTCATAGAACTCTAAGACTCAGTTTCCAAGTTTGGAGATGTGAAGAGAAAAATGTAGAGAGAAATGAAACACCAGTTTTGACAGATACAGATTTAACTGCTGGGACAGTTCTGCAGCAACCAGCCTGCCGCCTTCCCACAGCCTGAATTGGGACCAGTGACAGATACATTGGCAGGTCTTCTTCCAGTGCTGAAGGAATATATTTCATAGTTTAAGAAGAGTGAAGTCATGTAAGAAGGGCTAGATAAAGATAGAAACATCACCTAAAGGAAGGATTAATCTGAGATGCAAGAGGAGATTTTTCTGAGCTGCAGAGAGACAAGGCAGTGCAATGTACAGTGCCAGATATGACCTCAGATCCCAATGGACATTGCCACAAGTCATCTTGTCAGCTACTCCCATTCTAAGGTCATTTCATGTGCCTAAGTAGCACCTTAGGCACAAGGGAAATCTGAGGCCTGCTGGAAGAGTCCCCCGTTATCTTGGCCCTCAGGTACCAGCAGAACGTTCTTCACAGAGCCTTTGAGCATGGCTCTCAAACAGAAGATATCCTGGGAAATGGTCCATTTCCTTCACATTCCTTTAAGGTGTTGCAAAAGAAACTAGAGGGCTTGGAAACACTATGCGATTCCTTTATCCTTCACTGTTTCCTCACATAGCTCCTCAGAAAATGCAAAGACTGAAAAAAGGTCTCCAGTCCCTCCAGCAATGCACTTTTTTCTCCCCATTCTATTCACCTTGCAATCAGGAAGCCTCACCAATCCTTATTGGACAAAAAACATCTGGTAAATTATGATTTAGGTCAATAATGCAACATCTTTAAATAGCATCACAGATGTAAATGGAGAAATTACAGCCCTGATCTGAAGACTTAATCTAAATTTGACCCACTAAATAGTGAAACATTATATTTCCAGGAGTAATTGCTGAACAGAATGATAGGAGGCTAAATGCACAGATTTATCTTTCAAGGACAGATTTATGGAGAAAACTCTCATGTTTACAAGACTGTCTCTACTGTTGGACCTGGGAGCATTGCAGGATCTTAGAGTCTGCCTGGGGAAAGTTAAGAACTGAGATATACATTCTCAAAGTGTAAACATGCAGTTACATTCAATACTGTTAACTACACTGGAATTATGGTATGGTCCTATAGACTTAAATAAATATATATTTCAAAGGGTTAATTTAAAAAATTTACATTTATTTTAGGGATTGAAATACATCACTTATTAAAAAACTACATCCTAGAATCTAAGGTCACAGACATTTACTTACTTTGCAGGCAGCTGGAAGAGCTGCAAATGTTATTACCTCAGGCCATGTTTTACCACCTCCATGTTGGAGATCACCATGACAACAGCAAAGCGAATGAAATGGAACCCACCAGTGCTTTCTAAACTCAACATCCCAATGAAAAATCTTCTTTTTTTTATCTTAAATCAACAGTGAAGGCATTTCAATCTAACATGGTTGACTCCACACTCAAACAAGGAAAAGGTCAGGGGAATAGGGAAGGCAGCAATCACCCACACACTGAGCTGTACAACAGCAGTCTTAGGCTATAACATGGAGTTGGGTTACCAGCATTAAAAACATCGGCAGCTAGCTCCAGAAAAGGGCAGCCGGGGAATTCACTTAACACCAATGTGAAGTCAAAACTTCCCAATGCTACACATGAACAATGTCCTGTGGAGCCTCCTGACCCATGCCAGGACCTGCTTTGCAATTTCTAGTCCTTGAAGGACATCAACTGTAAGTTAAGACAAAAAAAAAAGTTTACAGTCAATTCTTTAAGAAAAGACAGTAAATTTTTCTACTGTTTCACTTCTAACTACATACATGTAAATTATAATGAATGGCAACTGATTTAGGGTTCAGCTTTTTTTTCCACTTCTGAGGTGAAAGACACTTCTGATGTCTAGACATTGAAGTCATGAACATACACTTCAGACTTACATTTCTTCATTTTGTGTAATATAATCTTCTTTGTAATTTAACTGCAGATATCATGCATTCTTACAAAAGTATTTTCTCTATATAGAACCATAATCAAAACACGTCCCAGGTTCATAAAGACTTTTAAAGACTTCCCCCCCTGTTGTTATCTGGATTTATGCATACACTTAATTGTTCTGATATTTTGTCTCATGTCTTCAGAATAAGCCCTTAAAGGGTTTTGTTGTAAAAACTGTTATTCAGATCATGGATATGTTAAATTTCAGGAAGTTGAAAAAATTGAGTGTGATTTCTTTCACCAGAAACACCAGGTGCACCTCGCTACTTTTCCATATTATGAATGAAAAGAGGCATCTAATGATACAGGAAATTTCTCCATAAATATCTGCAAGCACAGAGTTTTTTTATTTGCATTTTTTCATTGCATTTGTAATTTCAAAATGCCTCTGCATCTACAGCTACAGGCAAGATTTACTTTATGGAATTCTGTTCATAGTACTCGTTTCTTGCATTCTACATAGTGCAGTAGGCATTTAGTAGGTAGGTGCACATTTTATTCAAAAGCAATGTGTAAAGGGTTATGAGAATAAACCCCAGAAATATTGGAATTTCTGCATCCTTAAAATATAACATTCAATGTTATTTATCATTTTAAAACTAAGAAGTTGGCTGCAATATGGTCATAAAAATGGCAATGTAGTTAGTTTCTTCTGGGAAGTAACACTTGTGAATGATAGCTGAAAAATCCCTTGCCTGACAACTAAGAACAAGCTTCTGTTTCTTAAAGTGCCCTGAATAATGTCTAACACCCAGAATTGTGTTAGACAACTAGAAAGAAAAAAATATTAAGTGACACAACTATAAGGCCGTTATTTTCTAGAAATAATTAATCAAGTACCCGATACTATAAATGAATTGACAGCAGAATATCAGAATCCCCATTGAACATTTTCAGGTTTTCAAGACACCATTGCTCTTTTTTATTAACTCTATGAAATAATAATAATTTTCTATATATGAGCCCTCTTATTCCAGTGTACTTTTTTCCTATTACTCATCATATCACCAGTACCTAAGAAAATAAACATAACTGTTTGAAAGTATGTTAATTTAAAATTATCAGCAGGAACAGCATCTTCAACTTTGGTATTTATTCCTAAACTGTATGTTAGGACCCATTTTTCAACATATTTACAAACATTAAGCAGACATTTGAGCCATTTGGATGACTGGAAGCATAACATAATTATTTGTGGGTTGGAGTGATCTTTCATTTAATTAAGGTTGGCCCTCAAATGTGGATTCAAAATGTGCTCACCTCAGTACCACACAACAAACTTGCATTTCTATTATCTATCATCTGACAATAGCATATTACATAAATCTGATGTTACACAACGATGCTGTTATTCAACACATATTGGCAGTGAGCTATTTGGATAGCTGTTATTCAAATTAGGATGACTCTCAAACCTTACTTGTCTCAAGTAATCAAAATATAAAAGTGATCAAGTGCAGATGCTCCTACCACTTTCTGATAGCAAAGGAAATCTATCTGAACCATCTCCACGTTAGTGAGCTCTACTGAATTTACCCGAGCAGTTTTGTTAGCTTTCAGATGTAAAGTAAACCTTAATATTTTGAATTTCTCCCTGTCAGCTGTGGGAGGATACCCTGAGGAGCTACCCTTTAAAGGCTCTCTAAACACTAGTGATCTCCTGTTATTTAGACACCCATATCTCCAATTCTTTACATTACACCAGTCTCTGAGGATTAGCACGAAAAGGATAATACTTTCAATCAGCTGATAGACGAGGAGGGACTAGCACTGCTGAATTTTCAGTTTTACTCCTGAGCTTCTATCTAGGCTGAGTCAGCAGTTGCTTTATTTTAAAGACTCTCTTTATTCACCTGCACTGCTGCAAATTGATAAGACCCATAAATTCCAGTTACCTCTTGGAGGGCTGCTTTAGAGATTAAAAGTATGTACTTACTTTAATACCACAGTGTAACTCCCAAAAGGATTAAAAGGAGTTAAGTGCGTGCATCCTAAGCAGGAGATACTCTACACCTCCCTCCTCAGAGGAGGCAAGCGAGGAAATGGACCCCACACACTCCGGCAGGGAAATGTAAAGGCCATGCAGGTGAACCGCTGACCAGATCAGCCTTCGCTCCCTCAACCAAGTATGTAGCACACCTACTATTTCATTCAGGGTAGGAGTCCAAATCAGAGCAAGGAACAGTGCCGTTAATTAGATACTAAAATCCTCTCGTGAGAAAGGGCTTCACTGCACATTTACTCCAAACTGGCAATACAATTTCAGGTTTCCTAGTGTACACAAAAATTACATTTTTTTCTTTTACACTGTAATTGCTTCTGATTTCACTGCTGTATTGCATGTGTTCATAAATCAGCACAGGGCATTGAACCATTCTGCTGTTTACTTAGTGCTGTTTACTTCACATGGGATAATATAAAGTAGAAATAAGGCAGATGACTGGTGCTATATAAATGTGGTGATCCATCTGGTGACAACGAGGAGAAAAAGTAACATCAGATCAATTCATATGTTCACTAATGCCACATAGGATATAATGCAACTCAATTGTATTTCTGTCTGTTGCAAAGCTATTGTTCCCTGATTCTGTACCATGTTCAGCTTACAAGTGCAGGATGTAATTTTTTTCTTTGAGATTGTACACACATTACAGTAACACTAAAAATAAGCAAAAAAAACCTCTCTACAAAAGAAAACACCTTCATGGGAGGCTACGGAATTAAGCCCATGAAGTGGGGTCCGTGTTCATGATTTAGAATTTATAATTAATGCCGTCCAAAATGGACACTGGATTTTTTTAGCATCCTAACAATACTTGTTACTAGTTCTCTTCTATGTTAGAAAATAGTGTAGGCAGCATTATGAGAAAGCTTTTGCTTTAGCAGCTGCACAAAGAATAAGTAATGAAAAACTGAACTAACATTTTTAGTAACCAGTATATATGACAGAAGGGATATTGTAACTGTTCAAGCAAATAATATGCACTTATGCTTCAAATGAGCATAGGTTTCATGGCAAGCATCTTCTAAATTAACAATGGATGAAACAGTAACAGTGCCACTTTTATTCTCTAAGGACACCTTCCTAAATAAGTTGTGAACTATCTCAGTACGGGGCATGCTCTTGCAGCTGCCTTCACAGAAATATCTTCTCCAGACATAAAAGTGACAGGATGCCAAACCCGCAAGGCTGAAGATCTGCCAGAATCTCTTTATACCACAAGTGCTGTACAACACATCTCACGAAGGTGAAGATCTAGTGATGCAGGTGAAGATGACAGCAGAGCTCAGAGGACATGAAGACACAGTGGAGATAGGAAATGAGAGGGACCTGTGCAAACAACTCAAAATTTTCAAACTGCCACACAAGGGAAAACAGAAGGAAGGACTGTCCTGTGGGGAGAATGACCCACGGAAGCACACGATCCAGAGAAGAGGGGAGGTTGAGAAGACTTCGGGGCACTGGCATGGGAAAAAGTATGGTGCACAGAAGGCACTCTGGAAGAGTGTCCATTTTGATTCTCTACTGAATTCCAAGTCTTCAAAGTCTTGTTCCTTTCAGCTATAAACTAGATGATTTACCTTGCAATGTGCTGTTGTTGGCAAAGACTTGCTAAGGAATATGCGAAATTCTCAGCATCTTTACACCATTCAGTATCTCACTATTTATCTAAAGTGAGTTTTATCTATCATCTGCCTTGTTTCCTACCTGCAATTATAGTTAGAAATTAAATAAATTCATGAACACACAAGTAAGTATACAATTTTACAAGTAAGTTTGCGTTGTAGTATGGATTTGAGGCACAGGTGGGGTATACAGCCAGACCTTAGTGTTGGACCTCTAGGTCCAACACTCAGACACAGCCATTGCAGCCGGCACAAACTGCAGCCACAGCGTAAGAAACCACCTAAGGAGCTTCCTGAACAATACTACCACGCAGTCAGCATCAACACACGTAAGCCATAAAGCTCCTTTGTAAATGAGGTGCTTCTAGCTGGTTTTCAGCAAGTTTCAATGATGACAACTTGCCAAAACCTTCCTTTCAGGAGGCTGATCACAAAACCTAAGGTAAAACAACTACTGCAAATTGAAGCCCTCTGCCACTTTTTCCCTTTCACAAATTCAGCATGGGCATACAGCACCCTTCTCAATCCCTGCAGGCACACAGGAGGTGGATAAAGTGGCGAGGTCAGATCTGCAAATATATAGTTGACCTTGAAACATTATTTATATAATTTTATTCTGTTTACATTTGTCTTTTAATTACTGAGATATTTTATACCCTCCAAAGGTGACTTACCTAAGTAAGAAGGCTGAAAGAACAAATGCTTCCATTTTGTTATCATTCTATTGTTTATTATTGCATTTGTGCAAAAATGTCAATTTTCTAAAGGTTTTATGACGAGACAAATTCAGTACAGATTTATGTGGCAGAAGTGAATATATCTACACTACATCTGTACTAGTGTTTTAATGTATTTCCTTACTGATTTTGCAAAGCTCAAAGCATAAAATCACAGGAATGTTTCCTGTAATTTAATAGAGTACATTACCATCTAATTAATATTTAATAAATGCATGAAAGAAAGCTGTGTGGAGAGGCAGAAAGGGACACAGAGAAAATGAGAAGAAGGGTGCAGCTTTGCTAACAGTATTGAAAGCAATTTATATCCAAGAATACTTATGTCTGACTTGATTTTCCTTCTCCATAGGTGCTAAAGGACAATTCCCAGTGCATCCTTCAGAAGAATGGACAGTCTCCAAGTTTTCATTCTTGTAAGCACCAAGTCCTGAACTCCGCTACATCAGAAATACCAGAAAGCCTCTCCTGAGCTCAATTCCTAGAAGCTAGGGCTTTGCCCTTAAATAGGAAGAGATTACAGAGTGTTGCAGATTTTTGTGCAGGGTTTACATATTCATGCTCCTGGCAAAACTGAGCTGTTTAACTTCTATTTGTGGATAGATACAGGTCTCTCCTCCACAATTTGATTCATCTTGCTCTGCCTTCCTCCTATGCTCTTAGAAACATGAGAAATTGCTATAATAATCATTATGTAGTAAATAAACAACCTTTACAAGAAACCACTGGATGCAAACTACTAAGAAACACACATATGAGGAGGATATAAAGGCCAACACCTCCAAATGTGAATTCATAAAGTCAGGCCTGATTGTGAGAGCTGCCCTCAGGCCTCTACACCAGTTAATTTCAGTGAGAATGGCAAAACATTCTCACAACTCCCAAGCTATTAATTTAAATACTTGATATTAGACATTTGCAGTTGAAAATCTAGGCTAAAATATGTATTTTATTCTTTTCTCAGATAGTATTACTGATGGATCTATAAATATAGTGTAGTTTGGTATCACTACTACCTTACCAATACCTACCCATATCAGCACTGCTGATTATTCTTTTTTGGACTCCTAATCTCTCCATGAATCATCTGGTATCTTATCTTACAACTCTCCTTGGCCAACGACTGGCTTCCTTATGCTGCTATAGTGCCTAGCATAGTGTGTCTTAGATGTTACCACCTTCAAATGATAAACACAGATAATAATATACAATTCACATGGCGACCACCATCTGTGACTTGTTGAAATGAAATGCTTCCATCAGACTGACTTTTCGGTAGTGAACAACTGAACTAGAAAATCAGAGTGTGACACATTCATGATATGACACCTCGCAGCCTAAATCATCTTTGATGACTCACATAAGCATCTCCCAGATATCTACTTTTCTGTATACTTCATATTCTAAATACAGTATTTTATATACTCAATATTCAATTTTATACTAAATCAAGACTTAATACTAACATTACACTTCTGTTTGACTGAAAAGTTGAATGCATGATAAATGTTATACTTTCAAAACAGAATTTACGCACGAATAATATTCAGGGATTTACACACTGACTCAGGTACAAAAAGTATCTACCAAGTTCACTTAAAATAGATAGCAAATGGGCACATAAAAAAACTTGTTGAGCTGCTCTAAGTCCTCCAAGTAAGTCATAAATCTATGTGATGGTTTCAATACCTTAGTGTCCAGAGAAAAATACACAAGGCAGACAGATTATGCAGAAGTAAAACCTCTTTACATACGTTACTGTTTTTTCAGGAAAATGATTTACACAGCATATCCATACTACCAAAAATGCCAAAGCACATATAAACCAAGAGGTATAGTCTTAGCCATACTCACAAACATGGTATAAACAAAACAGAAATCTCAGTATAAAAAGGGTAGTCTTTCTAGCTCAATACTACACAGGTTTGATTTCTAAGGATTAATCCTTTAGTTCCCAAGGATCTATTGGGATCTAGCAAAAAAAATAAAGCATCTGTTTCCCCGCCCCCCAAAAAAACTCCACAACACAATCTCACTTGCAGCATGCAGAGTGTTGTTGGAATGTAGCACTATTTCAATAAAGATAATTAATCATCCTAGAAATTATTATCTAACAATTTGAATCAGATGAACTTACTCAGATACCTCTACCAGTACCAGCTCTGGCTTTCCCTGTCAAAACAGTAAGAACACAAGCTCCCACTGTACAGTCTCCAAACCAAAAACTCAAGCTGACACTCCCCTGCCTCATACTTCCTACAGGCACTTACATCTGGCCAAAAAACGCCCCCAAAACGGTATGAGAAAGAGCTGCATACCACTGATGCGGCTCTGACAGTGCTTTATACCCACCTTACACAAAGCAGTGCAGGGGCTTGTCCTCCATGCCTATGTATGGCAATGAAAAGCATATGGCCTGATAAGGATCTGAGGTGACATTCCAAGACAGCACATCAGAATATTTTAGTACTTCAACCAGGAAAGCACATTTCTGGTTTGCACCACAGCCAGACAGCCTACCCCAACAAGACTCGGGGCTGGTGCCTGCAACCACATTGTAAGCGGCTCCTACTAGGAAACCAGGGAGCACGTTAGGTATTAGAAAGATTTCATAATGTTCTTAACTGCCAAACGAGCCATTGATGACAAAGAACTGTGAAGCCAAAATATTGAGTTCTTGCTCGTCTGCATTTCATCAGAGACCATTTCATTTGGCTTTTAATTAGATTAAATCAAATCAATAGTGGACACAAAGGTCATCTGGTTTGTATCATTCCTCCAAAACTACAGACTAGTGTTACTTCCACAATAGATTCTTCCGAGGAGATAATATTCCATTTTTAATATTATCACTAGGGTTTCTGTAATTAAATAATGATGATTTCCTAACACCAAATAATACAACATCACATCTATTCAAAACACAGAGAAGGACAAAAGACGTTGAAAAGCCTAGGTGTATTGTTGAATAGTGTGCCCAGGTACGTGAGACCATCTCTCTACAGAACATATATAACAGAAATTTCAAAAGGCAAATTAACTTTAATAGCATCGTGGTTTTACCCAACTCATAAAGGCGTTTTCTCTGATAATGCATTTGTTTCTCTAGATTGGATTTTTTTTTCTTATTGCAAATATGATTACCTTCTCTTGCCATGAGAAAATATTCATCTAGGTGAGACTGATCCTGAGAAAGGTGTCAGTTAAAGCTGTGGTATCTTAATGTGCTTCTCCTACTACGGAAAATACTGCATAAAGTAGGTTAGAAATGGCAAGTATTTTTGAAAATTTTTTTGGAAGAAACTTTCTCTTTGCTCAGAGGAGAAACATCCATTTTCTTTTCCTTCTTTTGTTAAAATAGTATTTCAAAACAGGTTACAGTACAGATTTTGATTTTTCAGCTCCAACGGATGAAAATACAAGCATAAACATTTCTTAATCCAACGTAAAAATTTCCAGTTTTACTTGAAGATTTTAATTTTGCTCATTTTTTTCAACATAATCCACAGGAATAATTTGACAAAAATACTCATTTTGTTCCAAAAGTCTCTTGTCAAAAATCTGGAAAATATGCAAAAAAAAAAATCTCACTTTTCTAGAAACCCCCAGCACAAAAAAACTTACTACAATTGGCAAATATCAAGTACATATGCATTATGCTACTTTAAAGACTCTATCTCAAAGCTAATTATATAAAACATAAATTTGTTCATTTTGAAACACATATACAATTCTTACTCCAATTCAGCAGCAACTCTAGAACCCTCACTATAACCCTGAATTCACAGATCACATTCTGACATCCCTCTGGTTTAAACAGTACTTACATTAATTAAAATAATCTTCAAGGAAGACAGAGAACATATTTCTTCATTCAAGAATATACTATGTTAAATATAACATGTTAGTATGCTAAATATAAGGGCTGAAAATTAAGCTCTCTTTTAGCTATATGTGTTAAAAAAAAAAAATTTCGATCCATTACCCGAAGTGAAAAAAACGCACTGCTTTTACAGTCAGAAACCTCAAGGTTGTTGAGAGTTTATCCAGCTTCAAAAAGAAGTCACCTCCAGCTAAGACAAATGCTAGGACATTTGAAATCATAAAACATTTTATATTAATTACAATATTAATTTTAATGAATCTGCCTGTTAATTACTTTGAACATTGCCTGAATAAAAACATGACTGGCATTTCAGCATTATTACTTGGCTATAACAGTATTTTATGAGTCTGAATCTGGCAGTGCAACCTTAAGTACATGGTTATCACTCCAATACTATAATGAATTTAGGTTTAGACAGTGATTGATTTTGATTATCCTTTGTCAAGTCCACCATGTGTTTTACTGAACTGAGGAAACAAGCTCTCAAGCAGTTCCACCTTGGAACTGAACAAAAAAGTTCTGTTATGTTAGCGAGATTTTGTCCCCGTTCCAGTATGTTGACAGGAACGTGTGATTATTTTTTTTAAATACTATCACTTAAGTTATTATTTTATTCACTTCAGCTGATTTTATGCTTTTTAAATCCATCAGCAATTTTAATTTGGAAGTATGACTTTTCTTTAACAGTGAGTTCCTGGCATTATTCAGTGGCAGTACCACGCTTACTGCCACCTCCGCAGGTTAACATTGCCACTTAGGGTCTTTACCTCATATTGCAAATCTAACCCAGGATCTTGAAGTAACCCTGAAGATCCGTTTCAAAAGTCCATGACGTCTGAACCCTTGCAATTATATCACTACATGCAAGAAACACTTGCATACATAGTCAGCTCTTTATTCTTAAATATTACACTGACCTCCCTGACGCTGCCTAGGTTTAGCTGCCTCCAACAGGATCCTTCCTCTGCAATTAAGACTACAAAAAGCAAGATGTATCCATCCCAAGTAGCAGCGCTGAGATAACCCATAACCTGAATTTCCACATGTAGCATCCCATCCCAAGCTGCTCTCACTATTCCTGGTACTAGAGAGCTATTGTTAGTCACAGTCCTCTTGTAAAACTGACATGATCGGACAGTCTGAATTATTGCCCAGAGCTACTTATGCTGCCCTCATTTAAGAACTCTACGCAAGCTTTTCTAATTTCTGCAGCGAGCACAAGTACTAATAGTGTTTGGCAGTATATTTATTTGGTAGCTGTTTGCAGCTACAGTAGCCATCACTGTAGAGAAATGACATTTACCATGGCCCTGTATTTGACTTTTAAAAAAATGAAAAGACTTTGCATATTTACAGTGCGGTAAATATTGACTTCCTATTAATGATCACTTTACGTAAACGATATTTTCTGGCTGTGAGCTTCCTCGCTGATTGTTCCATCTCTTCATTAATTTGTGGTACAAAGAAGACTGAGTAATGTGTAATTGCCGCTTGAATTTCAGGGAAATCTGGTGGAGCCCCACTGTCATTTTTTATTTAAATATACATTATCTTGTCAGTCAACCTGGCATACTGCAAGCTTGTTAATGTTATAGTCTACAGACACTGTGATGTATATTTTAAAGGTTTAAATTATAATTTTAGTCAATAGAGCACAAAGAGATGCAATCTTTAATAGCGTATGACAACTGCCTTCTAAAAAGGCCCCATATGAGTTACAGAATGACTCTCCTAATTTCCAGCAGCGCTTAGCACCGACTCCAGTGCAGTGTTAGGAGCCCACAGCAGCCACAGTCACTGCACCCGCAGGGTCCGTCTGCACAGAGCTGGGCTGTGCTGGCAGGGACACAGGCAAACACACGGCTCCACTGTATGCCCTTCCTCTGCCTCTTCCACGAGCACGGGCATCAGAGCTTGGCAGAGGCGTTTACCAGGTATGATGTTTGCAGCTCAGAACTGCGCTTCTGCGGTTCGTTTTTTTCTGCGACGTTCACTCAACTTGAATTTCTTCCTCTACATCTCTAACTATACTCATCTAATGAGTATGATTAAGTATGCCCCTCATGGCTTAATTTGGAGTGTACTGGTGGGCACTGGTCCCAGTACACGAGAACCTATTATTTGATTTGTCAGGCATGACAAATCCTCAGTGTACATACACTGTGACTCTCTAACACAACATAAGGTAAAGCTTTAATGCCCATTCTACAAAAATCATGATGCATAATGGTAAATTACATGAAACTCAGCATGTGGGATAGTAGAGCACTCCGATGGTTTGAACTGCTTGTGGACAGTCAAGCAAACACAATCAGTTCATAATAGTCTAAAAAACATTGTTGATGTTCATCAGTCAGTAAAATGAAAATGTATTAAGTTTTAGTTAGTATTTTACTTGCTGTTTTAAAGCAATGCTTACTAATTAGACATCACTTGTTCAGATTATTGTCAAAATATTTATATAGTTAAATCGCGTATCACAATTGCACAACAAAAACTATAGAAATTGCCTACACAAACTATACAAATAGGACACAAGGAATTGTTTAGAAAACAAAATATATTTGCATTATTTTTCTACTTTGAAAACATAGGGTTACGTACATATTTCATGACACTACATTACTTTAACCTCATGAATAGTTCAATTAAAGACAGCAGCACTGCCAACTCACTCAGCTGCTACAGGTGGGAGCGGGCACTTGGGCAGGGTCACAGTGACAACACACACTTCGCGTCAGTGAAGCCTTAAGGTTATCCCATCAGTTTTCCCTGGTCAAAAGATGACTTTTCCAAAGGGGGAAACTTCTGCTGCTCTTAGTAGCTATGTTATGGGGTCCAAGCAGAGACCATGCAGAAGCCCCAGGGGACTTCCAAAGCAGCAAAAAACTGTGTGGTGGGGGGACGTGTCCTGGAGTATGTCAGATGTTTGTGTGTTAAACATAATGAATTGAAAGTAAGTATGTATGAAACAGGCGGTGGGATTGTCCCACTCTGGCCCCATTTTGCTGTGACAGCGATGTTTCTTGAATGACGCTCAGGTCCAGAAAGTACAGGGAGAGTGTAGCTTAATCCTGTGATGCCACAGGCAGATCCCAAGTATTGCACATCTCAAAAACAGTCCAGGAGTGACAACCATTGGCGATAACACCTCCCTTCCTTGCATGAAAATTTCCTATCACAAACAACAGCCAAGAGCTTTCACTTCCCACAGGCTCCTTAGCCCTGGCTCCCTGGCTACGAGATGGGGAGGTTGGGGATAACCCTTTAATCTTCATCGACACTTCTGGTGTGGAGAATACCTTCACATGGGGTGAGGTTGCATATCTGAAAGGCAGCCACCATCCAGACCAGTGGGGCTACTTCTTTCTTTTTTTTATTCTACCTTTGCCGTCTGGATCAGACCATGGATTATTTCCTGTGCTGCCCAGAACTGGTGAGGGTAAAGGGACCTACAGTCTAACAGCTTTCGACGCCAGTCCTAGCACTTGGTTTCAGGCCAGAAAAAATTCACGCCTGGTTAGTTTGGTCTGTATAAATGTTCCCGTAAACATGTTGATCTTTGTAAGCATAAACAAAAGGGCCACACCTTGCACGCAGCCTTTATTAACCTTGGGAATCCTTATTTTCCCAAAGTATTTACAGTGACTTCATTAAAAGCATCAAACTTGTATCAGAACATACAACTGGGGAACTTACGTGTAACATATACACACATGCATGCCCCCATCTGTACACATACATATGTATATGCACACGTTGCTGTAATTTCTAAGGAAATTTTTTCGAGACGTTCGAGAGGAAATTGCAAAATAGATAAACAGAAACAAAAGATTCATGTTCTAAAATATCTAGTGTAAAAACAGAAAAAGAAACAAAAGTAAACCTCTTGCATTTCCCTGCTCTGAAATTTACACATTCACTTTGCAAAATCCTGCAACACAGAAGTATTAAAGTAACATTACTCTCACAAATAAAGGTGCACCACTCAGGACACTAATTCAGCTAATCTCCAATACACAGAGAAGGATGCTAGCCAGAAGAGTCATTGCCAAACTGGTGGAAAAGGTACCCAATTTGTCTGGATTAGATGGCTTTTCCACATACTGTCTGTTCTCTTCACAGCAGTGGTTTAAGACATAAATTCCTCTAAAAATCTGAGGAAAACACAGAGACATTTATCTAGAAGTTAACTTTTGAATCATCAAATGAAATCCCATAAAAATACATGCAGCCACATGAGATAAAGCCAACAGTGTGCCCAGGTGACCAAGAAGGCCAACAGCATCCTGGCCTGTATGAGGAACAGTGTGGTGAGTAGGACTAGGGAAGTGATCGTACCCCTGTACTCGGCACTGTTGAGGCCCCACCTGGAGTGCTGTGTCCAGTTTTGGGCCCCTCACTACAGGAAACACATTGAGGTGCTGGGTGGGTCCAGAGAAGGGCAATGAACCTGGTGAGGGGTCTGGAGAACAAGTCTTAAGAGGAGGGTCTGAGGGAGCTGGGGTTGTTCAGCCTGGAGAAAAGGAGGCTGAGGGGAGACCTTATTGCTCTCTACAACTACCTGAAAGGAGGGTGTAGAGAGCTGGGGGTCGGTCTCTTCTCCCAAGTAACAGGTGATGGGACAAGAGGAAATGGCCTCAAGTTGCTTCAGGTGAGGTTTAGACTGGATATTAGGAAAAATTTTCACACTGAAAGGGTTATTAAGCATTGGAACAGGCTGCCCAAGGAAGCTGTTGAGGCACCATCCCTAGAGGTATTTAAGAGACAGGCAGACATAGTGCTTAGAGATATACTTTAGTGATGTTTTTTGTCAGAGTTAGGTTGATGGTTGGACTAGGTGATCTGAAAGTCCCCTTCCAACATAGGCTATTCTATGATTCTATAAGCCCTTCCAAAAATTGGAAGAGACCTCACCAGAATTTATCCTTTCCTTAGCATTAGTCTCACTGGAATATAATAGCAATACTCAAGCAAATTCTTATTGAAACCAAACTATGCAAATTGAACAGAACAGAAAGAAAAAAATTACTTATCTCTTCCATTATTTCCACAACTTTACAGACTTCAGAATACAGATTAGGGGCTAACTTTTATCTTAATGAAAGCAATGATATTTTGGTAGACTACTTCTGATGGGAGGATTAGAATCGTATCTGCTGTGCTTCCAAATATGTCTAGCCTTGAGATTCCTCACATACCTGTGTAAGCTGGACATAACCACTTCCAAGGCAATCTGATTGACCAACCTGCTACCATTTTCAATGGAACAAAATAACTTTGGACTGTATCAGACTAGGAAGACTGCTTGTCTTCCAAGCACTTTTTCTTGGCTTCCTCAGGCATCTGAGGGACATGCAGACCACAGACCAGATGTTTCCTCAAATTAGCTGGTCAACTGAAACTGATTGATCATTTCACGTTCTGTAAATAACTAGGTGTACCTTATCCTAAACATAATCATTCAATAACAATGAAAAAGCATTTCATTTTATGAAGTGATTTTTAATATTATTTGTTTTAAGAGACTTAAGGAAAAATTGTAATGTGGAAAATGATAAAACTCTGAAGCAATAAAACAGTAACATGGAAAGCCTTATGTTGGTGATCAAATTAATTACAAAGCCAGTATTTAGAGAAAGCAATTTGTGTTTGCTCTTAGAAAGAATCTTTGGGAAGGGAAACAATAAACACTGGAAACTTAAGCCAGAAAGGTTAACTGAAATGCCCCAAAGCTTCCAGTTCTGGGGTAAAGACAGGTTTAGAATGAAGATGAAAGTTCAAAAGAGCAGTGAGCACCATCCTTTAAACTATCATTCCCGTCTCTTTAATTCAAAAGTTGAGAGGGATAAACTTTTGTCCACAGTAGCGTGGGTTATAAAATGTTTTGCAATCTCTTTAGATGTCTTTGGAGCTGTGTCTTTGCATAGCTTTGCTCCAAGGGCCAAAGACTCCTTGAGCAAACAGTTCATCACCTATTCTTCTGGTAACCATCTAGTGAAAACCTGTGCACACACAGCTGGAAGTCTGCGGGAGTGGACAATTCATCTCACCAGCCACTATACCCCAGGAAAAGGTTGTGTCTGCACTGGGTGGTGATTATCTGCCTTTGCCCCAGTGCACGGCTGTGTTGTGGATGTTGGCAATGCAGATTTAAACGTCCATGTCAGTACTGCCAAACTGCAGCGATGTGCCATTATGCTTCGAATCCAAAGACTTATGACAACTTCCCATGACTATTATCTTACTGGAATGACCACCTACGGATCGCAGTACCCCTGAGCTGAAATTTTATGCCATAATATCTTTTTTTCTCTCTTGTTGCGGAACTGATTGCAATTTCAAAACACAAGAAAGGTTAATTTGTAGTCTAAAGTAGGCAAAAAAGAATTCCATCATGTAAGTATTGTTACCCATTTTCACCAAATCACAAAAAAGGAAGCAAAATATAAGGTCTGCTAGCATATGTTAGAGAAGAAGACATAAAACAGTTTATTTGTTTGACTACTAATTCTGAGGTCGCAGTGGATGACAAAACCTAAAACAAAAACGCGTTTGCCTTTCTATGTAAAATGTTCATTACCTTTAGCTGAACATGGCTGTTCATTTTTTAAGCATCTATCTGTTCATCCATACTGTAATTTAATTGTAAATATTTTTACACATCATATAGTCTGCTTTTTGACTGTAAAGCTAGGAAAAATAATTTCTTGCAGCTTTCTACATTTTTCTTGAAAAAGCATTAATTTCTTAATAAACAAGGAAAACATTAGCTACACAGGTCCAGTACAGAAGTGGCATTCCTTTACTGTTCCCTAAAATAAAGCAGCTAGGACATTATATATGTAAGCAGCACCTTAAATTGCATTTCTTTGTTCTAATTCTGGTATGTACTATCAACTAATAACGCACATCCCTGTTCATTAGTGCTATGCAGTAGGGTCACATTGGAAAGACCTCTTCATTACTCATGCGCTGCTTGTCAGCACACAGACTGGAGCAAGATTACTAATACATCTGTCTAATTTTACTAAGGATATTGATGTAAAATCAGTCTAATCCACTGTCTGCACAAAACAGAAGCCTGTCCGATTGGTAAAAAAAATCTTGTTTTTCTTTTGAAACAACCTAGGTGGTAATGAGGAACAGATGCGAGTGGTCTACTGTGTCTTATTTTTAGACTGCAATAGTTATCCCATACCTTTATTTCACAGATTACCACATGTAATGCTGAAAACTAAAATTCCACTGAGGGACATGTGCTAGCTTTGTAGAGGAAAAAAGAAAGGAAGAAAGGAGAAAAAACTGCACATCCTAATAGATTTTCTTATAAGACTTATATGACTTGTAAAACTTAAGACAGAGCCCTGGCTTTCTAACAATTTACATTAGCAGAAGTTCTCTCCCTGTCTTATAATTTGGGAGAAATTTTAAATTTTTTTTTAATGGCTTTTACAAAATAAATGACTGTTAAACACTAATTATGTTGATATTTAGCATTGAATATGAACATTCATGGTTATTTAGTTGTCTTCTGTTGCTTCAAAATAAAACAACAAAAGGCCTCCAGTATCCACGCAATATTCTTACCTATCATGGGTATCTTCCTAATTAGGAAGATAGTGATAAAATACAGAATGGAACAAAATATAGGGAAAATAAAATCTAAATGATCTAATTACAGTGTCTGTCACCAGGTTTATTTCTTGTTTTTTATTAAGTGGAGTATAAGATTGAGATTAAAGCAAGCAAAGGGATTTCTGCTCTTTCTCAAGGAAAGTAGAGCCCTAATAACTCTGGTAGAGAACAGCTACCTGTAACATTGCAGGGTTAGACTTCTACATCTCAGCATTTTGCTGCACTGTCTTGCTTCACTGACATAACATAAAATACTGTGCCGACTTATTAGATCATTTGCATTTTTTGATTGTTCATACAGACATTGTAATATCCTTTAAAATTGTTCTGGGCTTACTTATCATAGAAGTACAGTTTCCAAAAGGAAGTCTTCAAACACTTCCTATGTTTCAAAATCTTAGTGCAGTGGTTTCAGAAAAAGAAGTCACAGATATTACAGACTATTTCACTTCATCATTTCCCACCTCTTCACAGGACTCTGACAAATCTAGAGTGTCTTCAAGAGCTAGTTGTTCATTTGGATTTTGATTGACCGGGCAGTCACAAAAATCATAAGGAGACAGAGAGTACTGTAGCAACCTCATAACTGTGTAAAGTATATAATTTTTAACAGATAACTGTATATTTTGAGGAATTTAGGATGACCCTGTCTTGTGCTACTGCTTGGATTATTCCATGCCATGTACCAATGGCATACATATTTTGATTATTTGCAAGACTGGAGCACACCAAGGAGTACTACAATATAAATGTTGTCATCTGAGACTTCTGAAATAACATTACACTTTATGCGACTTTTCTGAAGATGCAGGAAGAAAACTGTCTGAATAACTTATTTTTTAGTTTGCTTGCAATTCTGAAAATAAAATCAACATCTGCTGTGGATGGAGATAAAATCCTTTTTTGTATTTGGACAATGAAATACTTAGAAACATATCTGAAGGTAAAAACATCTCCTTCTGGGTTTGAGTCATTTTGGAATTTCAGAGTTTTACACTGAATTTAAACTAGATGTCAAAACAAAAATATCAAACACTAAATCTGCAAATTGGTATTTAAGTATATCTAAGTTGAATATAACGATTCCTACGGAGATGGGGAGAGACAGGAAGAGAGCAAGCTGCCAACTATACTCACAAAATCCGAATGGATTAATGGAATGTCTCAATATCAACAAATCTGTATGTTTGGTTAAATGATATTTTGGATAAAACATTTTGTCTAGTTTAATCAGTCAGCTTGATGCAGCTTTCTGCATAAATTCTGGAACAGCAACTACCAACAGTTGAAGATTTGCCTCTTTCCCGTTCATTCCATAACTCAAAGAAGGAAAGACATAGTAGGTCATGAATATGATGTCCCCCCTGGCCCCTTCCCACCCAGGATGCTATGGATTTCAGGAAGATACATGAATTCAGAAAGGGATTGTCAAAGTCATGAAGAATAGATAAACTGATGGAGTAATTTACCATGGAACAGCAAGTTGGCATATTGGTTCCAAAAACCTCTACATTCTGCCAGAAATTGCACAGGCCACAAAGTAATGACCACCCTGTACTGGCCTTTTTTTCTATAAATACTCTCCAGTAGCAATTGTTAGAGGCAGGATGGCGCTTAGATGGAGTTTGGTCCAGCTTACACAGCTATTCTCACGTTGCAGTACCCTGGAATTGCTTTTCCAACTTTCCTGTTTGACTCATGGCAGTAAATCCTTTCCATCTGCTTTTTGCTGTCTTTTGTTATCTTGATCGAAAGAGACTACATTAACAACAGGTTTTTCACCTTCTCCCGCATCTGCTGGACCTTTTATTTAAGCCATTTTTTCATCTCCCCATTTTGCTTATCCCTCCTCAAAAATGGCTTTCCTGATTGAGTAACCTTCTTTCATTTTGATTTTGACATATTTTTCTCTAAATGAAACTAAAATTTTACTTGATTCTAGGTCCTGCTTCACAAGTCTTCAACTACTTGAGTGAGACTACTTTCCAAAATGAAACACAAATTACTGAAAAACTTGCTATAAGAAAAGAGACAAGAGCCAATGTAAATTCAGATGAATGCCAATGAACTTGATCTAATTACATCCATGTAAAGCCATTTTCATTTTAAAAAAATAAAAATTTAGTCTAAGAAAGAGGAGTTTAACATCAAAGATCAAAAGTGTTGCATCTTGCTTCTTTTGTTGTTGGGGCTTTAAAAAAAAATAAAAATAGCTGTTGCCTCCACCCTGCAATGCAGGCAGAATTTTAATGTTCCAGGACTGTGAGTGCAGTTCCGGTGGCAAATAATTTGAATTATGTTTCGGGGGTTGCAAGGCACCGAACACTCCTAAGAATTTTGTGTTACTGAAAAGTAATAAAATAGAGAGGAAATTGGGCTGACACAATTCCGGAACTACAGAAATGCAGATTCTTTCAATGAGGGCATCTGACAGACCTATGCACTTATCAGTCTTTGACAGGTGCCTTTAGGTTTACCTGGGTTATTGCTCTCAGACCTATTAACCTCTAAGGGGCCCAGATTTTGCCTCTTACATTCAAGATCATGCAAGGATGCTTGGGGCAAGTAAATAGAGAAACCTCCAGACAGTACATAATTTCTCACATCTCTAATCTTCCTGCCACCCCCAAAAATCTCCTCACAGAATAAAATTTTAAAAAATGTGTTATCTCCTAAGCATAAGGAAGCAGACCATGCATACCAGGACAGCAACAGAACTGTAGTATAACATATTTCCCCTATTAGTTGTTTCCTCTGCAGGCTGCTTCGTTTTCAGGGCTCCCAATAACCCTGGTAGGTAACTGTGGCCTGGGAAAGATCTGCATTAAGGGCAATTTTACTGCAAAAAGTAACAACAGATAGCACTGTGGGGTTTCGTATTTTTTGACCTCCTATCTTCTTGACCTCCAAAAGTGCAGCTTTCAGCCGCCAGCTGTGCAAATATATCTTACTGCATTGTCACTATTATCAAAAATCTCAGAAGATGAAAAATAACTGTTCATCATATCTGGGCACCATTGGACTTCGGATGATATTCTTGAGTTGTGCCTCAGCATTGCCCATTGACTGCAATGGGACCGTTAGAGTAACGTACAGGGAGGTGATAAAGAACTCCACAGATGCTCCACTATTATTCAGAAATGACATGCCAAGGCATTTTCTCTCCAAAGTTCTGACTACATAGGATGATACGGTTTTGGCAAATATTCAAAGTAGGGAAGTTTGTAAAAGAATTGACAAGAACTTCTGGGTATGCAGCCAAAGTCTCTAGTTACTACTAGTTTTGAGGCCGCCTTCCTCATTTTAATATTTAATGCATATTTTTCATTTCCTGCATGGTACCCCAGAGTACAATGCAGCTGCTTTGGCCTATAGGGAGAAAAGTACCTTGCCCTAAAGAAACTGAGGAAAACTATATGCAGGCTATTATCACATTGCCACTTTGAGAGGTTCATAGCGCATGTCCCATTGTGTCAGTGCTTTTCACTAATTCCTTGAATAGACGGCATATTGTCACTGCGCCATCCAGCCACATGACATTCTTGCAACAGTCCACCAATGCTAACAGACAATGCAAACCCATGGTCTCGCTTCACAACAGCGATCTGTGGGACTTAGTATTGTCAGCCCAACTTCACTGTGAAATCAAGACCCCACAACACAGCAAAATTAGAACTGTACCCTAAGATCTACAGTGGACTTAGTGGAGTACCATGTCCTACCCTGCTTGTTATGGTGTCTCGCATATGTACTTTATTACCTATTGAGTGTAATGGGCTGTTAGCTGAGTAGAACAGTGCTACTAATGGGTTCTGTTACAATATAATGCTTCGTTAACAGAGCTCTCAAAGAAATCAACAACTTCAAAACTCCCATAATCAATCCAATTTAATCTGATATATGCTCTGTCAAATTGCATTTCAAAAGGCTTTTATAATACCAAAATTCAGTTATCTAGTAACAGCATTAGCAATGTTAATTTTCTAATCAGAACGCAAAATCATTAATTATCCATGCCTTCCTTAAGTAAAAGCTGCAGTTCCTAATCAGTAACCCTACAGATCCTTTGATGTTTATGAGTAAAAAGGGTGCATTCTCCTCTGGAAATACCTGTGAGGCTCTCGTTAGTGCTAGCGTGTGCACTGAACACATAATTGCTTCACTGGGTAGGAGCCTCTCCAGTCTTCGCATCCCGGGCCAACGCCTACACGAGGCTGATGCTCAGTACCAGGAGCAGCACTCTCCTGGTGGTCCTCGCTTCCATGAAACCACGCTCGGGGGTCAGCCACACCAGTCCAAAGGTGTTGGTTTGGATCATGTCTAGCCTGTTCTTACGTTAGCACAGTATTACACAAAAAGTCTATAATCCTAAAGGGATTGGAAACATTCTCCCAAATGAGAATGGTAGTTTTTCCTCAGGCAAAGGGTCCACCTATCTCCGGTAGTGGCCAGAAGTGAGTATTTCCGCTGAATATTCTTCTAGCTCTCAACTATTTACAGCTCCTGGGTGTTTCCAAGTGGTTTGGCCTCACAGATATCTTCCCCCCCTGTGCACAGCTAATCTGTACTTGAATCCATGCAAACTTTTTGCATCCCCAGTTTTCTTTAGAAAATACTCCCATTGGTCTACCACTCATCATGCGAAAAAAAAACCAGTTTGTTTGTTTGTTTTGAATCTGTTGCGTATAAACATTGCTGGGGAAATGCAGTAAAAATGTATGAAATAAATTACTTTAATTTACACCATTATTTCTAGAACTCTGAAACTTCATCCCTCTTTCTGGAAATAATTGTTTTCTTACTTCAATTGTTATTAAAATCTGAGCATGTATATAAATTTATCTTAAAAACAGCCAAAAAATAAACAGAGGGATTATTTTCAATTTTTTTTTTCAGGCAAAGATTAATGTGTGAGAAGTTTAGACTACATATTTAATAAATTATTAAAACAAAAATTAAAAACAGAATAGTAAAACAATAGCTCGGCAGCTGTTCTTGCCCTTAACAGTCAGGAAATTAATTCTGCTGGGAAAAAGTGTACTCCATGCTCCAGGAATATACCATCTTAAACTTGATGATAAACCAACAAGCAATTGTACACCACACACTAAAATTAAATGACAGCTTTAATGGTACTAGGGAAAATGAAACATATTGCTAAGGCTATAAACTTATTCATGACAACACTATAAGACAAAACCCAGAAAATACAGATAAATTACTATTTCTTTTTATACTAGTAATAGATAGTCATGTAACAGTTTATTTGCTCTTTAAAAAAAAATCCTATTTTTCAGATTGAGCGTTTCCAGACAATAAAGACAACCATAAAACACAACCATCATGAAGTTTCTTACACCTATATCTAAATATGTAAATGGATCTCAAATTGTGCTCCGGCTGTCAAGAAGCTAGTCAGGGAATTTCATTCCTTCCAGTCCTGCTGGTAACTGGTTCCTTGGCCTCAAGCAAATATTTCACTTTTCCTTACCTATTTGTAAAATATTTCTGCTTTGGCCTGAAAAACACTGAAATGTTTGAACTTGTTGTTCAGCTAAGCATTTAGAAATATGCTTAAATTTACGCATACACATAATTGTAATGACTTTGACTTAAATATTTTTTTGTGAAAATGCATGAAAACAAATTTTCTCTGAGATGGGCCTTGAAGAACAATACTATCTGTACCCTGATTTTAAAGCAGAATCACTAAATGTACATTGGATGGATCATATAATAATGATTATTTTCACTTGTAGCTCGGCTGTCCAATGCATTTACTTTTCATTGACAGAGGATAATTTGTTTCTGAAGTATGAAAGTGCCCCGTTATTGGCACTGAATAGTTTACACCATTGATTTCCTTTTCTTCAACTTTTTGCGTATTTTCAGTTTTTAAAATAACAGATTGTTACTGATGAGAACATCTAGATAAAATGCAATTTCTGTCTTTGGCACACAGATGACCAAACTGTCGGAAACTGGATCTAGAGTCATTTTGCCACACGTATGTACCCAGAAGATGCTACTGCATATACATCATATATAGCTGGGCATTCAGTCTTTCTGAGATTTCCAACTGTCCTAGAAACTATACAAGAAGGGGGTTTGGCTGATTCTATTCACTTTACAAACTAAAATGGAAACAGAAGTTGACGGTTAAAGTCACTTTACATAATTACTGGTTCTGTAATCGGGCGAACTGATGTAAGTGCTCCAGCAGAATCTCTTCTGACTTGTTTTTTTTCCAGACAAAATAAACTGCCTTTGACACACGGAGACTCAATCGGGAGAAAGCCCTATGTTTTAGAAAAGTGAGCAACAACGTCACCCTTTAGCTTTCTGGCTGCTGGAGCAGCAGGTGTCCTCAAGCACACCAGTGCTGGAAATCAGGCCCCAGATGCCTGATGGGTAGAAAACATCCCAGATCACTTCTGTTCTCTGTGGCAGCAGCGATGGGGAGCTCTCCTCATGGCCACTAGCCACTGAACTTTTCCTGGTGTTAAGAATTAGAGACCTTTCCTTTCACCCCCGCCTGCGCGTACTGCCTGCGATGGAGGACACCAGCCTTCCTCTGGATGTCTGCTTTCCTCAGCTCTGCTGACCGGTTAACAGCACTCAGAAAGCAAATGCATCTGAGCAGCAACTGAAGTAATCTTTTCGTATTCCACACAAAACGTGAAACATTCAGAAACTTAGTTAATGGATAACACAAACACTTATAAAATCCCCACGTGAAAGACACTGAGGAAGCTAAAAGCTTTCTCCCCTGCGCCTTTCACCTGAGGAAAAATATCAGCTGTGAAGAAAAGCCAAAGACATGCTTCTGAACACCATTTTATGAGCAGTTGCTTTCACTGTGGGCAATGGGGTGTCTGGCTTCCACTGAGAACCAAGTATCTCATGCCCTTGACTTTTTCGGAATTTTTAAAACGACAAGAACTTCTTGCATTCAAAACGCCCCCTTCCCATCCATGAATTATGTTCCCAACTACAGTGCACGACACCGAGTGAGTAAAGTAAGTCAATGGGCCTGGGGGCTTCTTAAGTTACACCACAGAGGTTTGTGCTCCCCCAGGCCCTCACAGTGCCCAGGTGTGGGGGCTGGTGGGGGCCATGGAGCCTCCTGGCCAAGCCTGGACCAGATAAGTCAAAGAACCACCATATTTAGGAGCACCCTGACACCGGCCACTAAGCCCACACACAACTAGTACATTGTATTAAACGTCATTTTTATCCTAAGTGACCAAAGACACCTCCACAAGAAAAAAAGGGCGTTATGAACAAACCGAGAAATTTCATTTTCTGTCTCACACTAGACCTTTCATTTAAAATGGTATTTCAAACTATGGACATATATATTGCACAGGTGCCATTTATTTACTTTGAGGTTAAAGGCATTCCCAGCTATAATAATTATCTCTAATGATATAAAATTAGGTACCCATCATTTTCTTACAGCTGATTACTCCTCGGAAGCCAGCCTCATGGTTAGGCAAGAGTGTACTCCGCTATCGAGACTCAAGTTCACAGAATCACAGAATGGTTTAGGTTGGAAGGGACCTCAAAGATCATCTAGTCCAACCCCCTGCCCTGGGCAGGGACACCTCCCACTAGACCAGGCTGCTCAAAGCCCCATCCAGCCTGGCCTTGAACACTTCCAGGGATGGGGCATCCACAGCTTCTCTGGGCAACCTGTTCCAGTATCTCACAACCCTCACAGTAAAGAATTTCTTCCTAATATCTAATCTAAATCTCCCCTCTTTCAGTTTGAAACCATTACCCCTTGTCCTATCATTACACTCCCTGATAAAGAGTCCCTCACCATCCTTCTTGTAGGCCCCCTTTAGGTACTGGAGTACAGCTAAGTATGTGATATATTGCATACACATTATGTTTCTCACATGCTACTTTTAATTTAGCCTGAAAAAGAATTGTTGAGGTAGATAATTATATATTTACAAGAGAAAGACTGTGAAAAGTTCATTATCTAAACATGGTTTCATGTCATTACATTAATGACATATCATCTATCATACTACCCAAATTGGTAAGCAGTTCCTGGAATATTTATCACAAAGTAAATTGAACTTATCTATTCAAGAACAACTGGAAAGGACATAGTTAAGAAATATTTTATTCAATATATCCAAATAGGTGCTGTTAAATAACTAAAGAAATATTTGCCACAGAATATAACAAAACATTACAGCTACTCCTCTAGGTTTTGTGTTCAGCACTTCACATTGTACTTAAAGCTCAGTTTCAGGATTCTCAAGATTTGTGATGGATGTACATTTGTCCTATTTGCAGCCCTTCTTCCTAGAACAACTTCGAGAGTTCAAGCAAAATAGCTGCAGCAAGGCAAAATGGAGGAAAGAAAAATTCCACATGTTCTACTCTAGCATCTATTATCTATGCACCATCTTCCATTTATCTTTCTTGCACTGCAAAGCCAGCCCAGTCTATTTGTCTACCTCCTATTAATGAATTATAAATATACTGGATAATTAAATTTCGGTATTTACAATCCTGGCTATGCAGTGGCACTATGTGTGATGCAAAGCTGTCGCTCTGTGTTAAAAGCAAGGTATGCAGCTCTCCAGGTCTTCTGGCAGCATTTCAAGAAGCCTTGCTAGAAACACTTAGCAGACATGCTCTTATGACACGACCACAGTGTATTAACCCTGAAGAGCAAGAAAAAAAAAATCCACATAATTTCAAGCCATACACACAAGCACTAGCTATTTTGCTTATTAGAAGATCTAAAAGTTTCCCTCTGAAAGCAACTATTTTTGGAGTCACTTATATTCACCTTAGGGGTTGCAAGTGAGCTTTTAATGACAGTAACACACTGCAGTAAGCCTGAGGCTGATAATCAGCGTTTATCGGCTCGTACCTCTATGGAAGAACAGCCGATGCCCTCTCCAGCCCCGCTGCCCGGCCCCCTGCCCTGCGAGGACACAGGTGGCCAGACACCAGGCAGCCCCTTGTCTGGACCCCAGCCCCCAGCAGCCAGACTCGGAGGTGGGCACTGCTCAGCACGGGCTGCAAGAGCTTAACACAGGTTTGCTCCGATATAGCTGCAGTCCCTGCAGCTCTGAGATATAGTCTCAAATAGCTGCAGCCCCCCCATGCCTTTAGTACAATCCTACCAGCCGAACCCCATCTCCATCCTAAAACCAGCCCTGCCTACTACCCGAGTGCGTGCAAGCCCCTTCCTGAGGCCAAGCTGGGCTGGGACGGCAGCGGCGGGGACAAGGGCACCCCGCAACGAGGGGTGCCACAAGCCCCGCGCTGGACCACTGACACGTCTGGGGGTGATGGTGAGGCAGCAGCAGCTCTGCAGGTCATTAATGACCCGTGAAACAGCATTAATCCAGCACAACACCCGCCCTGGTGTGCCTCGCTGAAATGGAAAGTACCAGCTTTGTCCATGTGCGGCCACTCGGGAGTTTTAGGGCTTTTTTTAAAGATTTGTAAGATTTATACGGGAGATTCTTGGTTCTTGGTTTTGAATGTCAAACAAAACAAACAATAAGAGGTACCCAACAACAAAGCAAAGGCATCGTCCCAAGCATACCTGAAAACCATTCACCTTGCTCACCCTTGATCATATCACTAACCCACTTCTTACAAAGACATGGATGTTAGAAGGACACTAATATAAAGAAATTTTCTGCCCCCACTACAGAAGGGCTTTCCTTCAGGTCACAGTTTGTCCATTAGAACAAAGATTGCCTTAGTCACTAATTAAAACAACAACCATTGACTACGGCAGCCTTTCCCATTATGAGAAAGCCCTTTGGTGTCATAGGTTTACACCAAAGTTAGTTTCCTAGTCCTTAAGATGAAAAAGCTTAACTTTCACATTCTTTCAGTGAAAACATGACCTCAGCTTGAGGAAAAGCTCTTCCTTCTGTTGTCCCTGAGGACGAGCACAGAAGAGACCTGGTTTTCATTTCCCACTTCTTCCCAGGAAATACTGTTTGCCCACTTGGGCTCCACGTCCTTCTCCCCATTCCTGGGTACCAGAAGACGTCACACTTACAATAGATAATCATAGGAACATGGAAAACACAGATCACAGGGATCATCAAAATATATAATATATAAAAATCATCCCTGATATCAGTTCTGATTAAACAGTGCTGTTGGCAGGTTCCCTTCATAAAGCGTGGTGGATGACTCCACTCGCCTCCAGCTGCCCGTTCTCATTTTTCTGGGTCGCCCTCATTACTGCCTAGACCCCTGAGATCTGCTGTAACCTCTGGAGATCCAGCGCATGCTCTGGGCAATACCACGGATGACGACAGAGCAGCGAGAGGGACAGAATAAACTGCTGCAGATCACCGTCATCCTGTGAGGATGTGGAGTGGGACAGAGACGACTCGCTGAACGCTTCTGCTGTGCATGTGCACATCGCCCAACAGTGGAAAACGGCAATTAAGTGGCAAGAGATAAGCAGAGCATCTAAAATACAGTTAAATATACTAGTTGCTGCTCTGGGACAAATTTCATTTTGGTTTTACATCTCTGCAAACTCTGAAAACCATCTGAAGTCTCTGAAGTGTCTCTGGCTTCCACGCCCTGTGAGGGACAGCAGAGCACTTGAGACAAAGCTTCGCCCTGGGAATTTCCAGCTGCTCAGTTTTTTGTTCTCACACTTGGTGCTCTAAATATGCAACAGGATGAATATTATCACAGAGTTATTATTTCTGTCATAAATTTTAAAAACTACCTATATGAATAACTGTAAGTCAAAGTCCTCCAGGGACTGCCATAAATCCAAAAGCTGTCTGAGTGCTAGATTTAGTATTTCGATCATTGAATTAGCTGAAAGAGGTATAAAAATGCACGTTCAGAAGGAGAGCTCTCTGTTGGGTATACGCATTTGCACAGACTTCGGGGCAACAGTTTCAACCAGAAATGAACAACAACTTGGTTCAAGTAAATGAACTCCCATCCATGCTTCCAAAGGAGTACGGGGATTTGCCCTGCCAGGACGTGCAATACATCAAGTCTCTTAAAGTCTCTTCCTGGAAAGCATCTCCTAAATGTTTACAGTTGTCTAACATAAAGCCAAAATAGAGAGTTTTAAAGGTATTTAAGTGTTTGTAAAGCTTTCTCTACATACACATGGAAGAAACCAAATAAGATGTTTTTACATGTGTCTGCCTCTGCAGCTGCACCTGAGACAAAACCCAAAATGATGTAGCGCAGCCTCAGTGACCTGTCCCAATCATCCCAAGCCTCCTTTCTTGGTGACAAACACTGTCAACCAAGTGCATAATTTGAGATGCATGTAACCGTCCTAAAACAACAAACAGTTTGAGCTCCAGAAATTAAACTGTTGCTCAAATTCTCTTGAAAATATGTGCGAGAAAGCCAGAGCGCAGACATAAGCCAGATATATGTACGGGAGGCCCCAGAGGAGAAGAATGCAAGTCCCACCCTTGTTTTGCTCCCCACTTAGTTTTGCTCACTTGGCAAAAGGGAGCAGAGATCAGTGCCCTTCCTGGGTAGGGGCTCTCCGGGGTGGGGTGTAGGTGCAGAAGAAAAAGGCCCCAGGAAGGCAAGGGTTACCAGCCATCATCTCTTCGCTCCTCATGCCCTCACCACAGCCGAAAAGAGTTGAAATTACCAAGGTAGATGGCAGAGTGGCTGAAATGTAAGATACCCCAGCAAACATCTGCTGCAATCCCTTAGGACCGCTGTCAGGTGTCACCACTTTCAGGGGACTGGATCCAAACAGACATCAGGGATCACAGTGTCTTCTCCTTGCTCAAGATGACCACAGAAACAGTGAGAAGTGTTACAGTATAACCTCTATCGTTTGCTTTCTCGTACAATGGGGAATGGCTGGCTGCTGACAAAGGCATTGCACCCAGCGCGATACCGGGAATGGCCGCATCCAGGCTGCCCTCTGTGGGGGTCTGCTGTGGGTTACAACTGGCTGTACAGGGAGCCAGAGTTGTGGCATATCCTGGATTTTAGGAAGTCTGAGCCATTATTTCCTCTCTTGAAGTCATAGACGCATTAATTGAGGTGATAAACACAGCTTTTTCAGTCACCCATGCCACCGATGAAGGGAGACGGTCTGCTGCATTTCTGTCTTCTGACAAGTGTTGGTTGCTTCCATCTCTGTTTGGACCTACTGAGAGAGGTGAGAAAAAGGGGCAGACTCCCACTAAAAGCTGGAGTTGTTCTGTATTCTTACTATGGACAGTTACAGGCTGCACCACCAAAAGAAAAATATCTAGGCTTTTAAATCACTTTTCTATTTTTGTCTTGATGAAGAAACTACGGCACCGGCTTATTATGGTCACACATCCTTAAGGAACTTATCATGATCACAGCACTAACTATAGGTTCAACATTTTGAAAGACTGACGCTAAGCTTCATAATTTTAATTAAGTGCGGAGCACCTTTTTTTTGGGCCAGGAAAAGGCCCCAAAGGATTTCAGTATCTAGAAACTGGCAATTTACTGTACCAGTAATCCAGCTGTTTGCAGACAATACTTTCACACTCAGGACCAGACAGAAGGAAGTGCATTATCTTAATGCACATCTTAAAAAACCAACAGGCTTAAAGCTACACCTGAGTGTTACATTTTTCGTTGCACACATTTAACTCACTAACGCTCCTAAGATCTACATGATGTGCAGTCAAGAAAGGAAAATGCCTCATGTAAGCATGCACCTTCTGAACTGGAGAGGCTTTACCCTTTAACATTCTCCTGTATTTTACAGCCACACACAGGAAAAAATCTTCTTCATGCTGCTGATTCCCCTCTTTCACTTTAATGACTTTATTTGTGCAGTCAATTGCTCACAGACATGAATAAGAAGGTGGCAATGCAGCCCTGCTTGACCATACCAAAGCTAAGGGAGCAAGAAGTTGAGGCCATGGAGAGCAGTTTCTCAAGATGATGCTGCTGGCGGGGGATATCCACACCTTTTCAAAGGGGTAATTTTATGCTGGATCTCATTTTAATCTCACAGACACTATATAAGTGCAGGGAACTGCAATAATTATTATTATCCTATTACTGTAATTGCTCAAAGGATTTTCTGCTAGTCTCCCATTTAGCATAGTATGTGAAAGGCTGACAAAGAAAATGTGATTAAGGTGTGAAGCTCTGGTGCCTGCCAGCTGTACTGAAGTGCAAAAGATTCCCATCATAAACAGTAACTGAAAGAATGATGGGCTTTCTGGGGCTTTCATCAGGAAATAAAAATACAGGAGCCCTTCAACATCTGTCAGAGACCCAGAGAAGAATGGAGGAAAGCAATCCAATTCATCTGTATAAACTGTCTTTTGTGGTACACCACCACCACTCCCTCCTTCCATTCACTCCCGTAAAATATTAAAGTATTGATCACGATGGAGTCTAAGGCAGGCTGCGGGGACTAAGAGAGAGATGGAAACTGGCACATTTTTTCCGAGGTTGTATAAGGATAGAATTTCTTTTCTGTTTGTAACCAAGAAACAAATGCTTTATGCTCCGTCCCTTCCCTTCCTTTCCCTGCAGTAGTTAAGTTGATGGCTATTTGTAATCAATACGCTACAGGAGCTAATAACGCGTGGGGAACGCAGCAGCCGCAGCGGCTCGTCCCTAGGTGTGGGGCAGGAAGGAGACGGGTGACTCAGCCCCGGGGACAACAGCTGCTGCCTCCAGCGCAGCAGCGCTTCTCCAGCACTGCAGAGCTCGGGAAGCGCCGTGTCCTCTGCTTCCACTGGTCGTGCTTCTTGCAGACTGTTCCCGTTTCGTCGGGAAAAGATGGGGCACGTAACAGTAAAAAGCAGGGAGGGAGAGGAGGATGGCTAATGGAAGGGAACAGGCTTTTCCCTCTGTCTCTGAACAGCACATTTTAGTCTTATGCTCTTCCATGTCTATTAACTCTACTGTACTCCGCTGGACAGACACATGGACTAGTCATTACTTCCCTCTCTACTAAGTTCTAAGCTTTGCACAACAACACGTCTACCGTGAAGCCTTTCAAAGTCATGTCAGCTCACACCAGCTATAATCCCTAACTCACAAGCACCAGCCACACCTTCCTGCTCTGCCTTCAGAAGCAGAGAATTCCCCATGCAGCGAGCAGTGCTGCACGTCAGTCCTTCCCCCGCTCTCAGAAACCTCCTTTCCCAACATTGAGTTATGCCGTTTCATAAATACATGGCTCCTGCTGCATCTTGAACCCCTTCTCCCACACAACTCAGGGTACACAGAGGGTGAAAAGAAACTTCAGGTGCAAGGTCTCAAACTTATTCAACTTCTGACTCGAGGCAATCTGGCGCTTCTGAGTCTGAGAGGGTCCCCGAAGAACCGGGGCAGACCCACCTCCTGCCTGGGCTCCAAATCGCACACAACGCCTGGCTGAACCTTGCCAATTATACGCCACGCACACGCATTTGCATTAACTGTGCCTGTTCTTTTTCTGAGTTAGTTATCTAAAAACACCTTTTCATTTTCCAGCTGATTTTAATAATAACTGTATAATAAATCATTTAAGCAAACCATTTAATGGATGGAATGGTAGTAAACAGGATGCTACAAGTACAGCTATTAGTGCACCATAATTAATTGCTGAAGTCTGGTGATACGATTTCTCTCTGTTTTAATGACTTATGGTATAAGGAAAAAAAACATTTGTCCTTTTTTTCCTCTTTCCATATTGCTATTCAGGATAGCGCAGCAGATCATCAAAGACAGCTATGGGAGCCCTTCTTGTACTCCTTTATTCAGGCTTTTGCTTTCTGCAAATATCCTTGTGCATTAAATCCCATTCATCATCATGTTTGTGCTCAGGCCGCCATCTCTTCCGACACACAAAGCAGATGAAACCAGGGACTTCCAAAGCTAAATCCATAACTCTTGGTATCTTAAGCTAACAGCCCAAACCCTCCAGGTGAAAGCAGTAATAGATTTACATCCGCTGTGGCTCATAGAAAGTGAAATATGTGTAACATACATGACCATTAAGTTGTATTTGTAGGCAGAGGAGCCTGTGAATACAAATAACGGGAATTAGCGTACATTTGTTAGCAAAAACATACTTAACAGTCTTTGAACATATTTGCCAAGCTTATATTACTGTTGCTTCAAGCCATACTCCCTGCTGCAGGGTTAGGTGATGTTCTTTCTTAGGAGAGGAAAAAAAACATGCCATTTGTGTCCACTGGAAGTATTTTTCAAGGGAACTTGAAAGAGGCCCCAGTAAGTCCTTAGATGTCTTGCCGTGGCAGAAGCCTTGCTACTGCGGGTGCCCCACACTGCACCTCTGCACAGGCAAGACACGGCACCGACCAGCCAGAACAAACCTCGGGGGGCTCTGGGAGCTGAACAAGTGTGACGACTGGATGCAAATCATGCTGACTATGGTACCTCTCTAAATTAAAGACCACCAACAAACCCAGTAGGGAAATTTCTTTTTCTGCTTGCCCCCTCTGTGTGACTCCTACATTCAACACAGAGAAAGACAGTGAGGGGTACATCCAAATGATGTCTCAGTGACGTGACAATTTACCTGTGATTCTTTCAGTCTTTAATTCAACACTGCGTTCAGTTGAAAAAAGTGGGTCAACCAGAAAAGAATTATGGGTTCAATAAAGAAATTAATTGAAGCTGGCTCATTAGCATGTCGTTGGTCAGACTGGGTGACCAAAATGATCCCACCTAGCCTTAAACACAATAATCTGTGAACACTATTACATGCTATCCACTCTCCCAGTTATTTTGGTGACCTTCTTTACTTTTTCTTCTTTAAAACACTGATGCTCATATTCATCAGACAGCATTTCATCCCCTCGACTGCTTTCACATCTTTTCTGTATCATCCGTAAGGACTTTTAACTTGGATCACTTCCGTGTGTCACTTGTGACCTGCCAGCCACACGCTTTCATGGGACATATGTAATCCTGCAACAGATGCAGATGTATGTTCTCCCAATATACCAGTGTCCTCTTATGGTCTCTTCCTTGCACGTTTGCTTGTGTGTCCAGACAGCAACTCCAATTCTTATCAATATAATAATGTACTACTTAAAGTATTACCCCGTTGCTTTCACCACTCAAGAGAAACACTGAATAAGGACACTGATTTTAAAAAAAAAAAAAAAAAAAAGAGGACCTGAGAAAGAAAACCCCCTGACCAGCTCTCAACTGGAGGCCACGCAAACGGCTAGATACAGAGAGAGCATTAATAGGGTGCGCAAACAGCCCCAAGAGCCCACCTCCTACCTGCCTTGTGCTGTCTACTTGGAGTAGAAGCAAGAAAAACTCCTGAGTCAGACAAGAGCACAGGACTATTGATTTTCAAAGGAAATTATGCTCCCAGTTGCAGTGTTTTTTAAAAGTCCATTCTTAAACACTCTTCTCAATTTAAACAGATGGAAATGACCAAGGCTGGAGGCCATTATTAGCAACCCTCTCCTGGACACATCCACACAGAAAACCTGGAGGAAATCACTAATACAAGGTCCTACACAACTCTGCTGAGACTGTGGATCTGTAAAATCTCGTTCCTTTTTCCCACCATCAGCTCAGGTGAGGAAACAAAGGGCTAAGTGTACCGATGTGCATGCACTTTTCTTTTAATATTATAGCTTTTTACTCCTGAATTTTACCTGAATGTATCTGTGCTTGATAAAGTGTTTTTCACTTATACTCAATAATGTTTTCCAGACCCGAACGCGGCACCATCCAGACCCATATCTCACATTAACTAGTAGCATGAAATACTGCTACTGTACATCAGGAATATTAAAGCAGAACAGGACAAATAATATGCTGCGTTTTGTACTCTCTTTGCTCTACAAGAATTTCCTCTCCTTCCTCTGCCTCTATCTTGAATATGTATTACACGAATCATTTTACCCACTAAGGAAACAGATCTGACCCTGACATTGAAAAAAAAAGCCATGTGATATCAGTTAAATCTTTAACAAAAGGAAATGAAGCATAACACATAACTGTGAAAGAAATTAACAAAACTAGAATATTTTGTGCAATAATTCCTAATTATTTTGTATAATAATTTCTAATACTAACATATGCATCGCCTTTTGCCCCACAATGTGAAAATGTAAATTCCACATCCATTTATAAATGGATTTGAAAACTGAGGCAAACAAAGCGTAAAAGTCTCAATTCTTTTCAGCAATTAACTCTCACTACCCGTGAACCTTCCTAAAACACCTGTTTGATGGATATTCATTGGGCAGACCTGAATTGTACGAAAAGGTGACGCGCAAATAAAACTGAAGTTCAAATTTTATGGGTTTAAGAGAGCACTATGCAAATGCACCATAAAAGCAATTGGAAGAGCGTGCATGCAGAAATGGACAGAATCTACTCTACAGAGGGTCTCTGCAAGTGAGAATCAGAGGAATTGCTATGAATAGTTAAAAGCGGATATATTTTAATATCAGTCTTCAAAATGTGTATAAAGCCTTTCCCTGCCAAGAGTATAATAAATAAGCTGGTGAAAAGTGTAAGTGCTTTTTGTTTCTCTTGTGCCCTATTTGTATTTACAGGAGAAAAACCAACCCTGCAGTCACGCTCATGTTGTCCATGACTTTAGAATATAGAAAGCTACTGCACAAGATTGCATTTTTCAGGAGCAATGGTTGCATATAAATACAACACTGAAATAGCCTGTGGAATACAAAAAAAACAGTAGCCTAAATGACATTCTTTTAAAATAGGCAATTATGTACCAGGGGTCCAATTTCTAAGCATATATTTTTTTAAAAAATAACAGGAGTTAAGCAATTTAATACTTTTAAACAAATTGAGCTGCGAGACAAAAGAATGAGAACCTGTTCACCTTGCAAAAAAGCTGATTCCTACTATTCCTTCATCATAATGGGTTCCAGTCTGCAATCCCTGCTCAGGTGGAGCCCCTATTTAAAACACCAACAGCTCTGCCTGGGCAAAGGACTGCAGGACAAGGGCAAATGTTTGAACTGGAATCTGTTAATGTTAGCATAGCTGGCCAAAACCCAGCAAGAATAGTGGCTTGTTAATAAGTATCCGGGTATTCCCCCTTGAGCCCAACATAAAGCTCATCTATAGTCAGCTTCTGAGGAACCTGGCGAAGAGGAAGGATGGGTTGGGTCTTTACAGTGCATTGCCAAGACAAAGGTGACATGTATGTGACCCTCTGGTTCCATCTTCTTTCCATAAGGAACCAGGAACCCAACAAACAGCTCCAGTTACTTGAGCAAAGCAGGCAGACGCTTCATCAGGACTATGGGAAAAAGAACAGGGAAGAAACAGAGTCCTCACAAGGAAGAAACGCTATTGAGACCAGACAGCTGACCCATGCGTTATCACACACCTAAGGACAAATTTTCTGAACTGCTCGGCAGTAAGCAGTTCCCATTGGGAAGGCAGGTGCTGCTGAGTAGTCTGGAAAATACTAGAACGTCTCAGAGTGCCAAAATGCAAGACAGCTTCTCTATTTTAACTTGGGTGCCTCAAAAAAGACATCGCTGATATAGAATTTTTAAGAATACTCAACCCATAATTGCATTGGCAAACAATTGAATACATACCAGGTTTGTTAAAAGCAGTAAGATCTTTAAAATAAAATAAAAAAAAAATTAAAAAAGTGATGTAAGAACGCAAACTAGATAGAGCAAGATAATAAAACTTCTGAGAAAATGGTTAAAAGTAAACCAATGCCAAAATTTCCAAACAAGATGCTGTGATCAGGTAGTCTTTATTTTCCCAAGTTCAGAAGAAGAATTCTTGATTTGCACAGGAATAAATTCTCTAGTTTGACTTTGTGTGTGTCCTGACACGTAACTTCGGTATGAGTATGCCTACCTAAATTGCAGAAGCAGAGCTGGTGCTGTACTAGTCCAAAATCTTTGCCTCAAGCCAACTACCCAGAGGAATGGAACTCCAGAGAGGAGCCAGTTTTTCCCTTTAATTACACTGGTGCAATTACACTAGTTCTTAACTTTTGCACTAAATTTCACCTCCTTTAAGTCAGTTATATATTAAAGGGTAAGAACTATGAGATTATTTGGTCCAACATGTTTAAATCCAAAGAACTTCACCTGCTCACAATCTGAATTTGCACAATTCATAGTAGGATCTAAAACCGTTAAGAAATCAAAGCAGACGGCTTCCTCTCTCATGAACAAGCAAGTCTCAAAACAATCAAGACCTAGAAATGAAATGCATGAGCTATTTTGACGAGCATACAAACTTAGATTACAATGATAAAGCTGAAGTTAATCAATTTAATTTACTTGTTAAAGTGCTTTGTCCTACACGAGAAGCACTGCACTGCGTTGGCTTCTGCAGGAGGAATGAAGGAACACAATCCTTGTTATTAATCCTCTGAAATGAAGATTAAATTATTTCTGTAGCCTATAATAAAGCTTTTGCATTTACAGTTTTAGTCAGTCCAGTAACACGCTAGGACAAAAGTCTTATTTCATGCCAGGGAAATGCATGTTCTGCATTTTCCCTGAAGAAATCTGACTATATTTCAGCAAAGGCCCATCATTTATTTTCCCAACAATAACCTTGGAAATTAAATCCAGACTCTGATGGATTGGAGCTATTGATGGTTGATTTTCTCTCTGCTGTACAGCTATTTAAAAGTATCACATTTAGAGCTATGAAACTCTTTGAATATGTATCTTCTTATATCTTAAAAATATACAGTATCCTTCTTATGGCAAATGACACCCAAGTACACATGTATTCTTTGATTCCATCAGCAAGTGCTAATAATGGAAATTTTAAGATAAATTGTTTTCAATAATTGGAGTCCAGTTTGAGATAAACTCCATGTATTAAAGCAAAACACTCACTTCAAATGGGTTTTTGTAATCGATCCTATTTTAGAAGGGTACGATTTAATCCAGTTCCATTTTTCTAGCCAACTGGCACACTATTTGCTTTTGCAGTTCAAACCTGACCGTATGGTACGCCTTTATGGTAACTCTCAATATACTCCAAACTGCATCCTTGGGAATACTGTACTGCTCTTGATAGCAAAACACCATTCAGCTGTACGAAACCTCACTTTCTAAATAAAGAACACCATGGTTTTAAATGACACTGATTATTAAACTAAGGTTGCACTCCTATTGCTAAATTGAGTTGTAATTATAAAGCAGAATTAATAACGAAATTTAATGAAAATCCCATTATGATGCAGCTTAGCAAATCAAAGCTGAAACTGCTGTAAGTAAAATGACAGATAGTCACAACATAAAGGCAACACTACATTTGAGTCTATTTCCTCAGCTTTCGGGATGTCTCAGCAGACAAGTTAACTCCAAAATGACATTGCCTCTCCCCTCACAAGCCCAGAGACAGACACGCAGAGAGGGCAGGGTGATGAGGGAGGTTCCTGCCTGTCCTCAGGGCTGCCTCCAACCTTGCTGGGTCTCGTCCAGAAACTGGATTCATGCTGGTGAGGCAGAATCAGCCCCTCCAACTTCAGGTCATCAACCCCGCATTAGTCCAGAGGGCATAAGCATCAAAGAGACTAACTCTTGCAGAAAGAGGAAAGTTATTCCAAGATGTGAAATTTTTAATTCCAGTGGGCTTTTCTTCTTCTGATCAGTGTGGCACATAAAAAACAAAGTCGCGTTTTTGGAGGTTTGTATCTGCTGGGATTAAAATCTGGTAAGAAATGAATTGTACAAAAGATGAAATCAGAGGAGTGTCTGATTTACCCCAAACAATGACAACTTATTAGGAACATCCTCATCTCAGAATACACATGAAGTCAAACAGAGAAAAGCTTTACTTCTAGTATGAAACACTAATGAAACACTTGAATTGATCTCTTTTCTTCCCATTTTAGCCTAATCCTGTACAAGAACTGCAAGACTGGTTATACATTAAGGATTTTTGAAACTTCAACAGAAAAAAATCATAACCACAAGACAAAAGCTGGAAGGCAAATGATTCTTGGTAAAATTATAGAGCTACCTCTCAAAAGTATGCAAGCAGGTTTAATGTTGACTGTATTGCCGAGATATACTGATGTAATATAGATGGTGCATAGAGCGGAGAAAATCATTTTGCAATCAGATAAAGAATAAATATATACAATCCTCTCCAAAAACCAATGCATTGCTCCATCACCTGAAATCAAGCTGAAGGCAGATTTCCAATCACGAGCAAAATTTCCTGCTTATAATGTGCAAACCAATGTATGCCAATAGTCAAATGTTTCACCTCTGGTGTATTGTGTTCTGATGAGTAAGAATCTTGTACTATTCATGTTTTGCAATAATTTCAGCTCTCTCTGTCAGTAAGAGAGATTCTCTGAATAATGTATGCAGTGCAAAAGAAATGAACAGAGTTTAAATAAAACACGCAAATGGGAACGGGAAAGAAAGAGAACTATCTCCAAACTGATACAGATCAGATCAATTTTGCAAACTTACAACAAAGTCTATCTGCTTAAGCAACCTGTTTCATGAGCATTCATGGTTTAGAACAAAAATACTAACGTTCTGGGCTTGCTTAAAGAAAACAAAATTGTGTAAAAGATAACCATTAGAAAATAGATAGTAACCTGAATATACAAAAATTATTTCATTTCCAAAAGTACTCCTGGGTGGACATTTGGCTACATGTTTTTATCTAGCAAAAAGAAAAAAAAACAATTCAAGTTTTGCCAACGTTGCAGTGAGTTACCTGCTAATGCGCCATCCATAATCCTTTGAAATAGTCTGTTTGCTGTCCCTAACACACGCAAGGGGCCAGGCCCCGAATCCTCACAAGTAACCGCTGCAGCAAATGGGAACAGAAATAGAGGCAACTGGTCGCGTCTCAGAGCTTTACGCTTGAACTCACATGAATATTCATTTCAGTCCAGCAGCTCGAAGGCTTTTGTACTGTATATTTGGGGACGTGTGCGCTGAGTAATTTCTACACAAATAGCAAGATCCAAAGTCGCTGTTTCACAGCGGTTCAGCGAAGAGTTATCATTTCATATTGCCATGAAATCACTTAATTCAGGGCTGATGGTGGGGGTTCTTTAATTAGGTTAGAAAATCTCACACATCTGCGCTTTTGAAGCCTCTGTCAAGCCAGCAAATTCAATCACATGGAAGCCGGTGTCCTCCAGCTATCAGACAATTGATTTTTTCAGGATTCTGCTCATATTTAGCTTAAGGGACATGCGATATGTTCATTCGGTTGTCAGTCAGTTTGCCTACGTTCCATTAGGAGAAGATTTGTTGTTTAAAAAATATTCTTCAGTATTAAAGTGTTTTAAAAAAAGCAGAAGACATTGGATTATGGGCACGAGACTGCAAAATGTGAGATAAATACAAACTTGGACTAATGCAAAAATACATGTTGGTTAAAGTGGGAAGTACAGACCTAAATTAGGCCTGTAGGATTATGCCTATTTATTACAGACATGTACAGAATTTTATGAGCATACACACACATAAACAGATACATTCACCTTCCCACTCTTTCTCTGCCTCCCTCCATGCTGCAAAGATTCATCATCTTCAAGTCATTAAACTCTTTGGAAATTAAACTGGGTTCAGTTAAAAAAAAAAAAAAAAAAAAATAGGGGGATCCGGTTATGAATCACTATTTCTATAAATGACAGCAAACAGAAGGGGACAGTTCTTCCTCAATTAAAACAATGCAAGGTGAACAGAACCTAAGGTGGTCGGAATGAGAGAGAAGAATCTGCTGCGAATAGTCTAAATGAGGAAAGTTTGGGGCAAACCCTTTTTGAATCTATGGTGTTAGTCTAACACGGAGAAGTGGTTGGATTTTAGACAATTTAAAATTTATGCAAATCAGAATTAATTCACTAACGCTCAAATGGAAATACTGTGCAATACCCTTAATCCAAAAAGTAACAATAGCCTCGGAAATTATTTGGTAGAACTGGATGCGTAGGCAGAATCTAAAATAATTGACTTCACCTAAAATTACTGATTTCAATATACAAAAATTTTAGTCCCCTCCTCTTTCACTAAAAATGGAAGTTTAAAAAAGCTACTGTGTCATTTGTCTTCATGGAATATATAATCAGTGCCTGCAAAAGTTGACACGCATTGTCATATTTTCTCAATGAAGTACACCTGCACAGATCTGATTCCTTCCAGTTTCAAAGCACCTTTTGAAATGTTTTCTCCTTATGGAATTTGATATTGATTTTCACGCTAAACACAACTAATACATTGCTTAATATGGAATTCACACTTAATGGGACATCAATCTTCCCTGCATAAAATGAATGGAGCCATTTTGGCAGCTCAGAAGCTTTTCCTGTTAAATAAGGTGGCAAGGTCAACTGAAACTTGGGAGTACCAAAGACTCATATAAATAAATTTAGCAATCATTCAATAAATTATACATGAGAACTGCATGGTAAATTTTACGTTTACACATTAAAAAGTGCCACAGAGATAGCTGTGAGAAAGTGGAGAGAAACGTAGTAGGTATTTTAAAGGCAGGATGAACACTAAGACCTTCTCCAGTATGTTTCTATTTTAAACTCGCTCAGCAATATTGCTCAGGGCATCTACTTCCAGAGGCGATTCACTCCTGAATGAAGAGGAGGGATTCGAAAACTTAAAGGCCACAGAGGAAAACCTATGGAGTCCTGAAATGCAAACATCAAAGTAGTAATGCTACCACAGTCTTCAGCTTTGCCACACTATATCCCACTGTCTTACATAATAACATGAATTCCTTTTTATAAGCCAGACATACGTGAAGATAAACAGAAATAAAGCTTTGCCACTCTCAGAGATAAAGCAGTATCCAGCACGTGTTTTAACCACCGCTAAAGACCCTGAGATGATTTAAATGTAGGAAGTTCAGCTAATTATACTTTCCTTTTTTTTTTTTTAAATAAAATTTTACCTCATTTGGTAAGGGCATTTCTTTTTCTGTTTTCCTCCCATGGCGTATGCGCATCTGCGTGTGTGCGGGGGTGTGTGTGTATAAAATATATAGTAGGAAGAGGGTATTTGTTCCAGTTGAGGTGGTCTGTGAAATCAAGTAGATCAGATACTAACTTGATTTGGCACCAATGTATGGATGCATAGAGACATATCCACAGGATGTATGCATTACGAGATGATAAGAGACATTTACAACCTAGAATATAAGAGCAGGGCTGCCTCAAGTGACATCACCAGATCAACTGCAGCGTCAACCAACTCAGATATATTATCCTGCACACCACTGCTTCCTTCTCTCCTTCCCAGCCATTAGAAAAGCATTTGTGAGCACAAATATTACCGTATATTTTCAAACACACGCAAGGCACGCCATACCCAAAAGCGAACAAGAGTAACTGTGGGGTTTACGGACTGATCGAGACATTTCATAATTTTTCTTTACAACAACAAAATTCATCTCCATAGAAACCCAGAAGCAAGAAACTACAGCAATAACACTAAAGTAAATGTCACATCAGGTTAGTCAGCTGAAGGCAGGAGAGGGGATTTTGCTCCACTTAGAAACTAACAAGGATTGCTGCCCCTTTTGCTCTTCTGCAAAGGGTATCTACACTGAAGACAGACTTACTGATGTATTTGCAATGCAAGATAATGATGTGGTTTCCTGTTATTTCCACTGCAATTTACCCGTAAGGTGGTCAGATCAATGGCATGTTTACTTACAGGCATTTGTTACAGCGAAGCTGTTAGCTGTTTCAATGTTGTCTACATGAGGAACCAAATTAAAAGGTGCTTCAGATGCATTGGGGCTGGTGTTATGAAGAAAAATTGCTAATCGAAAAGCAGTATATTCCTGATCTGTGTTCCTGATGAAGAGACCACCTACAAAAAACAGAAAAAAAGCAAAAAGCAAAGGAAGCAGGGTGAATTATTTGCAAGCTACTTCCTATCTCGTAACACCAAGCAACTGTCTCTGACAAAGCTGCACAGTAAGGCAAGTCCTGAGACTTTAATGGATAAGGAACTAATCATATTCATAATCACAACCACTGCCTTTAAATCACTGCCCTCAATCGATTTTAACCTCCCTGATGCATTCATGCTTCTTTTCTGACTTCTCAGTTTCCAGCCTTTCATACATAGCTACCCAGATTTGTCATGATTACAGTGACCTTTGAAAGTGTTTAGCCTCCATCTCCGTGATACTGAACACAGTGGTAAATCAGCTACTCAACAGCCTCTTACATTAAGTGGCGGGCTGATTAAAGGGAACGATGCTTTCTGGATTAAAAAAAAAAAAAAAAAAGATACCAACTCTGTGTAGGATAATCTGCACTGAACAGGAATATAATGAACTTTGCTCCTCTGCAGCCATGTGCAGGCAGGGAGCAGCTCAGCCTTATTAGCAGCATCTTTACGAGTCCACGAGAAATGATGCAGTGATGGAGCTGAGCTGGAAAGAATTCAGATAGCTGCGCCCCATCCGAAACACGTCCGAAAGGAGGGAAGCAGGAGGCGATGGGAAAGGGGTGAGGAGGGGGCACAGGACTACACGGAGAGACCTACAAAATCCTAAACTTTCCAACTATGGGAAGGGAAAGACGGGCAGCGTTGCCTTTTACCCCACACCCCTGCCGGCTACCGCAACCTCCGGTGCACGTTAACTCGCCATCCCTCCGGGAGCCAGGCAAAAGCGGGGGGCGGGGATGCCGGAGGGGGCTGAAGCAGCCCCAGGGGCATCATCCCCAAGCCCCTTCCTCCCCTTACCGATCCTCCACAGCCCGCAGCTGGAACGAGTTCTGCAAAAAGGCGAGCATCCTCCCTGCCGCCCGCGAACGCACACGCGTATGTATGTACACACACACACACACACCGACGGAGGCAAACATACACAAATACACGCGGATTTTCCGGGAAGGCAGGGAAATGGGATAAGCGGTGGAGGAGAAAACCCCCAAACTGCCTTCCGAGCCTCCCTCCCAAACTCACTTTGGAAAGGATTGAAGCCCTGGACACACGCACACAGCCCAATGCAGCGCTTACCTATTTGCACACTGCTAGGAAAAGCTCCCATTGCTAGTCCCCAAAAGCCAGAAAACAACAAGACAAGCTGTCTGCAAATTATCCTCATCTTCTTTTTTGCCTCTCTGTCTCGCCTTCTCCCGCTCGCTCGCTCGCTAGATGCTGCTCAGAGAGGCATTGAGGACGAGGTGGCTACAAACAAAATCAAGAATTTAAAAAAAAAAAAAAAAAGAGGGAAAGGGGAGAAAAAGAGAGGTTTCCTCCTTTCTTTTTCTTTTTCTTTCTTTTTTCTTTTTTTTTTTTTTGTGTTTTGTTTTATTTGTTTGCTATTCGCTCGCGCTCTGCCTGTCTCTCTCTCCGGTTGCCGTTTCAGCAAGCCATCCCGCCGCGACGGATTTTTCCCGCAGTCTCCATCGCCGGGGAGCGGTTTCTGTCCGGCAGCGAATGTTGCACATGCAGAAGATGGTGGTGAGTTTGGCGGCGGCGGGGAGCGAGGGGGGGGTTGGCTGGGGGGTGGGGGGGGGTAGGGGGGACGGACACGACACAGCGTCTAGTGGCGGCGCGGCGCGGTGCGGTGCGGGCGGACATGCGCCGTGCGCGCCCCCCCCCCCCCGCCGCCGCCGCCTCCCGCGCCCCCCGCACCGCCGCGGGCGGGGAGCGGCTCCGCGCCCGCCGTCCCTTCCGTTCCGCGCCGCTCCGCACCTCTCCGCACCGCACCGCGGTGCCGCCCGACGCTTCTGCAGCGCCGGCGGTCGCAGCCACCGCGAAAGCGACGTTTGGCGTTTTTTTGTTTTCTTTTCTTTTTTTTTTTTTTTTTTGTGCCCCCCCCCTCCCTTTCTGCCGCTCGCAGATCCGCGGGCGCGGAAGTTTGTGCCGAGGGCCAGGCAAGGTCGCGGCCCCGGGCTTTGCGCGGGGTGGGGGAGGCACGGCCGCCGCAGCCCGTCATCCGCGCGGCTCGGGGCTGGTGGTATTAAGTACCAATTATTATTAATGAAGGTGGCAGGGCGTATCTGCGTGCGCTGAGCGGCTGCGGAGCCGGTGGGGAGGGTGAGGGGGACGCGGACGGGCAGGGCGGGGGGCTCCGCACGGGAGGAGCGGGACCCCCTCCGCGCTGTCGGGGTTTGCGGCAGAGGATGGAGCAGGGAAGCGCTGGGCGCTTGTGGGCACTCATGGCAAAAGGAGAGGGAGCAAATGAAAGGAAAACTTCCCTGCTCCTGTGCCGCCGCCTTTCCTCTTTTTTTTTTTCTTTTTGTCTTTCTTTTTTTTTTTTTTCTTTTCAGGTGGGAAAAAATAATGGAGCTTTTTTTGTGTCTAGACCTTTTTTTGTTTTGGTGCCTTTGGATTTCTCTTTCCAAGCCTTGGAAGTTCCCCAGAGCGGCTTGCCAGAAGTCTGGGGATATTGCAGTTAATAATTAAAAGATATATATAACAAATGATAGGTAATGAAATCATACAACAATAGCTGTGTGACAGAGATGGGAGCTTCTGGTTTTACATGGGGCTTTGCAGAGAGGTTTCTGTCAGTCACAGGGAATGACTGATCCAACAAATTAATTTTAAAATGTTAATTGGTAATATGAAAGAATATTGATTTTGAAGGTGAACTTTGTGGCTCTGTGTTCAAATACATCTGCTCTAAGACCAGAGTTTAACCAGCTTTCACTCACGTTTGCTTTCTTAGATTAATACTATAGCCCACGTCCCCAAGCTCTCACCAAGGGGGTGAGAGACACCCCCTTTAATTGCTGCAGAGGGTGGCAGTGAGTTCTGAAGCATGACTGCGAGTTCCTTAGCGTCAACCACGTACCCTGAAGAGCAAGCAAAGAACATTGAAAACAGATATATATATGTATATATATATAAACTTATCTGCATGGGTATGTGTGACTGTGTGCGTGACTGTGCCTGTGTGTGTGTGTGTTTGGGAGAGTGTGGAGTTCCTGCAAATAAATTACTCTGTGAGAGATTTCTTTGCAGATCAATGGCAAACAGGCTTCACCTGCATTTGAGAATACTCACTCTTTTATTTTTCAGTAAATCTTCTAATTCCCTTTACTTTCCCTCCACGTATTCCCATCCTTCCTCTGAATCTGCAGGCTTGTGCTTCACATTATTTAGCCATGGCTTTTTGTGACCTCTGCTTTTGCTCTTGCTTGTCTTTCTTTTCTGCCTCCTTCCCTTGCCCCCTTTGTCTCCCTAAATTCTCCCTAAATTCTCCCTAAAAATTTGGTTCCTCCTTTCTTCTATCCTTTGGCATTTAATTTTTTGACTTTGTAAATCCAATTAAAAAGTAATGAAAAAGGAATAATATTTCCATTCCTTAATGGCTGTTCTTCACCAGTAGCAGCAAGTGAACTTGGAAAGAAGTAAAAAAATTAGTTAACTTGGTGACACATACTCATGTGAATTCACGCCAAATATGTATAAAAGATTAGGATTTTTATACGTATAGTATAGTCCATTGTAGTGCCACAGCAAGTTACTGCCTACCAACTGAGCTAAGGAATATGCTTTGGTCTTTTTCAAATATAATCCTAGCATGTTAACTGAAATTTAATTTTAGAGTCCACAAGGAACCATTTCATACACTGGTCTAATTTGATTTGACCAAGAGTCTCACCCAGCACTTCCTACATCAAGGCTGTAGTTTCTGTTGGAGTTGGAACATACATTCTAGTGGAACATCCAATCTTGATTTAAAGACTTCAAGTGACAGGAAATCCATCACTTTCCTGGGTAAGTTGTTCCAGTTTGTACCTACTCTCATTTGTTAAAACCTGCTTTTTGTCTAGCTTTGGTTTCTAATGTTGACTATCAGAGATGAACCCGGTATTCCTGTAATGGTATTACTCAGTACTGTTCCTGGAAATAATCCCATCCTCTACTTGACACATCATTGCTTAGACATCTCGGGGTCATTTTTGCAGCTATGGAAAGCAGAGGAAGGAAGGGAAGAGGCCACCATAGTGATTTTAAAGACACAAGAAAAAAAAAAAAAGAAAATTGCAGCATCAAAGGGGGAAAATGCCATTTCAGTAAGTTTTGAGAATTGAATGGCAGATGATCAAGTAATTGATCACAACGTTTATCTTACAGAAAAACTGGAAAAGGTAACATGGATGTAATCAAGATTAAGGCTGGAGGGGAAGAAAGGTGAAATAAGTTTTTAGACTGACTGCTGCTCTGGTGGGTTAACCTTGGCTGACTGCTGAGCGCCCGCCAAGCTGCTCTCTCACTCCCACCAGGACAGGGGGAGAAAATAAGACAAAAAAGCTCATGGGTTGTGGTAAAGACAGGGAGATCACTCATCAATTACTATCACAGGCAAAACAGTCTCAGCTTAGGGAAAAATAATTTATTGCCAATTAAGGATAGAGTAGGATGGTGAGAAACAAAGACAAAACTGTGTGACACCCCACACTCAGACACCTCTTCCCAGGCTCAACCTCACTCCTTCTTTCATGACTTTTCTCCCTCCTCCCCCTGAGCAGCACAGGGGGATGAAGAATGGGGATTCTGGTCAGTCCATAACATTTCATCTCTGCTGCTCCTTTCTCCTTGCATGGTCCTCGTGCTTTTCCCCTGCTCCAGTGTGGGTCCTTCTCACGGGGTGCAGTCCTTTAGGAACAGACTGCCCCAGTGCAGGCTCTCCATGGCCCACAGTGCCTTCCAGAAAACCTGCTCTTGCGTGGGCTCCTCTCCACAGGCCACAGCTCCTGCCAGGAGCCAGCTCTGGCATGGGCTCTCCATGGGCTGCGGCTCCTTCAGGCTTCTCCACCTGCTGTAGCATGGGCTCGTCCACAGGCTGCAGTGTTGCTATCTGTTCCACCATGGTCCTCTCCATGGGCTGCAGGGGAATCTGCTCCAGCAGCTGGAGCACCTCCTCCCCCTCCTTCTTCACTGACCTTGATGTCTGCAGGGCTCTTTCTTTCCCATTTTCCTCACTCCTCTCTCATGCAGCTGCTGTGCAGCATTTTTTTACTCTTTCTTAAATATGTTACCACAGAGGTGCCACCAGCATCACTGATGGACTCGGCTTTGGGCAGTGGTGGGTCTGTTTTGGAGCCGGCTCTGTCTGACATGGTGGCAGCTTGTGGTGTCTTCTCACAGAGGGCACCCCTGCCACATCTGTGTCCCACCCTTCCCCCCCAAACTTGCCTCATAAACCCAATACAGCTGTACACTGCCAAGCAAGAGACCAGAAGGGAGGGTTTGTGTGTTTTCCTGGTGGCTGCTGGAGAGCTGCTGCATGAAGCCACCTCTGAACTGGGGTCCCTGGCTGCCCCTAGTCCCCTTCAGGCAGACCGTGAAGGTTGAGGTAGGTGATTAAGGGAAAGAGGGACAGATCTCTGAGTTATACAACAAAATATTGGAGAAATTAAGAAATTATTGTAAAATGCTTTATTGAATGTGTAAAGAGTATGGAGGGGATAGACTAGAGGGAGTCTGGAGAGGAGCTGCTGGTTCTTGGTGGCGAATGCTTGCTTTGCCTTAGGTCATGTTAACAGCTCACGTTGGCCTTGCCTGGGGGTCACCACTGGAGAAGACTCCTTCTTTAGAGCATCAGCTGAGAGTTTGACTGTCTGCTGCAGCACCTGAATGAGTCCCACTGCAGAAGATGCATGAATATGATGCTGGCAAGGATCGGAAAACTTTGGCTGTTTTCTTGATCAGATGGTCTTGTGCTTGAACTAAATACCTTTATGAAAAGACCCTGGAGGAACAGAAGAATATGAGAAGATCTGTGCTACAGAAGAAATGAAGGCTACGTGTTAGCCAGGAGGAATAAAACTGCAGTGAAGATAGCAGAGGCATGCACCCTATGGGAATCCCAGAGGAAAAGCAGGATATGAAGGAGAAAGACACTTTGCAGTGTGGACAGAGTTTGTCATGCTTATGTACTGATAAATACCCTCATGCTGAAGTAGCAGGTTTGATTCATATTTATGTGTTCTTGCAACCAAAATGCAAATCCCAACTATTACAGTCTATTAAAGAGGCATGTCATTATGTGCCTGGAGACATGTAACTTTCTGAGGACTTGACTGAGGAAGAGGGAGAGTGAAGCTGTGCTAATTATCAAGGCTAGGATATTAGGAGCACAGAGAGGAGGAAAGGAGAAGAGCGCTTTCACTAGCAAGAGACAGAAATAGACACCCACCACCCTCCCTCCCCAGCAGGTTCCAGGTGCACCGAGGCAGCGACAGCAACAGGGGAGAGGGAGAACAGGCAACACCCTGACCCTGGTCTGTGTGCCCATGCTGCTGCGCGAGCTCCTCCACAGCAGGCAAATGTCTGCGCCACAAAGGCTCCCTCCCCGTGGCACAACCATCTGGGCACCGAGTTCCATCCCGAAACTGGATTCGGTCATTTAGATCAGTCTTGCCTCAGATGCAGTTCTCGTTGCAGCTTTGGCTGTGTGGTCACTGGGAATACTTCAGCAATAAATGAATGATGGAGAAAACAATTGACTCAACACCCTGTCCTTTCTTAGTTCTTTCTTGCCTTATGAAATGTTGTAGCTCACATATCTGTCAAATAGATCCATTAGACTGTAAACTCTGGGACAAGGCTATGTCTTCGGTGGAGTGCTTAGCACTTCTGGGCAATAAAACGTAAATAAAATACAAATCATCTATGTAGAATTTTTTACACTCCACCCTTTGGCATAGTCTCGCATCACCTTTTGAAACGATACCAGCGGTACAGAACAGATTAGCAGGGCACCAGAACAAGATATGGTTTCCTTCCAGTAGCAGAACTGATTTTCAGGAAATTGCTTTACAGTGTTTTCTAGCATTTTCTTTCTTATTGATTTATTTTTCATTCTAGGGTAGACAAAACAGGTAATTATTTTTAATAGTGCTTCTCATCAAGAGTGTTATGTTGATACTGAAACAAGTGTAGTACAATGCGTTTTGCTTTGAATAAATTAATCCACTGGTCCCACTCGTTTCCACCACGCCGTATGTTAACATCATTCTTTGCAAGCTTATCGAACTTCAGAAATTAAAGTGGTATGGTAAGAGACCTTGACCATGAAAGGAGAGGTTATTGTGGTCGTCCTGTGGAAAGCAAAAATTCCTGATTACGCTTTAAGTCATGCTGATACCAGTCAGGATTATTTCAGTTTGAGAAAAATGTGGTAACACTGATATAATTAAGAACTGCCATATTAAGTTAGACTCAATGCCCATTTAGAACAGTATCCTATGTCTAATATCAGCTGATGGTGGTTTATTAGGGAAGAGTATGAGAAGCTGAGCAGTCCTTCATTTAAACTTGAAGCACTTTGTCGAGGTTCTTCCTTGCTGACTGCTCGCACCTCCTAACAGCCAGGGCTTCAAGGTTCCTAAGGGAAGATTTCATCGAGATCCTCGTGCTGAAGGGCTGCCTACAGTCATTATTTCCTTATATTTACTGCCAGTGTCCACCGTATCCTATGCGGATGGGCTCTATAATCCCATTCTAAGAAAGTATTTTATTGAGTTTGTTTTAAACCTCATTTTATATTGACCATCCCCTGGCACTTCTCTAAGAAAAAAGAGGTAAAAATCATTTACCATCCCATATCATCCTTGGTTTTGTACAGCTTTTAATATCACCCTTCAGTCACCTCTTCAAATGTGAAGAATCCTACTCTATTTATTCTGCCATCCGGTATCCTATAGTCTGTACTATATATCAGTCATCCTTGCCACTATTCTCTCTGCTTCTTATGGCTTTGTGAAAAATAGGACGCACAGAATAGGACACAGTTTTTCAGGTGTAAAACTGGTTTCTGTTTTACTCATTTCCTTTCCTAATCGTTCCAAAAACGCCATTTCCCTCTGAGCATGCAGACAATGTTTTCAGGAAACTAGTCACAAAAACTTGAATATCTCTTTCCTGAGTGGTAATAGCTAATTTAGAGCCTATCATTGTGTATGTATAGTTAAGGTTATTTTTCCCATGTGCATGGCTTTTCTTTTTTTTTTTTTAATAGGGAATTTCATCTGCCATTCTATTGCTCAATCAATTAGTATTGTGAGATTCTTCTGCAATACTTCCCAGACAGCTTAAGTCCCTCGGAATTTGATACAAGAGCAAAATTGGAATCTACACCCTTTAAATTTGATCTCATCTTCGTTACATTTTTAATGGTGTAACGGGTTTCTTCTGGCCCAGATTTATAACCGGGGCTGCATCATAGAATGTACCTGAGAAAGTATGAAAATTTGAAGCAATGTTTCTTTCCTAAGTACATCTTATTGCAGTAGTAAATGCCAGGCAATTCTGAAGGATGGGGCAATTTCCTCATCAATTAGAGGTGTGCGTGTGGGGAAAATGCACCAACTTAAATGCATTCCACCTGAGCCCATCTGGCCTTGTTTATATAGTGAAAAAAAGAAGATCAACTTTTGCTAATGCTGGTTTCTGCCCATTGTTTATAATATTTCCTGAATTTGAAGTGAGTTATTGTTAGTCTTCTAGGTACTGTATGATTTAGACCAACTGTCAGTAAGTTTACGTGAAATAGTGTTTAAAATAAGTGTATTTCATTCCTGGTTTTAGACTTACTCATTTGAGTACTTTTCTAAAGTAGCAAAGGAAGGGTTCCCTTGGGTATGTTTGAGGTGTCTGGCTGGTAATCACCTAAACTACAAAGTCTGGCCAACCTGGTCGATCCCTGAAAGGGAGACTACAGGTTAAGAAAGGCTGTTCACCCGTATGTCCACCACTATGCATTGGAGGCATATGGCCGTTCTGAATCATACAGTACTTAAATATTAAATTTAAATATTACCTTTTTTAACTGGGAGTAGGATGTTGATTCTACATCTGCTAAGTGAGCAAGAGCCACAGTAACAACTCCTCCCCCCTGCAGTTGAAAACTGCAGTGAAACTGAATTCAGCGTGGAATAAGATGGGAAGAAACCAGAAGAAAATCATCAGGAAACAGAAACTTGACTTAGATAATTACAGATGTTTGGAATGTGACTTACTAGGAATAAAAATTGTTTTTCCCTAAATCAAAAAGACAGTTTCTTTGGATTCTATTCAGGAAAAAAAACAAAACCATGTCAAAACGTCACACTATTTCCATGAAAAAAAATTTGAATTTCCCCCAAAACCCTTTCTTTTTCCAGTTGATGAAAAATACTTTTAATTTTCTTACCAGTTTTCATTAAAATGTTTTGCTATAACCTCTGTGACATAATCTAAGCAGCAGAATGAGGAAGATGTCAGAACAGTATAAAGAATGGCCTCTGTTCACTACACAGAGGAGCTTGCTGTATTGACCTAATTGTCATTTCCTGCAAAAAAACCCCAAAGTTCACCTTTGTTTGAAGGTGGGAGTTTTTTAGCTCATTTCTTGTGTTCTCCACCCTGGTGCTGCCGCGCATGTGGAAGGGTGAGCTGGCTTCTCTGTGGCTTGTGCGCGTGACCACGTCAGCTCCAGCTGCAGAAGCCTCAGCATCATCATGTTGGATGAGCAAAAAGGACAATTCTGAATTCCAGATCTAGGGGGAGAAAGGGGATGGTGAAATTGCTGAGAAGAAGCCTCCGTCCTGTCTTTTTAACTCATGAAGTGAAGCAAATTTGATAAAAAGTCTTTCAAGCATAATAACCAGGAAACCTTCAATGCTGTTTCTACAAAATTATACTTATAGAATGTAACTGCAGCTTGATACAGTAAATTGCTCGTAAAAATTCATTTTAGTGAGGTTTATTGCCAATAACAATGATACTTTTCACCTGTGTCCTGTGATCTAGTCTTACTTTTCCCAGTTTCTAACAGACCGTGTCTGCATGTTTGAGAGATAAATATGCTGCCATCATACCAGACTCTTATATCAAAGCATTAGTTACATGAAACTATTTCTCAGCTCTGGGAAAAAAATGATCAAGCAAACTAATGCTTTTCTTAACACACACACACACACACACACACACACACACAGAGATATAGTCTATTTTCTGATTAATTTTCACATTAATTAGAGCTCATACAATATTGCCTGCATTAGGAGATGCATTTTCAGCCCACAGTTTTGGCTTGTCTGTATTCAGACTTTTATTATTCTCCCTATGATAGGGTTAAAATTGATGTCAAATAAATCTGTCTGTTTGCCTCAGCTCTAGCAAGCTTCCAGCACCCGTCCCCCACACCGCAAAAGCTGCAGATTGGATAATTGCTGCCATTCAGCTCTAGCCACGTGCTATGTGTTTGTAGAACTAGAATCTGTTTTCCTAGAAAATCAGAACAGTCTTTGATGCCTTAAGTGCTGTAAGCGTACCTGGTATTTATTCAACAGTGTATGTTCCTACAAGTATTCTGATAGTCAAGACGTGTCTGGTTTTATGCCGTTATTTTTTTCTTTAAAAAATGTATAATGAGGATGAGTTATCCTAACCAAAAATCAAGGTGGGTATGTCTGCTACATAACTAGGTGAAGTTATATGAAGCAAATCAGTGCTGTAATGATCTCATTTATCCCTAAAATACCTTAAAAGCAATTAATTTTAAAGCTGTTGATTTATTTAATGTTTAACACACAGTGATTCATACTCTGTGAAGCTAGGGATTATTCACACAACATTTATTCATGGAGCATCTTTTAAAACAGGTCAAATTTTGTCCTAATCATTTATGTAAACATATTTATAAAAATTATCAAAATACATTTATGGCAGCTTCCTCTGTCTTTAGCTGTGCTGAATAGCACTGTAATCTGTAAGTAAGCGCAAGGGAATCAGGGGTGCCTTTTGGGGAAGAAAATACTACTCTGCGAAAGGGCGAAATCATCTAACCTTATGTCACTTAGAGCACTCTCTTAAAAAATCCATAAATGGTCCTTGCTAAAGCACATCATGTGGTCATTGAATTAGAAATGCAGGGATGGAATAGATTTCCAAAGGTTACATAGTGCAGTCCCCTGGCGCTGGGGAAGGATCAAATATGCTAGAGCTTCCCACAGAGATTTTTATCTGGTACATTTTTTTCAGAATTTCTGCCAAAAGACTTTCCAAGGGTGTCCTGTTCGTGCTTTTTCTCCTCTCAGTCTTTTTCTTAATATATGACCTATATAGTCTTTACTGCAAGTTAAACTGGGTTCTTTTTCTTTCTCGTGAACAATTGGTAGCAATCGATCACTGTCTTTCCTATTAAGAATCTGGAAGACTTATCAAATCTTTACCTGCCTAGACTAAAAGAAAACCTTCTTCTGCAGTATTCCCTCATGGGTAATGCGTTCTCAGCCCTCTTCTCTTTCTTGATGATTTTTGCTGTATTCTTTCCAGAGTGACTACATGTGTTTTGGAGTACAGCTCCGAGGACTGCTCGCACTGCTTCAGCCGCATTCTCCCTGGAAACAAGTAGAAGAACATGATCCTCACCCATATCTTACCTGCAAAATTCTTGACAACATGAGATTTTGCCTTTCCTTCCTTTGCAGTAATACTGCACTGTTGACTCACAGACCATTTCTAATACACTTAAACTTGCAGATCCTTTTTCCTCATTTGGCATTTTAGCTATTAATTTCTCCTTACTAGTTATTGTGCTCTGAGCTTTCTCTTTTTTTTTTTTAATTTCTGGGGTATGCCTTTATTACGACAGTTTTGACTTCTGAAGATCTTCTCCAGACTTCTGTAACCCTAACACATCCTGGTTTCATTTACAAATTTTTATCCATTTACTTTGTAATACATATTTTTAATGAAAATATTGGACAGAGTTGGGCCTGGAATCTCTGAGGGAACCAGCTTGAAAGAAAATCCCCATTTGGTACTGATAACTATTCTTTGAGAAGAGTCACACACCGTCTTTATGTTTTTTTTCACGTAGATGACATTTCCCTCATTTTCCTGTGAGAATTTAGTATGGAAAAATATTAAAAGTCTTACTGTACTCAAGATACAGCAAATTTATTCTTCTTCTTAACCAGTGTTGCAGTTATCCTGTCCAAGAAGGAGATTAGCTTGGCTTGACATAGTTTGTTCTTCAAAAATCCATATTGGCTGTTTTTTTTATTCTCCAGGTGCTTGTAAATTCACCATTTACACATCTATTCCATTCTTCCATAGTCCATATTTAGTTGAAGTGTTCTGTTTTCTTTGGATTCCCCATTATCCCTCTTTTAAAGATACATGGTTTCTTGTTTTCTGAGACTATCCCCATCTTATATGACTTCTCCTATGTAATCACTGATGCTTGAAATACACTGGTTTCTATTTCTTTCTGCATTTGGAGGTAAATTTAATCAGGTTTTGGACACTTTAATATATAAAACTAATTTAGAAATATTAGATATTGTGACTTAACTACTAAAATTCAGATGTTGTCCTTCAAATACTTTAGAAGGTTTAAAAGCAGCTTGAAAGAATCACCATCATAAAACTATGCTGCAAACTATGCTAGTGGTCTTTGAAATAACACAGGCCTGTTTTACACAGGTAGGCAGGACACTCGTGAATCTAGTTTATTGCCATTCTTTGGAAGTATTTCACTTTTTGTTCATTGAAATGTTTTCTTATTGCATTATCTTGTAAGCTAAGGAGCTAAAGGAATAGTTTAATAATGCAGTATTTCAGGAAGAATCTTGAGTGGCGGGAAGAAGACAGTGTAATGCCCCAGGTGAACAGATAATTTCTTTAGAGGTATTTCAAAGATATTCACGTTGTACATGCACCTGATGCACCTAGCATGTGTAAACTTTACTGAGAGTTTTTACATTCAGATCAGGCAAACTTCCAGCCAAATACACTTATGAATACTGAAGTAATTACTGAGCTCTAAGGACACGTTGCAATGACATTATCGTTTGTCAGCAGGATACCAGTGACTGCTGTCATGGAAAATTTACATTAGCATCATTGTTAAATAGTCTGTTTACTAGTTTCTTAATGACCTGCAGCAAACAATGATTTGAACTACTTTATGAAGTTCAGCGTGGCAGGCTGTCGTTATGTTGAATATATTTTCATAGGTTAATGATACTAATATAGAACCAACAGCAGCTGTCATGTCGTCTGCAACCAAATAATCTTTGAGTAGGTCTAGGTGGCAGTTATTACTGTGACACTGGTGTAGGTTAGAGATACTAAGTTAGTTTTAAAATACCTACTTGAAATGCAAGTAGCTGGATACCTGTGCTAGCACGAAGCACAGGGAGAGCTCTGAAAATCCTCTCGTGGGTTAGGAAAAACAGGACTTACTAAGCCAAAGTTGCCAAGAATAGTTTGCTACGGCATCCGGCCCAGATCAGAAGTTTCTGGGATAGCAGTGTAGACAAATCAAAACATATGTGGTTTTCTTTGTAATCACATCTTAAAAGATACTCAAGAAACACTGAAAAGTGCTAAGAAGTTTAAAAAACAATTTCCTTAGATTTCACTTGCTACTATTTCATCTGCTACTCGAATTTGGTAATTTCTTTTTAACTTTCGCAAATTATGGTTTGATCTGTAATCAGATGTTTCTGGAAAGATTTAATTAAACCTGTTAATTGAAAAATTTATATGACTTCTGATAATGGATGAAAAATATTACACGTATTAAGTATTTGTGAGAATTCTTCACCTGAGATGTCTAACAGGTTTCATAGAGGAAAAATTAGACTTAAGACTGTTATTGGGTACACCCGATGAAAAGGAAATCATAGAATCATAGAGTCATTGAATGGTTGGAGTTGGAAGGGACCTTAAAGATCACCGAGTTCCAACCCCCTGCCCTGGGCAGGGACACCTCCCACTAGACCAGGCTGCTCAAAGCCCCATCCAGCCTGGCCTTGAACACCTCCAGTTGTGCTACCTGTTCCGGTGTCTCACCACCCTCAAAGTAAAGAATATCATGATGCAGATGGGATGGAATACCCTGTGGGTCAGTTTGGGGTCACCTCCACTCCTCCCCACAGGTGGACCCCTCTACGCTTCTCCGCTTACAACCCTCTAACAAAGCAAATAACAAAAAGTGAGCTGGCCTTGGTTGTTACAGCAATTAGTATAAGCAAGAGCCCCTCTTCATACCATTCCTTGGCATAAATTATAAATAATCAGGTCTTATCAGTCTCTGGAAGTGGACTACAGTCTTAAAAATATGCTGTTAATTTCAGAGAGTTCAGTTAGTTAGAAGAGGCTTAGCTGCAAAGTAAAATTACTGAACAGAAAATTGGTCGTTTTACTTCAAACTAGGACAACTCCTTTTTTTATTTTTAAATTAAGGGTTTGTGTGTGTGTGTGTATGTATGTTGTGCTAACTCTCTGGCCAGTAAAATACCTGAATCCCTCTTCATATCTTCGTCATTACATTCAGTAGGCTTTCTACCCTTTTTTAATTCTTTCATAGATTTTATTAGGTTACACAGAACAAATTGTTTCTGAAGGAAACTGATCCTGAAGGAAAATGTCTTTGCATTTATTATGCATTTATTATGCTCTTCTGTGTGCACCAGATGAAATGTCTCCTTCATTTTCATCCATTATAGGCTGCCTCGCAGTACTGAGGGCTACCAGGAGAACCAAGCAGTGCGGATTTCCACGTTTGACATTTTTTGACATTTTTGGAATTTGGGCTACAGTACAGTCCCAGAAGGAGAAACAGCAGCCCTAGAGAAAGGATGCTTGATTAGTCATATAAATAAGTGTTATATATATTCAAGGAAACTTGATGTGGGGTAATATTTAAAATTTGGTGTTTCCTAATGTTATTGGCCAATGTATTGTTGTGTTTTATTCCTCAGATCTCTCAATTTCCATAAAGGTTCTTGTAGGAAAAGATGGGTTGAAATTTTCCACTAAATATTTATTCACTTGAGTAATGACTACATACGGAGTCAGAATTACATGGAAAATGTTCAAATTAATTGTGTAATGATAGTTTATGATAAATAATGTATGTCTAAAAAGGAACAAATTTGAAATCACAGATGCAGCTCCAATTCCTTGATTTTCACAGTTCTAAGTGCTTGATTTCACTATTTTAGCTGCATATATCATAGGGCTTTTCTTCTTGTGTGGCATAACACAAGGAAGTAAAACAAGCCGCTCCAACAGGGTAACTGTGGACTGTCAAACTGAGAAAAAGGTATTTCTCAAGCCTCATTCTTGCATACTTCAAAATTATTAGAAACTACTAGTCTTTTGAACCCACATGTTCCTATATGGAAAAATGGATCTTTCACTGTTATTGAAAAACAGTAGCATGATTAAAGATTAACTAAAAATGAAAGAAAAAAGAACAAAATATTTCTTAAGCTCTAAAGGAGTCAGGAAACTTTGAAACTTCTGAAACTTCTGACAATGATAAGCAGGTTTATCTTTAAGAATGAGCGCTGACATAACAAATGCATGTTTCTTTTTTTGTCATGAACAAGCATATTTCTACAGAAAGTCCCTTGAAAACACACAGCATCTAGTAGGAGCACAATCACAAATTAATAGGTTCTCACGCAAAAAATTTTGGAAGTTTTTTACTGAAGATGAAATTTACTCTGCTAACAGCAACTTATGCAAAGACTCAGAAACGCCATTTTTATAGGACAGGGTTTGTCCTGGCTTAACTAAAGAATGATATTTTTCAGGATGAAGTCTGAGTAAGGAAACAGTGTTGTTTACTGGAAGAAATGAAGGGATTTGCTATAGAGCAATCAGAACACCTGTAAATTTGTAATACCTAGTTAATTTATCCAGATTAAAAAAATAATATTCCAACCAAATAAAGAATATATATATATTAAGTATATTTAGTTTTTTTAGTAAAATATCTGTTATCTGTAATTCAAGACCTGACATTGGCACTAAATGAAGATGTCATTGAATGGGAATTGAGAGCTGGGGATCTTGACCTAAGGGAACAAATATGTCCTTAATTTTAAAGAGCTTAAAAGAAGATCAGATTGAGCACTATATACCATTCAATAAGGGACAAATCATTTTAGAAGGCAGATTGATGCATTATTTTAATCCTTTTTCTTCCTAATCTTTTATTTCATCCATATTGTCTGGCTTATCGCTGAGGGGAAGTAATTCTAATTATGTGATTCATTTTCAAGTTTTTGGTTCTTAATATGACTTGTCACACCATATCTGGATACCTGCATACCTGGCTTGAGTGTCCAGTTTAGAATATGTGATTTCAAAGTTGAAGACAATCTAGCTTTTCCAGAAATCCTGCACTGAGCAACTTTCTGCCTAATTATTCCCCCCTTAGCAGATAGTCAACACATACCTTTGGAAAGTCGACTTAATGACTTATTCATAAAAGTGCCAATCAGCTTGGAGAAAAAAAGAAAAAAAAAATCAAAAACTTGCAAAATAAACCCAGCCTGATATGTTTCATCTGCTGAGGTAAGCAAATCTGTGGATTAACTTCTTTCTAATAGTCCTCTAGAAATAGCACACTGTTATGATGGTGTACGACATCTGGATGTACATACCTGCTGTTGTTTCTTGCTTTGCCAGCTTGCTTCTGCTTGGAAATCAGCAAAAAACAGAACCACCTATTCTGTTCATCATAAATTAGAAAATCCTAGGTTTGTTGTATCCCAAATGGAGAAAAGAAAGAGAAACTGAATGCTGGTTTTGGTGTTTTCCCTGGGATTGGTACATCTTGCTCTGGAAAAGATCAAAAGCCACATCAGGAAAGCTAACCTCACCGTTTGCGAGCACTTGGTCCACGCAAGGGAAAATACTGACATACATTGTGCCTACAATGAGGGAACAAATATATTGAGCTACTTCTGAACCTAAAGACGTGGTCAAATTGCAAAATAAAGTCTTGCAATGTGTCAAACAAAAAAAAAACAGAAAATGGTCTGGAAGGGTATCCATTTCAATCTTTAGCTGTTTTGCCTGAAACCAAAATTGCTGTATTTCTCCCTTGGAATCTTTAGAAATGTTCAGCAATGACAGAGAGGGAGGAAATGTTAATGTATAAGCATCTTCATATATGCAAAACTACTGAAAACTATAGCAAATTGGAAAACAGACTGCTATTCAGATAAAATTTCAAGGAAATTGGTGGTGGCTTTTTCTCTTAAAAAGTGTCAGTTTTCATAGTGATTCTTTGGCTCTTAAACTTACACAGAGTTGGTTGAACTTTTTAGCAAAAAATTTTCTCAAGAGTTTAGACCTATTTCCTCAGGCAGAGGTAGAAAGAAATCTTGTGGAAATTCAATGGTCTGAATTCTAAGATATTTTAAGTTGCTCTTGTTACTCATGTTAAAGAGTTCTGAGATTCCTTCAGCACTGGGCTGAAGGAAACACGTACATGTTTCCTACATGTATACTGTACATGAAGGAAACAAAGTTTACTGCTTTGGATGGTCCACTGAAAAAAAATATAATAGGAAACAAAACCCAGCCAAATAGAGAAGTGGGAGCTGGCGGAGAAGGATGACAGGTAATAGTAAAAACAGTGATAGCTGAGATGGATTTAGACATGCTTGAATGCTTTCCAAATCGTCAAGGCTTACTGCAGTTGCTTTAGTATTTTCTTCTTGACGCAAGATTATTCCCGAAGTGTCAGCACATCAAAGCAACCTATCAATTACTTAATAGGAGTTTAAGAAATGATAATAAGTAAATTTGAAAAGCTTGGCTATTTGTGTATTATGTTCTCAAATGTAGGACCAAGTTCAACCATGCAATTTAAATATACCTTACACATAGTGCATGTCCCAGATACTTACAAAATAAGGTCGCGATTGAGAGACGGGACGCTGCTTGATGCAAGCAAGATGTCCGTTTATTAGACGCGTAGGAAAGCTTTTTATACAGCTACTTAACAGTTACATAAATTATGCAAATTCTATCATTTCTAATTGGCTTAGCTCTAAATGTTTCATTACAATAATCCCTCCTACTTGCGGTTTCGCTACATGCTAGAAGCTACAGTTTTGGAATGTGCTAAAAGCTACAGTGATAACTTGTTGCTTAACTCCCTACTTCTTCAAGGTTATTTATCTCAGACCTGCAAGGCCAGTTGTTCCCTGGCTCCTCAGAGTTATTTGTCTCAGATCTGCAAGGTCGGCATGCTTTCGAGTTTCTTGCATACTTGTACTTTTCCGTTAGCTGCCCCGACAATACCTTACACATAGTGCATGTCCCAGATACTTACAAAATAAGGTCTTGATCCTGTAAAATTATTCATATATATAACTTCACATACAAATAATTTTACTGTCTCTGAGGAACTACTCAAAGTTAATATCATGAAGAATGGTTCATCATGTTTCAAGAATGAGATACTAAGATGACATGTGAAGTACAAAGCTGAAGTATGAAGAAGGACCATTCTGATACTCCATAACTTATAGCAGCAAATGTTTTAAATCCTACATCTGTGTGTTCGAAGAGAAATCTGTGAAAATCAATGGAAACAGTTGCTTGACTGATTGACTGACTGATACTATATACTTTGACCTTTACTCTAAGTCTCAGTGAACATTTACACACATTCATCATGTGGTTCATGGTTCATGCTTTTTGAGCACAGCTGTAGAACTAGGCTTTAAAAGAAGACTACATTTGTATTTATTGTGTATTATTTAAAGGCCTCTTTTCACGGAGCCCAGTGCTGTCATCTCTAGGTTCTGCCTTGTGGACTGGGGTCTTCTCTCAGTTCAGGATCATAAATTACATTTGTAGTGATGGAATACCAGCGTCCTGCTCAAAAATTGTTGTGTTCAGGAAGTTAATGAGTTTGAAATGAAAATAAATTCTCTACTGAACTTTTGCTGACGTGTCACCAGTTTTTCAGAAGCTTCAGCATTCAGATTCTTTGACAGTAGGGAAGATCCTCAAAAAGTAATTGCACTTTTTAAGAAAGAGACATATTTGCAAAATCACTGTCGTTTCTTCTTCTTGTACTGCTGTGTAAAATATCCATGAGTAATTTGAGGTATTTCAGCTATAAATGTTTTACCAATAAAAGTCTTGTTAAAATTACTATTAAGCATATCAGACGTATAGACAAAAGGTGCCATATAGAGGAGGTACAAAATTTAACATTCAGATTTATGATTTGCACATAGATGTTCCCAGGAAAATATTGATACGTTACAATAATTTATAAATGTAGGCTTGTCACGTGTGGTAGATTTAATGTTGATGGTATTGTTCCTCTGAAGTGGTGTTACGCTTGATAACACAACGAAATTGAAATTGGAGCAGAAGGAGGCTAATATTTGGGTCGCCAATTGAAATGAAAGTGTCATGTAATCTGGCGTGTCCTCTTCATTGCTCTTTTCTTTTTTTTCCTGTGCTACTGAACTTTTTTTCTAGCCTAAGAGCAAACTAATCTATTCATATAAATAGTTTCAAAGTCAAAGGATTTTAGGTAGAAACCATGTTACTTAGCAGGGTTACTAAAATTTCAGAAATGTTGTCAGTTAGGGGTTTCTTTTAGTCATTAACACATATTTTGTTGTTGGGTCAGAAGAAGACTGTGAGGCGCTGAGCTACCATTATTTGGAAAATCTCTAAGGAAGAGAGGCGTATGAAATTAAGCAATGGAAAGTCACCGTTACTGTGAGAAAAAAATAATCTGGTTTCTAGAGTGGTACTGGAAAATGACTGTTGAATGGTACTTCTTAAAAAGTTAATTGTTGCCCATATGTTAGTCTATCTTTAGGCCTGAAAATAATGCTGTCTGGCTGTTTATTTATACGTGGTAGTACTTACAGGTGTCATTGATTCAAGAACATAGTAAAGACAAGCAGTAATTCTGGGCAGAAGTTTAGGTTAGTAGACTTTTTTTGTTCAAACAACTTGCAGAAGTTCTTCTGTATAGTTCCTATTGCCTTGATGCCGGAGAAGCTTTTTTTTCTCTCTTGTAAACACTGCACAGGAATGATGAAGCAACTATATGAAGTTAATGTCAAATGCTACTATAAATTAGCTGTTAGGGTACAAAGTTGGTGTATTGATTTTTTCCATCTAGTACATATTCTTTTTATAAACAAACTTGATCATGTGTCTATTGATGTATTGCAGATGTAAATTTTATTAGAAAATATAGGAAGAAAGTAATAAAAGCTATGAACAGGCAATCACTATCAGCAAATTCCATTAGTAAACAGATAAAATTTCAAGCAAGCTTATTGTTTTTTAAAGAGGTTTTGATTATTCCAGGAGACCAAAACTGACTGATGTAAGATGTTCCCCAGTCATTCGAAAAAAGAAAGAAAAACCTCACTGACTGGTAGAAAATGGAATTTTTTCCATACGTGTGGATTTTATATATATTCTGATTCATAGGCAAAACAACCAGCACAAGACATGATAAGTTGTAAGAAACCCAGGCAGATCTTGGTGTCAAGTGTCAGTCTTCTCCTGGAGCTGGATCATGCATTCACCCTCAACAACACTGTTTTAAAATGTCACACTGCAATGATGCCTTCAAATGCTGGTAGAATGCCAGAATGCCAGAATGCCAGAATTCTTAGTCTTTTTAGGAAAACAAATTTATTGAGCACTACTGTAGGAAAATGAGATAACTGGGTACTGAAAGCAGACAAAACCAGTGAGTCAAGCAGGAAGGGAGGTAGATGCTGATGTAAATTCCCAGTACAGACTGGGCGAATGAGAATTATAAATCAGAGACAGTGTCACTGTCTCACCTGTGCTACCACTGCAGCTAGCAGTAGTTAATGAGGTAATTTCACATATTCTGGAAATGCAAAACAGGACTGAAGCATTATTGTTGAATTTTCCTTAAGGCTCAGGCACCTGCTCCTGCTCTATGTTTTCTGCACGCTGCTACCAACAGCTCACGTTATAGAAGCACCATTGTTTTGATGAATTGCTTATTGTCCTAATAAGGGAGCATACAACCTCTGTTTTGTGAGAGTGCTATAAAAAGAGCAGTTTTTTAAATCCAACACATTTCTGTTTTAAAAGCTTTTGTAAATCAATTTAGCTATGTCACAGAGTTTCATTGGGAAATGTGAAAACAACTCTTTTACAGTGAGCTAAGCTTGCAAAGGGCAACATGCTATTATTTTACAGCCCAGTACTTTCCATTTTCCATTTCTGAGATTTGCACTTTTGTTTTGAATGACAGATATTTTTGCACATGATTATTAGGTGCAGAAGAACTCAGCTTACATACAGATGTAGGGGTCTTAGGGCACAAATAGTCCTTGATGACTCTGACCAGCCTCACCTGGCACCTCCCCACACCTCCTGACGGAGGACCACCAGTCCTGGTGTACCAGTCCCTGTCTGAGCCCTGTTGTAGGGGTGTCTGTATACTCTTTTTCCTGGATTATTGCTTGGATTTCCTGGCTGGACCTTGGTGCTGCCTTGCCATTGCCCAGTGACCATTGGGCTGTTGGCAGGACCCTGTGCTGTCACCACCCTGCCCTGCTTGCCTGCCTCTGGGACGGTGGCAACGCGCCTGTAGGTGTAGGCACTGCCCAGCAGGGACTCTGGCATCTCGCCCAGGGTGTAACCCTGCTCTTGTTGCACCCTCACAACAAGCTGTATTCACACCATCCCATTAAATAAATGTATTGTGTTGCCAGAGTACCACCAAATCTTAGCTTTTGGAGCAGCTTTGTTTCTGTACTGAAAGGCTATGCGGAGCTTTCTGGGGACTAGAAAGTTGTAGCTCCAATCTGCCTGCTTCAAATAGACACTGCTATTGCTCAAACCCTTTACATTTGGCATTAGCAATGTGTGGCTTATGACAAGAAGCCAAGAAGTTCTCACTCTATGCAGTATTTTGGAAACCTGTCTAAGAGAGCTTCCTGCATGAGATTCTCTGCAAGCACATGGATTTTGCATGTTTTCAAATCCTACTGCTTATAGTAGCACGGAAAATGTGTTGCTAGCCAGGCATTTGTGGTTATCCTAGTCTCCCTTTAATGGACACCTGGTAATCTGCACTAGTCATGTTGCTAAATCATAGAGAGATTTGGGGACAGAGGAAAGGACCTGAAGCTTCAGAAGCACTATTGAACTCACTAAATAGTTTCTTTTTGGAAGAAAAGAGTGGAGTACTTGAGATGCTTAAAGCCTGTGTTGATGATTACAAAGTCCTGCCCCTTTCTTCACAGTGTGGGCAATGGGCAGAATCCCTTCAGCTTAGCTGAAGAGATTTGTTTCTGTATTTTACACAACATAGAAGAATGCCCTGATACGTATTGGGTACTTTCATGTGGGAGATTGATGTCTCCTGATGGCAGTGCTCCATTGTATAAATAATTGATTATTTAGTAGGTCAAAGACAGGAATCCAGTTGAGTTATTTCCTAGCATGACAATTCAAATAATGATCTGGAAGAGTCAGTCATGCTAATCAAGAGCTGTTTTGGGCCTGTTAGCAAAATTCCCTGAAGTAGTGATAAAAAAACACCGTCCTTTGTGCTGCAGACTTCCATCCTATTCTCCATTCCCTTCATGTTCATCTAGAGAAGAGAGGACCTAAGGGAGAAGGGAAACTTGCTAGGCTATTTTTATTTTGATGACCTGAAGAAATGGCCTTTGTTACTTTCTACAGTCCCCATGGAAGGCCAGCTACACTCTAGCACATTCCCTATAGAATGCATTTTTTTATTACTTACAAGCAGCGGTATCAAGCCAGCCTGTGAAAGACCTCTCCAGTTAGTTTTCTCTCTGGTACTGCAGACAGTGTCTTTCTATTCCAGAGCAGTCTGGGACTGAACTAGGTGTTTTGCCTGTTTTTATTCTATTTCAGACTCTAAATATAATTACGCTCTAAATTCTGGAATATCTTCTTTCTTTCTATATATTAGTCAATGACAATTCAGGTATTATGTCTTTCCTGATATATTAACTAGCATTTTCACCAATTTGATTCTCATTTTGTTTTCCTTTCATGCTTCTGCTTACGTCTGTGTTACTGGTTAGAAGTTTGCAGGTGTTGACAAGACTCATTGCATCACTGAGTGGCTGACATTGGAAGAGACCTCTGGTGATCATGTTATCCAGCGTCCCTGCCCAAGAAGGGCCACCTAGACCCCAGGACAGGACTATGTCCAGATGGCTTTTGAACATCTCCAAGGATGGTGACTCCACAACCTATCTGAGCAGCCTGTCCAGTTTGATGTCCTTGTCCACTTTAGAGGCAAATTAAAACTGCACATTCACGTTTCTTCCTGTACAACACTAGTGAAAATAAGACATGGCCAGGTACTGGTTTTCTCAGTGGCTCAGATTTGCCCTGTCGTTCCTCGTGAGATAGTCTTCCAGTCCATTTTCAGGCGGCATCAGGCTGCTCTGACCTCAGCGCATGTATGTTAAACTATCATTGCAGGTACTCTAAGACAAAGAATTGTATTTGTTCCCACTGCCCAAATACATTTTATATTCAGGCAGTGCTGCATGAATGGACAGACTACTTCTGCATTTGTTATTCGTATTTTCTCTGTACTACATTGGTGCTTTTAGCAGACATGATGTGTCTTTTTTTTTTTTAACATATTATACCTAAACAAATTCATTTTTCTTCTAGATTGGACAAGTTGCTGGAGCAGCACTCTGAGGAATGGTAAACATGCATTTTTCTTTTAAGCGGGTATTGTTACAAACACTTGCTCTTAAAAACTTTTGCCTTTGTGAACTAGCCAGTCTTATTGCGACATCTGCAATAGATAAGGTTACTGCTGAGTGTGCAGTATTTCCTAATTTCCAGGCTTTAAAAAGAGGACTGGGGTGTTGCTGCTTTAATATGCATATCTGTCAAGATCTCCTTACCATCTTTCACATTTCTCTTTGCGTAATTAATCAGATACCCAGAAAAGTTCTAATATCTCTAGAATTCTCAAGTTTAAATGCAGGCCAATAACATTTCTGACATAAAAAGACAGTTGAAATCTTTAAGAGAACACTGCTTTGGAAGCACAAGAACAGCCCACTTCTTTTTTTGAAAGTGTTTCAGTGTTTGTTGAAGTCTGAAATTACTACTGGCCTCAGGATTAAATTCTTCTGTTCTTAGGAATGCTATTCACTTTGCTGTTTTCCAAGTAGCCTGTAAGAGCAGGAGAATTCCCTTCAGCTAGGGGCAAGCAACTAATCAATCTGATGACCTGGTGATAGCTGTGCCATTATTAACACTATAAAGTTTAGCTGAAGACATGCACTAAAACTTTATTTTGCAAAACACCTACTAAAGAGAAAACCAAAATATACAATGGTACTGTTTCTCATGGTATGTGGACATAAGATTACATCCTGGAGATAATAACATTGCAAAGAACCCATTCTGCTGACCGCCTTTCAGCCTCAGCCATTCTGTGATTCTGTGAATAAATACTTTCTAATTTTAAGAGATCAGTGTTATTTTTTTTAAAGAAAATAAACTATTTGAACAAGTCTTTTTTTTCTCACACAGTTATGTAACCTCCAGCAGAAGCAAAAGACTGACATATTTGTGTCAGGTTATGTTTATATAGTTACAGAGATGCACGTTTTGGTCAGTGTACCGTAATGGCTTAAAAATAACGTATTCTATGGCCATAACCTATCTATGTATCTCTGATACATTAGAAAGTACACAGAGAGCAACACTGTGGCCAACGACTCAAAATGTCTTACAAAGCAGTATCAGGAAGACTGAGAAATTCTGCTGGAAGAAGGGAAGCGTCAGCCAATCCAGCAACAGATGGTCTGATGGACGTAGTCACATCTGAATGTGTTTCCTGCATTTTCAGGGCATTGTGGTTGTAACAGTGCATTTGAAGGTTACCTCCCTATTGTCCTTCTTTGCTGCAAGGATGCATTGCTAGCTCCTGGTCAACTTGATGTCCACCAGGAACCCCAGGTCCTTTTCTGCAAAGCTCCTTTCCAGACAGTTGGCTTCGAGCATGTCCTGGTGGCTAGGGTTATTCCTCAACAGGTTCAGGACTTTGCACTTCTCATTGTTGAACTTTATAAGGTTCCTGTCAGCCTATTTGTCCAGCGTGTCCAAGTCCCTCTGGATGGCAGCATGACCCTCTGGCATATCAGCCACTTCTCCCAGCTTTGTGTCACCAGAAAACTTGCTGAGATTACACTCTGCCTCACTGTCCAGATTATTAATGAAGATGTTAAGCAGGATCTGGCCGAGTATTGACCCCTGGGGTACACTGCTAGTTACTGGCCTCCAACCAGATTTTGTGCCATGGATCAGCACCCCCTAGGCCTGGCACCCAGTCAGTCTTCAATCCACCTCACTGTCTGCTCATCCAGCGTATGCATCATCAGCTTTTTTTTTGTGAAGATGTTATGGGAGACAGTGTCAAAAGCCTAACTGAAGTCAGGGTAGACAACATCCACAGCTGTCCCCTCACCTACCAGATTTAAATCCACCCTAGGTGGCTACTCGTATTAACTAGAGGCTAGCTGTTACTCTTGTAATTCTCTGAGTTGGGATATAAGATTAGGATTGGAAGACCTTGTGGTTCATGCTTATGAAATGCATGTCTCTCTGTTGGAAGAACTACTGAATATGTTTCGTACAGCATAAGGTCTCCAGCTTACATTGGTAACCAGCTGTATGCAGTACCTGTAGCAATAGAAATACACCCCGTGAGTATGTCTAACCTATCTGGATCTCTCTGTGTATTTTAAGCTTTCATGGCATCCTGCAGTCATGAACTCCACAGTTACATTTAATTTTATTTCATTTCAGTTTCATTTTGTGTTTGATCTGCACTTACTGCCTGATAATTTCCTAGTATGTTCTCTAGTTATCTTATTATGACATGAAAAGAATAATCTTCCTCTTTCTTCATTTTCTATGTCGATAGTGATTTTACAGGTATTTTTCTTTAAAAGCATCATATTCCTTTTCCCAGCTGAAGTCTATGTAGTTTCCTGTCATGTGTAAAGCTTTCTATAATTCTGTTCATCTTCTAGTGTACTTTAGTTTTGCAATCGTTTGACCAGACCCTTATGAAATATTCCAATATGGAAAACGTGTGGGTTCAAAAGGTGACATAATTGTTTCTTGTAGGTTGTTTTCAATTCTTTCTGGAATGACCCCCAACATCCAGTTACTACCTGAACTGCTAGTTGAGTATTCTCTTGACATTTTCAGAGGACTATCCCCAATAGTTCTCATAGTTTTTTCTTAGTGATAATGGCTGACTTGCAATCCTTGGCATCCATCAATAATGATATCTTTTCCTGCTTGCATTACTTCTCACATTGTTATTGAATTTCAACGGCTATTTTATCACTTGGTCACTGGGTTCTGCTAAACAGAAGATAGCAACAACAACAAAAAAATTATTTATTGTGGCTGAAAAAAAATAGCCAACAAATGATGACTTTTCAAATGATTCCTACCTTGCAGTGACACTTTTGTGCTTAAGCCATTGTCAGTAACTGTCACTAGGTCAGCAGCCGCCACAGGACAGAGCAAGTTTTGGAAAAGAAGTGTTTTGAGGTGTCCTTGTCAGGAATAATTACAGTGGTACAAAAATATCCACAAACTTCCACAGGATCCCTGTCTTGGAAAAGACACTAAGACTGTTTCAATTTTCAATTTTCACAGGAAGATCCTTGAATTCCCCTGTAATCTTGTCTCTTTGCACAAATCTATGGGCCCTGACTTATCAGTGCTGTAAGGGACCATTACAAAGTCTAATTGTTTGCTTTAAATAGCAAGGGCTTGTATTTGAATCTGACCACTGCATTTGTCTACAGACAGATTAACTAACTGAAACAAGAAGGAAGGAATAAATGAGAAGGTTTAGTTCATGCTCTTGTTCCGTCAGATTTTCTTCCCTTATTAACCCCCCCTAAAAAAAAACAACCAAACTGTAAAAATGTTTTCACGAAGGTTTAACCTTGATAGAATTACCTTCTGTACTGAAAGCTGTTTCCATTTAAATATTTCTGGCCATTTGAAGCATTCAGGATGAGGTACAACTGAATGAGCTCCCCAGTTAAAAAAAGTAGGTCTGTAGCAAGCGGTTACAAATAATTGACATTTTCAGAGTTTCCAGTGAAGACTACTAAAATATCTAAATTACTTGTTTAAAACTTAAAAAAATATAATAATCAGGTCAAATGGAATGTTCCATAACAAAATAGGCACATTTTTTGAGTAATAGCAGCATTAGGCAGAACAAAAAGGTAATTTCTCTTTTGCCCAACAACTTAATAGCTAGAGGATACTCCTAAGAAGCCTAGAAAAGTGGACTTTGGGGATAGAAAATACTATTGCATAAAATAATTGGTGCTTTTCCTGGAGATCTCTCTGGCTCTGTGTACTGGTTTTGGCTGGCATAGAGTTAATTTTCATAGTAGCTTGTACGGGGCTATGTTTTGGATTTGTGATGAGAACAGTGTTGATAAAAGAGTGATGTTTTAGTTGCTGCTGAGCAATGCTTACATGGCATCAAGGCCTTTTCTGCTTCTCACACCACCCCAACACTGAGTAGGTTGGGGGTGCACAAGGAGTTGGGAGGGAACACAGCTGGGACAGTTGACCCCAACTGACCAAAGGGATGTCCCATGCCATATGATGTCACACTCAGCAGTAAAAGCTGGAGGAAGAAGGAGGAAGGGAGGGGATGTTCGGAGTTATGTTTTTTGTCTTCCCAAGTAACCACTATGCGTGATGGAGCCCTGCTTTCCTGGAGATGGGAAGTAGGGAATTGATTCCTTATTATGCTTTGCTTGCATGTGCAGATTTTGCTTTACTCATTAAACTGTCTTTATCTCAACCCACGAGTTTTCTCACTTTTACACTTCCAATTCTCTTCCCTATCCCACTGTGGGGGAGTGAGCGAGTGGCTGCGTGGGGCTTAGCTGCCTACCAGGGTTAAACCATGACGGACCTTTTCTCTAGGTGAGTCAGAAACCAAGGATATTTATACTATAGGATATTTATACTATAGAATATTTATACTATATGATCAGGGTGACCCTCCAGTTGTTTTAAAGACAATTTCTCCTATTTTCCCAGTACTTAGTCTCTTCTGTCAATGCAAATAGTTGAATAGGAAGCTTATCTGTTCTTCGCGGGAAAATACAAGGTTAATTTTACAGCACTCTGAACAGGTTGCTTGCATGATAAGAGGGAGATATTTACTCATATTTGGTCTTCCTGCCTGGAACAAAGATCTCGTGCTCTTTACTTGGTCAGGACCTTATGTATGAGGTTAGAAAGATGCTTCATACACTTTTGTCTATATTTGGTATGCTATCATAGAATCATAGAATGGTTTGTGTTGGAAGGGACCTTAAAAGGTCATCTAGTTCCAACCCCCCTGCCACGGGCAGGGACACCTCCCACTAGACCAGGCTGCCCAAAGCCCCATACAGCCTGGCTAACTTATTAGGATGAAGGGAGGCACTCATAAAGAGATAGGGTTTTTTTGAAGCTGTTGTGTAAAAATGTAGCTTTTAAATAATGAGTGCTACTAAATGCCCTGTATGCCTGAAAATAAAAGCCCATCAGGCTTCCATAGCAGACTGCTTGGTGGATGCATGGGGATGCCCCAGACCCAGACGTGACACCTGGCTTGCTCCCTGCTTACAAGGCAGGCAGTTTGCTGTGGCTGCTGGAGGAACTGATGTATCCACAGGATGGCTTAAAATGCTTTTATTTTTTTTAAATATTTCTTGAAGAATATGTCTTCTGATCAGATCAGCAAAGTGCCCACACTTCATTTTGCTTGTAGCATTTCTGTAACTAGTATGCTGCTTTCCCTGATTACACTCATCTTGTCTTTGCGTACTGAAAAGCTTGGGAAAAGGATAAGAAAACATACACCTTTCTGTTGGACTGGGGATACTTCTCATATCCTGCTCTTAATTTTGTCTCCCCTTTTCATCTCTCACTGATGCTCTGTAGCACACTGTTAAGATTTATTTTATGATGAATTACAAGATTGCATTATAAATCACATCTCTGAAAATTCTGATGTGTCTGTAAATAGCCAATTGCATTGTTTCCTTTTCTCTAAAGACATTTTCTGTATGTATCAGTGAAGTCCTGAAGTAGAAGTTTGGAAGAGATTCTACTGTTCTTACAGCACTTAAAGATATTTTTCCCTCTCAATTCCTAAATTTCCTTTTGTAACCATTTTATTCTTTTAAACTTGTGTAACTTTTTGTCATTCATCAATGCAGCAGTCATCTTCCCAATTTTTCAGTTATGTCTTTATATACTATCCAGAACTCCTTAACTTCTGTAATCTTAGGTTGCTGTTACTTTAGGAGTAGAAGAGGGAAACTTGGTGCATGAGTAAGACAGGTAGTAGTTAATGATTTTTCCAGTTTTAGCCAGCACATTGGGCCAGACTTTGCAACTAGTATGCAAACCATGCAATAGTATCTGTATTACTGTATTCAATGAAAAAGTATGTCTTAGAGACAAAAAATAGTTTGCATTTACAAAAAGACATGGCAGTCTTATGCCTCTGACGTGGCGCCCACAACATACTTCTCTCTAAATTGGAGATAAGGATTTTATGTGTGGACTGTTTGGTGGATTGGTTGGATGGTTACATCCAGAGAGTAGTGGTCAATGGCTCAATATCCAGATGGAGATCGGTGAGAAGTGGTGTCCCTCAGGGGTCTGTACTGGGACCAGTACCATTTAATATCTTCATCAGTGACTTAGACAATGGGATCGAGTGCATGCTCATCAAGTTTGCCAATGACACCAAGCTCAGTGGTGCAACTGACATGCCTGAGGGACCTCATGCTGTCCAGGGGGACCTTGACAAGCTTGAGAAGTGGGCCCATGTGAACCTCATGAGGTTCAACAAGGCCAAGTGCAGGGTCCTTCATCTGGGTTGGGCCAACTCCTGTTATCAATACAGGCTGGAGGATGAAGTGATTGAGAGCAGCCCTGCCAAGAAGGACTTAAGGGTACTGGTGGATGAAAAGCAGGACATGAGCTGGCAATGTGTGCTCACAGCCCAGAAAGCCAACCATATCCTGGGCTGCATCAAAAGAAGCGTGGCCAGCAGGTCAAGAGAGGTGATTCTGCCCCTTTACTCTGCTCTGGTGAGACGCCACCTGCAGTACTGCATCCATCTCTGGAATGCTCAGTAGAAGAAAGACATGGAGTTGTTGGAGTGGGTCCGGAGAAGGGCCACAAAAATGAACCTGATCTAATTGAAGATGTCCCTGCTCATTGCAGGGGGATTTGGACTAGATGACCTTTGAAGGTCCCTTCCAACCCAAACTATTCCATGATTCTATGAAAAAATACAAATGGCATGCAGACACGGGCTATTTGTGGAACAAAGTACTACTCTGCTGGAGCAAGGATGGAAGAAAGTGATCTAAAAATATTGCTTGTACTTTTGTAGAAGCATCATGTTGTGTAAAATAGAGGTTTTCATAACACTCCTGTAGCTGACCGTTCAATAAAGTATTTGTTGAATTAGGCCAGACATTTACTGAAACAAAGACTTGCATGAATAACTCTCTGTAGCAGAGATGCTAATTAATCCCTTTCCTGGGGAAATGTGTAAAAAATAATTCAGAGGCTGGCAGGTTTTTATTCTGATATATTTTTCCTGACCTAAACTTATGGAGATTCCTTAGAAACTTCCAGGAAATTAACGCTTGTCCTATGTCTTGTAAAGAAAGATTGTCCCATTTATGGAAGTCTATACATATGAGTAATATGATATGGCCTTTTGAGGGGTCATGGTATATATTTCAAATTATTTCTGCCTATTCCTTACTATCTGCAAAGCCTTGGCATCATCAAGACCTCGAAGGGAAGGAAATAAATAATTTCACAAGATCAACGAATTTTCTCTTAGCATGGAAGGCAGTGCCTGCGCAGGTGATTACTGTCCCTAGTCTTACATTCAGCCATATGGCTCCAGTGTTACCTGATGTCTGTTCATGTCTGCAGTGCCATGTGATGTTGCAGCACTCAAGAAGAGGGAGGTTGCACCATCCGTATTTGTGTTGTGCAATGCGAGTCTCTCCCTGTGAACAGATCTGTACACGTAGCTCTCAGACCTACTACGCGTGCTGCTTTAGCTTTTTTCCCAGTTTATTCTGAGTCATCCTGCAGCTATTAACAGAACAAAATCTAGCTGATGACCTTTTCTTCAAGATTAAGGAGCACAACTAACATATTTAGCATAGCTGATGAGATTATTTTCTTCAGTTTAGATTTATCTTCCACTGCTTTTGCTTTGTATTGGGAACAGGTTTTGACCTTAGACTATTTTCCTTCAGCAATAGCAAGAAGCTGCTGTCTGTATTTTCTTCTGAGCTTGTATTTAACGTTTTGGTACATGTTCTGGACTATACAGTTGAGGGTCTTGTCTGGCTCAAATTTTTTAATTCCAGGAACAGAGAGAGTGTGGAAGATATGTGTCACTGGTACGTTACCAACTATATTATTGTGATGTTATTTTTTTTCTAGCTGAGAATTTTTACACAGTAAAAATCAGCATAAAGGTATCGACAGTTTTCTGGAAATCCATTATAAGAGTGTTCCTAATCAAGCCAAATGTTGAAGTGTCCCAATATAGAAAGTGTTTGGATACCATGGTGATTGTCTCTATAAAAATCTATACCCTGTCAAATTTCAGGGATTAAGAGCAAACACTCTGCAATAGATTTTATGAAAATCAATTAGTAGAAAAAAACTACAGCACGAGTACCGTGATTTTCTTCATGTGTCTGAACTCACTCTACTATGTCAGCTGTTTTGAATGTCACTGGAATTTGAATGTAGAGATCAAGAGTTGAATAGAAGCTCCAACAAGCCTATACTAATTTCTGAAAGGTTTACAGTATAGTGCTGGGGATTAACAACAACTTTTTCCCATGTGTCTGATCTGTCCTTTCATCAGGGTTCATTGCTATGAAACTCAGTGTTAACTTCTTGAACCAGTATGAGTGTGACAGCTGCAAGAAAGCCCTGCAATTCATCTTGATCAGGGCCATCTAAAACTAGATACGGGTTCCTCTGTCTCCACCACGCCAGCCAAGTGCTTGTTCCAGAACGCCAGAATCCTTCCTCTCATTTTCAACCTGAATTTCTTTCTGTCCAGTTTATGCCATTTTTATCTTGTGTTAGTCTATCTTGCAGTTTATGTAGTTCTACCTCCCCGCTGATTCTCTTTTATTCTGACACCATTCTACCTCATCTTCCTACACCATCCCTTTGTTATGTAAAAAAATCAGTCATAATTCCTCTCCACATCCCGGCCTTCATTTTGGTAAAGTGAGCAAGTCATGCTTTTTGAGTACTCTATAAAGTCACCCTTTCTCATTTCCCAGTTCATGCTATAAAGCTTTCTCTGCTGCTTTTGCAATTTCAACTCCTCTTTTTTTCAGTGAGGGTAGCTAGAACTTTTATAGAGTTTCCAGGTGAAATCTCGTGAGTACATTATACAATGGCATTAATATTTCCTGAGCCTCTGCAAATACTTTTTCTGATACACTCTACTGCTGTACAATTTTTTTTTTTTATTTAATGTTATATCTCTTGGGTGAGAGAAGTTGTAACATCTGTCTTTTACCTCCATTTGTGTTATGTCCAGTTCAGTAGGTGCTAGCAACTTAGGCCCTATTGTAAAGTTTAATAATAAGTTTTATTTGTAGTCTTGATGCAATATGTCTCTCATTATTTGAGGATGTTGAAGATATGTTTTATTAATCCTTGGTTACCTAATTTCTCCTCATATTTTCAGTTCATTTGCTTCTCATTCATACTAAGGTTGCATATGTTCATTTTAGCAGTTGTACTTCTGTGCTGTGGCTACCCTTTAGGAAATGCAAAACAGTTTACAAATCTTAGTGTTGCATATTCAGATCTTGGTGCAAGATAATGGTGAGGTTTAGTCTGCACATAATAAAGTGTACAGATTTTTTACTGGAACTAAATAAACAGTAGTCAGCATTACAGTAAATTCTAAATAGTAAAAGTAATGTTTATAATGAACTCTAATGAAGCTGCTATTTAGATGACAAAATATTTAGTAGACCCAATGTAATTTCATTTTCTCAGTAACTCAAAATGAAAAATGTGTGTGTATATATATTGTTACCAACCATATAGACTGCAGCATTATACAAAGAGGAAAACAGCAAGAGAGAAGGAAACAGGTCAAAATCTTACTATACTGTCTGATACAATAAAACAGACTTTTACTGAATATAAAATATGGTCTTTAAATTCAAGATGTTGCACGGCTGAGACATATAACTACATAAATTTCATTTTATGCAGCTGTGGCAGTATCATTTAATGTCTGTAGGATGTATACTGTATTTTGTGGCTTACTTAATGTGCGTTATGTACAAAGATTACATTTGCCCAACTTGAACAGAAATAAATCTGAAAATCTAATGCTAAATTTAACATTTGAATCACCATCGTTTCTGCAACCCTGCACTATCCTAACCCTGTCAGACCAGGGACCTCATTTTAAGGGAACTGGATGCAAGAACGATCAAGACCGGATGGTCCATCCAGTACTGATGCTGTTCTTGCCATTGCAAGGCTATAGAACTGAGCATTGCAGGGTGCACGGTGTTCCTCAGAGAAGGTCACTGCACCTGCTTTTTGATGCCTTTCATTAATGAAACCCTTATGCAGTAACCCTGAACACTTGGGGGAGTAATATAAAATTATCAACTTTTTTTAAGAAATGGCTAGTGAGGCTTTTAGGTGGACGAGTTAAATTTTCCAGATATAAGTTTCTTCTTGGAAAAAATGTGATTCTCTTTACCGACATTGGTAAAACACTTAAGAATAAAAAAAGAAATCTTATGGCCACAGATAAATTATTACTGTACTAACAGTTTTGAATGTAACTGCTGATACATTTATTATTCATGTGTTGCTTTTTCATCTTAGAAGCAGATTAAAAGCAGTCTCAGGGGAACTACCTTTTTATTTGGTTTTGTATAATGCGTAGCACAGAAGGATCTCTAAAGGACTGTGTAAATAGTCTAGATTGCTGTCTGGAATAGGGATAAATTGGCAGAAAACAGTATTTTCTATTCATCTTTTGCCCTTTGTCAGCCAGCATAGTGTTGCCTTTAAAAACATATGTCTTTGAAGAATATGTTGTATGTCTTTAAAGAACTGTTGGAGGAGAAAGAGAAACTAACAATTTAGTTACTGAATAACTGAAAATGAAGATCCACATCCAACACAGAGATATACTTTGGTACTTTGGCATAAATGTGATAGTTTGTGCATTCATTGCTGCAATGATCTGGGGTTGTAATCCTGATGTTTTATTTAGGCGTCCACCTATGAAATTTAGAGCTGTAATTAAATAACATCCCCCTGCATGTCAGACTGACCTTGAAAGAGGAATATACACAAATAAATAATTCCACATATTAGCTGAACAAGAACTATCAAAGCATAAACCAAATCAAAATCTTATTCTGGAATATGTCGCTTGAATGCATCTGGTTGTTTAGAGAAATAGTGGCCTTGCCTGCTATATATCCTGATTAGAATCTTACTGGAGAAATCTGGAAGCATATTTGGTTGGATTTTTTTTGAGTTGTCAGAATATAAAGAGATTTTTGCAGAGCATTCCTATTCAGGGAAATTCCACCTGAGTCTGCCTGGGTTCATGCCAGGCTCTTGCTGTGCTGTGTGGTAGCTCCTGAACTTCACAGCAGAACCCACTTCAGAGAATGTGAACACTGGGGCACACTGCTCTGGATCTGTGCTATTATTGCATTTCATTTAACACAGGTATTCCTGAATTTGTACCTAGCAAGAACAAAATCAAAATGAAAAATATCTCAGTATGCACTGAAGTGGGATTCTTTCTCTGTTATGATCTTTGCAAATTCTCTGGTAGAACAATGTGAACTCATATAGAGAGAGTGAAGGCAAAGTTTTCTAGCACTCTTGAAAAGATGTGAATTGAGTTGGCTGTCAGGTCAATCGGATTTGAGAAGAAATCACAATGTGATCGACCCATCATATGTGAAGGAAGCTTCAATTTCTTCACAAACACAGTATCAAGGGGACGCATATGGCCTTGCATCAGCTTGGGGGCCTTACTTAATCTAAGTCTAACTAGAATATTGCATATATAGGTAGATGGTAAATATGCATTCAATTTTTATGTGCCCTGTGTCGAAGAGGAACAAAAAGATTCTGTGGCAGGAGATATTCCATTTTCTGACACTACAGCAAATTTCTCTGCAAGGTATTTCTTCATCATTGTACCTCAGTTCATTTATAGAAAATGGGGGTAATGTTTTCCCGTGTTGCTAAATTATGCTGATAAGTCTCTGATTTATGATGATAGCAAATTCATAACTCTTTCAACATGTTTTTTTACAAGTAAAATGTTTGTAAAACTTCTGAAAGCTAGTACATATTCTGCATACAATTTCAGCATATAAACTATCTTTAGTGGCTCCAAAAGCTGACCACCGTAATATGCATTCTTGAAGTCAATTACACAAGACTGGTACCTCTGAACATGCATTAAATCGGGCAACAATTTAGAGAATGACAATTACATGACCTGCTGCCAAGAAAGCCTCTAACATATGTGTTGTCAGACATTACTAACTGACGTAATATTTTGTAATAAGGATTTTGACTGAAAATATTAAAAATGGGGAAAATATTTCTGAGAGGAGGGGAAATATTTAACTTTTCAACTGAGTGATACATGAAAAACTAGTGATAATAGCAGAAAAGAACCTTTTTTTTTTCACAGTGCGCATTAACTGAATCTAACAGAATTCAGCTCAGACAGCCAAAAGAAGAACTGGACAGAAACAGAGGTTAGATAACATAGCTGGCCAAAATGTTTGGATGTAACAAACACAAGGCTTTGTAAAAAGCCCTGTACAGTATGAACATAGCTGTAAGATGAAAAGCAATGAGAAAGTTGAATGTGTAATGTCTATCAACACAGCTTTCAAAACTCTGAAGATTCTAAACGGGATGAAGAGTACACTTTGCTAATGCAATTCATGCGACGTGTTAAGGGAAAATTTAACTAGCAAAGAAGGTTAAAACTGATTGATAATGTTTTCATTGTATTTGAGCACTTCCATGGGTAAGAATTAATGGCCAGAGAGATAATAAACTATGCAGCCAGAGATATAGTCTTGAAAACACAACTGTCTTCAGTTCTTCATGACATTGACACTGGAACTGGTGCTATTGAAATGACAAAAAATTATCTGGCTGAAAAAAACCACAGTAATTTTTCTATAATAGTTGTCAACAGTTTTTCTAAATTATTAAATGTCTATATTATAATATATAATAACTATATCATCTAATATATTATGTTACTGTATATGATACGATACGATACGATACGATACGATACGATACGATACGATACGATACGATATGATATGATATGATATGATATGATATGATATGATATGATATGATATTCCGACCTTGATACAGCTTGCATATAGGCGAAGCATCATCCAAGCAAGCACTATGTAAAGAACTGTTTTTATCTTCAATGGGATGTCATTTGGCTTTTTGAATAAAAAGCTGAATGGAAGTAATAACCATTTAATGGGTACGTCACCAAAGAATGAAAGAAAAGTCAAAAAAACAAGCCTACAATACTGGCATCTGAAGTAACAATTATTATGCACAGTAGCAGGTAAACTCTGAGCAGTCAACTCAGGACATAATCACAGGACAGACAGGCTGTCAGTGAAAGGATCAGGTACTGGCTGCTTCCTTCAAGGGGATTAATAGTGTCAAGTATAGGTTATCAATCACCATAAAATACGTGATTCAGAAGATTTCCAAATGGACAGCAATGAGACAAAAGTACAATACTTTGAACAACTAAGTTATAAACTAAAATTATTTCATATATTAAGGATAATGTGAAGGATATACTGTTAAAGTCAAGGATCAATGTTTCTTAACAGCGATCAATCATCTTAGTTTCATTTCGTGACCACTTCAATATCAGTCAGTAATTCTCCACACAGGATCTCAGGCCTTGCCATATGATCATCAAAGCCTAGGATAATGGAACAGGAGGAAGAAAGAGCATACAAAAAGGCAGATGGGTTAACACACAGCAATAGCTGAAAAGGAATGGAGGAAAAAAAATCTACTCTTTCAGTGAAAAATGTAAGTACATTACAGGAAAAACCATCATCACTGTCTGTAATTAGACATATATTTAGCTAGGTTACCAGACACTTCCCATTATCGTCTGTCATTTGTGTTGAAACTTTAATCATTTGGGCTGGAATTTTCTACACGACAGTAGCTTTAGGCCATATAGATTTGTATCTTCTTTAAATCTCAGGTAACACCACTAAGTAGTTTCTTTAAATAAAAACAAGTGGGAAAAATTTTTTTATTATGTTTAGAAAATCCTAACTACTATTTTTAAGAATTGCTAGCGTTTTGGAATTAAGACTTGAAATCTGTTACATTACATGGGGCCTTATTTGGTTTATGGTTATTGCTGGTATTTTACCAGCATAAGAAATATTTAAGCCTAAAAATACTAATGTTCTCTCAGAAGTTCCTTCAGAGATGGATGGGAACAGAGGTTTCTCTAACTATTGCAAGAGTTCCCTAAACACTAGTTTACATTCGGTAGGAATTTCTTCCTTCTACCGTGAATTGTGTACCTGCAGGGTTTTCTGCAGGAGTGAAAAACCCTTGGAGCCATGGAGAGTGAAGTATGAAAGAGAACATGACTCTGTTTCATATGACATTCACAACTATGCCACAAAATGTAAAACAAAACATACCAGCTCGCTCAGTTCTTTGGTAAAGGTGTTTTATGATCAGGAGGGGACAGAGGCTCCATTTTTTAGGATTTTCCTACGCAGTTACACTCTGGGGAACATAAGGCTCTCAAACTCCAGCGTTTGACAGATCAGCAAGGATAAGTTGATTCCCTGTAGATTTATTAACTGGTTCTTGGAGGTGCTTCTCTCATCCTACTGACTGCCTAGAGATGGAGGCACCCTGCTCAGTATTGTGGGTCCAGCCCAAGGAAGGAAGGAAATACCTGAGATCTCAAAATGAGCATTCACAATGAGAGAGCACTTGGAAATTTTAGCCTAAATCTTTCTCATGCTTTGCTCTCCAACTGTCAATTGAAGTTAGCCCTGGTGTCTAAGCATCCAGATATGAAGTCTGTGAATCTGACCCTGTGTAACCACAACTCCTTCTCATTTAGCGTGTCCAAAAATGTGTGTCTGAAGAAGTGAGGGGAAGGGACCAGAGAAAAGGAAGTCTTCAGAGACTTCTCTGGATAAAGTTTTATTTCTACATCTGAAACTGGTTTTTTTATAAGAAACAGAGAATATATTGGAGGTTTCAGATTTAAATGGGCTGATGTACAAGTCTTTTAATGTACTTTTCATGATATATGGCACCTTAAAAGATTTTAAGGCTGTATATTGATCATAGCAGAGAAGAGAAAATTGAAACTGAAATAGCAATATTTCCTTTCTGGACAGGGACAGTCGGAGAAACTTGAAAAGGATTATGAATAGCAGAGATATTAATTTCAGAGAAAAGTTATCCAGGTTGCCTTTACATTGAATTAAAGCAGAAGCTCCATCTATACCTGGGTTGGGAGGAAACAGAATAAAGGAAGAATTCCTGCACTGATGCAGTGTCTAAGGTGCAGATGCCATGTGAATATGTGGTCAGAAGCTTTCTGGCTGAACAGTACCCTAAGTAGTACATTTTGCATAAGACGTTCTTGAATCTATTTAAATTACATGTTTCAGTTTTACTTGTAACCTCTTTATTTCCAAAACTCATAATCATTCCTTTCCAAATCTTTGTCTAAAACCTTCATAAATATACCAGGACTTTGTTGTCCTGAGTACCCTAATACTATAGGACCAGATTGATGAGTATGAAACCAGAGAACTGAACATAAAGTGCTGCAAGGAAACAGCAGATGAATCTATAGAAAGAAATACTGTCATTCTGGAGACAACACCACTTCAAAGATGTGCTTATAGAGCTCAGAGTCTGGGAAAGTAGATGTTGACTGAAATATTCTGAGCCATAGTCTGCAGAGATGAGTTTGGAGGCTTATGTCACTAGCAGATGGAGTTCAGGAAGGAAGAGACTACACATTGTGTGATGTCTTTTGAAGCTGATCAGAGACATCTTGGTCTGAATTCCATGGATGCAGTTTCTTCTATTTAAATAAGTGAATTGGTCGAGTAACTGAAAAAGAGGATCACCAAGACCTGCTTTCAAAAGCAAAGCATTCAAAATGCGTGAAAACTATGCTAAAAAGCATAGGCTTTTGACAATTTTGTTCTGCAGGTATAAAATGAAGTTGACCCTACAATCTAAGCTCACAGGTATTCTGTGAAACTAAATTTGTTAATGCCTTTGAAATACTTACATGGTGAAAGGAACAGGAAGAAAATAATTGTCTGTAATACAAATTCTGAAAAGTACTTAGTTAAACAGGCATATGAATACACATTGGATCGGAAGATCAAAGCAGCTATTGAGAAGATATTAATGAAGAAGGAAACTGAGAAAAACAAATGAAAAAAATCTGTCAGGACTGTAGCAAATGTAAGAAGTGAATTAAGACTATATATGTTGTGTATATAGTTATAGTTACATTCTCCATTCTGTAGAATATAAAGTACATATAAGTACACACATACTTTTTTTTTGAAAGATATTATTTGTGAAATCAAATGATTATATGGTAACAAATGCCAGAATTACAGATATTCATGAAAATTAAATGAGAATATGCTCCCTAAAATACAGTCTGGAGAAACAGAAAAGATTTGAATTCAACCTGAATATAAATCATATACAGACATTTCCTGTAAGATTTCTCACAATATTAGGCAACAGATGTTGAGAGAAAAACGTCCTTATTGAAATGCTTGCAATGGCTGCAGCCTAAAAGTTGGAAGCTGGATGGTGCTCAAGGGCATTCCTGTAGCTCTTTACCAGCTGATCTTGCGTGCCTGCCCAGTCTAGCAGCTAAGGGGCTCTAGCCCCTTCAGTACAGAGTTAGCTGCACTGATTGAATATGCTTCTAACACTTCCTATTTCTCCTGTCATCATCTGTGGGTTTTTGTTGTTGTTGTTGTTGTTTTTTCTCATGTGGACATTGTCTATTTTTTTATATTTTAGTCCTGGATCCATGTCACAAAAGGAGTCAGAAACCAGACAAATTGACATGAATTTATGAAAAGGAGGACTGGCTCAAGAAACCTGATTAACTTAAGAGTAAATGACAATAAGAGATGACAAGAATTGGGAAAGATATATAATCTATGTGGACATCAAGAAGTCCTTTCATACTGTGCTGTGTGAAAGGATCATATATGGGGTTACTAAATACATTACCAGTGGTGAAATTTTTCGTAAATATTTAACTTAGCTGACAAGGTTATAGCAGTTAAGTGAATACAGACTGAAAAGGAGGAGAGGTGGATTGTGCAGTTCTGAGGGACAATGCATTTTTATAGTAATTTTCTTTTTTCTTAAGCTTTCAGTCACTCGTTATTTGCCACAGACCTTTATTTGACAGAAGAACCCCCCTTGGATTTCAGAAGCAGCTTTTATTTGTCTTGTGACTTTCTGTTCTGATTTAGATAGTGAAATTTTAGTAGTCTATCCAAATTAATTGAGATTGTGAGGACAAACTCATACCACATATACATCACTGCCATATAGCAAAGAATAGCTGAAGTGAAAGATGACAGGATATGGGGAAAGGGTGTGAGCTTTCCCCAAGAGCACAAGGATCAGCCAAATGATGCATTTCTGTCTCCTCCGGAAGGGATTCGATTCACAAAATCCTGCCTGGGAAAGGATAGATCCAGGAGGTACATTACTGCTTCACTGCAATTTCCCATCTCAGAACTTTACACGAACAGCTAAAAATCTCTTTGAAAGTGAATCAGAGATTGAGTCTGGATAGAAAGAGCTGTAGTGGAAAGCAGGACTTCTCCTACTAGTCCTTCAACTGGTAGCATTACATCTTTGGGTCATAAGCCTGGTATTTCCTCATCTCTGGTGTTGCCTGAGTTCACAACTTAATGCTCCTTTAATGAAAGCCTTGTAAGCATTTGTGATATATATGAGCAAGTTTCAAAATGAAAGCAGAGGAAGGGTGTTGTACACAGTGCTGGTCACCATATTGCAGGAAATAATGAAAAATCAGAAGTGACACAGAAGATGTCAGGTAAAATAATAGAGAGTTTATGGGCTATATTGCTGTGGAAGCTATTAAAACCTAATATTTATTTTAAAAGGAGCAATTAAGAAAGGGTATGTTGTAGACATATATAATTCTAAGAGGGTTAGAGGAAGTAGATACATAAAGTGCATTGAAAGGTGAAAACTTCAGGAAGAAGAAAGCACGAATTACAGTAAAAGAGGACCAGATATTTCATTGCAGGTAATTATTATGTGAAAGAGGTAAAAACTGAGTCATTTGAGTTGTGGTGGGTTTAGAATACTTCAAGTAGAAAAATGGATCCAGCTCAGGGCGCTGTATTTGGTTTACCTGGCAAGGTTTGGGTGATGGAGAGCTGCAGGGGCAGTCTCTGTGAGAAGGCTACAGGAGCTGACCATATGTGAGACACAGCCAGTTCCATCCAGCTACAGTGGACCCACCGCTGGCCAAAGATGAGCCCTTCAGCGATGCTGGTTGTGTCTCTGTGATAACATATTTAAGAAAGGGCAAAAAACGTGCAGCAGCTATCAGAGAGAGGAGTGAGAAAAATGGGAAAGAAATGGTTCTGCAGACATGAAGTCAGTGAAGAAGGAGCGGGAGGAGGTGGTCCAGGTTCTGGAGCAGCTAAATTCCTCTGCACCCCATGGTGAAGACCATGGTGAAGCAGGTTGTCCCACTGCAGCCCGTGGAGGACCACAGAGAAGCAGATAGCCACTCTGCAGACCGTGGAGAATCCCACACCGAAGCAGGTGGAGATGCCTGAAGGAAGCTGCAGCCTGTGGAAAGCCCATGCTGCAACAGGCTCCTGGCAGGAGTTGTGTCCCGTGGGGAGGATCCCATGCTGGAGCAGGTTTTCTGGCAGGAACTGCAGCCCTTGGAGAGCCTACGCTGGAGCAGCCTGTTCCCGAAGGACTGTACTGTGTGGAAAGGACTCATGCTAGAGGAGTTTATGATGGACTGTATCCCATGGGAGGGACCCTATGCTGGATCAGGGGAGCAGTGTGAGGAGGAAGGAGCAGCAGGGACAAAGTGTTATGAGCTGACCAGAGTCCCCATTCCCCATTTGCCTGCACTGCTGGGGTGGGGAGGAGGTAGAAGTGTCAGAAATGAAGGAGTGAAGTTGAGCCTGGGAAGAAGAGGGGGTGGGGGTAATGTGCTTTTAGTTTTTGGGTTTGGGGGTTTTGTTTGTTTGCTTTTAACTGTCACACTCTATTTTTAATTGGCAAAAATTTAAATTAATCTTCCCCAAGTTGAGTCTGGTTTGCCTGTGATAGTAATTGGTAAGTGATCTACCTGTCCTTATCTCAGCCCATGAGCTTTTTCCATCTTATTTTCTCCCCCTGTCCTGTTGAAGAAGGAGAACAAGAGAGTGGCTTGGTGGGCACCTGGCAGTGAGCCAACGTTAACCCACCACAAGAGCTTTGAGCTTTCCTCTGAAAGCAGGGGATGATTTTGCCTAATACAACATTGGAAAAATATGGTATGCGTTGCAGAAACCAAATATTTTCACTTGAAATGTCAAAAATACTGAAACATCTGCTGTATAATTATATCTATTTAGATCAGAAATGTGGGTCTATAATGGATCTGGAAAGCTTTAGAAAGTGAACGTATACAAATATTCTGTCTCTTGAAAGCATGCAAGTTCCAAATGAATGCATATACTACTATCAAGTAACACTGAAAATAACCATGGCTTAAGGAAGAGACAGGTTAGGAGGAAGACATATTACCTTTGCACATTATTCCACAACAGCTGGAAAGTCTTTATCTGTTTGCCAAAGTGATTAGCTCTGTCCATTTGCCTGCGAATGAAAAATCCTTGGTGAAAATTCAGAACCAAGTGTGAGAAATGTTTACAATAAATAAAATAATTTGGTTATCGCATTTATGAAAGGATACCAGGGTATGCAAATGCATCATCACAAAGACTACTTTAGCATTTTATTCAGACATACAGTATTTTCAAAGTTTGCAGAAACAGGAAGAGAACAAAGCACTGTAAAAAGTTTCCTATAACCTCTAGAGGGATGGACTGGTGTTACTAGCATAGTAGAGAAAACCTCTCAGAATCAAGAAGTAGTCTCTCTGGTATGGTGGATGAAATGTTACAAAAGAAAGATGGAAAAAAATCCCCTCTCTCTAAGATCACCACCACCAATAATAATGGATGATTAGTAATAATGAAGAAAGATAAAGTTTTTAAAGGTGAATGCATTCATGCTTCTTTTCTGATAGAAGCTTTTAGATGGAACATTTTATAGCTTTCTGATCAAGGGAAGAGTAGTTACAGGTGTATAGGTGCACACCCAGTCTGTGCTTGCTACATTGCAGGCACAATGTCAAAAATCACTCCAAGAGGGAGAAAATGTATTTTAACACATTGTGAGAAATACATTTAGTCCTAAAATTTGATATGAGTTTTCTAGCTTTTGAGTGTTGATCATAGAAAATGACATTTGAGAGTGCAGAGCAGTCAGTCAGGAATAAAGATCAGAGATGTCTGAGGGGAAAAATTCTCAATTGATGGCAAATTCTGTCATCGTTAGCTCACTCTCACTTCTCCTAAATACTCTCTGCAGGAGGAAAAACTAGTCTTTGAAAATATTATTTCCTAATATGCTTTGCATTTAATTCCTTTGAGTGAGGTGAGTGAAGTTTACCATTAAAAAAAAAGCAAGATATGAGTCTATCACAGGGGTTTTTGTTGTTGTTAGTTGTTTTTTCTTTTCACTTAAAGGATATGGAAAGCCTGCAGAAAAGTACTAATCGACATTGAAATATGCATTTCCTTTTGCAGGTGCAGGGGACCAGAAAACATGTCTATCCTGTCCTCTGAACTGTGTATTACAAGAAGTGTCGGTTTCTATATATAGTCATATATCATCTTTGATGATAGAAGACCTAAAAAATGATTGCATATGTTCTTGTAAAACTATAGGTTCCATTTTGTTGTGCAAGCAACAATTTTCTTGCTAGATTATCTTCAGCCTTTCCAATTTCCTTTTGACTCCAGCTTGGACAGAAAGGTACTGACAAAGACTGAAGAATCCATTGGTAGTAACAGTCCCAGACCTGGAGGCTTTCCTGCTCAGTACAGGTGTTGGACAAGTGAGTGTGCAGTCTTTCATTCCGTTTGAGCAACTCAATGTGACTGAAAGACTGCACCTTGCCTAAGAAAGGAAACAGCAACTTTACATAGAGAGGTTTTTCCAGCACCCTTCCTGAAGCTGAGAAGCACAAGGATGAGAAGGTGGAGGAAGTAAAGACACAGTAGAGTGAGGATGGCAGAGGGTGGGATTTTCCTGCAAGTAGTTCCGTTTACAGACATTTGTATTTGTCTTATAATTTCCCCTTTGCAACACGTTTGCCTTTGTGACAGGGTAAGTGATAAATTTGAAGCTTTTAGATTTTGATGGTACATGTGGGAACAACTTTCAAGGAGGGCGGCTGAGGAAGCTGACAATTCTTTTAGGCTCTAGAAAACTTTATTGTGACATCCCAAGGATGGAGAAAGCATTAGCCATAGAGTATAAACCTGGAAATTTTCATGGAGGTCCATAGTGAATGATATTGCATAGTTATTCTGGTCCCAGTGAGCAAGGGAATGTAGGTCTGCAAACTTGGGTTCATTAGAGCAGAGTGGTGAATACCTAGCAGGGGTGAGTGCAACCACCATGTAGTAGCAGTAGTGTAAAACTACATGAAAGACATGGAAAGAAGCAGGTAAACATATATGTCCAGGTGTTTTCCTCCATAAAAGCATTATTAATTATTCTACGATAGCAAATACATTGGAAATTTGTGCCATTTGGTGATGAAACTGAAACATGGCTGAATTTTGAATAGCTTTTTCACATCCAAATGAGCATGGTCCCATTTATACATATATCCAATATCCAAAACAGAATAGAAGGACAAGCAAAGCAAGGGTTTGAGAAGCAGAATTCAACAGAAAATAGGCATCAAAGAAACCATAAATCATATGCTCAATACAGAAATTGGAGATTCATAGATTTTTTCAGTACTATGACTTTGACAGGGTAGTAAATATTCTAGCAAGACAAAAATATTCTGCATCAAATTTTATAGGACACTTCTCTTATGACCTTAAGATCTCGCTGACGAGACCAGCTCCAGCGAAGGTAAGTCTTTAGTGGGGAAGGGAATCGCAGCAAAAAAGGCTGGCAAGAGGCTCGTTTTTGAGTCTTTTTAAAGCCAGGAAAAGCGGCTTTTCTTTTTCAAAGGGGGGAAGAGGGTCTTTGCCCAAGAAATTGTGGGGCTAATCAACAGGGCTTTAAACTAGATGTGAAGGGAGAGGGGGATGATATTATTAGGCTTGTCTGTGACAAGCTGTGGGACATCACATCAGGGTTAGAGGGACGGGGTGCTAGGAAGAGCCTTCAACCTGTTGCCCCGAGGCATGCTGGGGATGCTACTTCACAGCCAAAGTCTTACAGAGATGAGCCAGGGGCTCCTGAGGTAGTCCAAGTCAGCAGGGAAACACCTGAGAAACACCCATGCTCCTCTAAGAAGGCATCACAGCCAACAGCCTGGCTGAAGTGCCTCTACACGAATGCACGCAGCATGGGCAACAAACAGGAGGAGTTGGAAGCTACTGTGCTGCCGGAAAGCTATGACATAGTGGCCATTACTGAAACCTGGTGGGACAAATCCTATGACTGGAACGTGGCTATTGATGGCTACAGGCTGTTCAGAAGGGGCAGGCAAGGAAGGAGGGGTGGAGGTGTTGCCCTCTATGTTAAACAAGGGATAGAGTGTGAAGAGATGTCCCTAAAGAACAGCCAAGAGGAATTTGAAAGCTTATGGGTAGGAATTAGAGGCCGAGGCAACACGGGGAACCTTGTGGTTGGTGTCTATTACAGGCCACCTGATCAAGGGGAACCTACTGATGAAGCCTTCTTCCTCCAGCTACAGGAGGCATCACCCTCGAAGGCTCTCGTCCTGATGGGGGATTTCAACCACCCCAACATCTGCTGGAAAAGTAACATGGCGAGCTGTAGACAGTGGGATCAAGTGCACCCTCAGCAACTTTGCTGATGACACTAAGCTGAGTGGTGCAGTCAACAGGCCAGAGGGACAGGATGTCATCCAGAGGGACCTGGATGAGCTAGAGAGGTAGGCGCGAGCAAACCTTATGAAGTTCAACAAGGCCAAGTGCAAGGTCCTACACTTGGGTCGGGACAACCCTCGTTATCAATACAGGCTGGGGACGATGTGATAGAGAGCAGCCCTGTGGAAAAGGACTTGGGGGTACTGGTGGATGAAAAGCTGGATATGAGCCAACAATGTGTGCTTGCAGCCCAGAAGGCCAATCGCATCCTGGGCTGCATCAAAAGAACGGTAGCCAGCAAATCCAGAGAGGTGATTCTCCCCCTCTACTCTGGTCTTGTGAGACCCCACCTGGAATGCTGTGTCCAGCTCTGGAGCCCTCAGCACAAGAAGGACATGGACCTGTTGGAGCGGGTCCAGAGGAGGGCCATGAAGATGATCAGAGGGCTGGAGCACCTCTCCTGTGAGGAAAGGCTGAGAGAGTTGGGGTTGTTCAGCCTGGAGAAGAGGAGACTCTGGGGACACCTTATAGTGGCCTTGCAGTACCTGAAGGAGGAGGAAGGAAAGGCTGAGAGAGTTGGGGTTGTTCAGCCTGGAGAAGAGGAGGCTCTGGGGATACCTTATAGTGGCCTTGCAGTACCTGAAGGGGGCCTACAGGAAAGCTGTGGAGGGGCCGTTTGCAAGGGTATGTAGCGATAGGATGAGGGGCGATGGTTTTAAACTAGAGCAGGGCAGGTTTAGATTAAACATTAGGAAGAAGTTCTTTACAATGAGGTGGTGAGACACTGGAACAGGTTGCCCAGAGAGGTGGTGGAGGCCCCATCCCTGGAGACATTCAAGGCCAGGCTCGATGAGGCTCTGAGCAACCTGATCTAGTTGAAGATGTCCCTGCTTACTGCAGGGAGGTTGGACTAGATGACCTTTAAAGGTCCCTTCCAACCCAACACATTCTATGATTCTATGATTTCCTGCCTACTTGAGGTTTTGGATTTTGGATTTTGCTGGAAAGGGTTTTCAGATCCAGCACTTAAAGCAGGTACATTTGGTCTTTCTTTTGACACATGGAAGACATGCAAAATTTCCTGTTACTAGGTGTGTTACTGTTATGCTAATCTAACAATGCAGTCTTTGTGCCTTGATTGACCTTATCAGTCCCCTATCAATTTAAATCACCATAAAGATTTTTAATTTACTGTGTTTCTGAATTTTTCTTTTTGTTTTTGTTTTTGCTTTTGCTTTTGCTTTTTGTTTCTAAACAATGATTTCGGAATATGAGCCAGTAAGATAAAAAATCTATATTATATGAAAATGCAGTGAAAGTTTAGCATATAATTTTAAAACTCTTGTTGTCCTTTGAAGGCCATATCAGTAATATATGTTAGGCAAGTATTAGTATCAGAGTACTTTGTTTCCGAAGTACTAAATTTTTAAAGTAACCATATATTTGTTTATTTTTCCTCAAGTATTTGACTCCCCAAATTACAGCTGAATTTTGGAGTGCTGAATTCACTCAGTCCCCATAAAATGTTAGAGTATGGCTTGGCCGGTTCCTCTTGCTCTAGTCCTCTCCCAGGTCTGCACATTTAGCACTGCTGGCCCATGGCAAGTAGATTTTTTAACCTGTTCCGATGAGCCCGGCGGTGAACCGCGTTCAGACAGGACTGTGTTGCTGGCCGTGGTGCTGAAATGTTGATGAGTTCAAATATACAGAATAATTTGTGTTTTAAAAAACGTATTGCTATAGCAGACAAGATTTTCCTTCAGTATATTTATCTGTTGTTGCTCCGTGGATATCATTCACTCAAACAGTACATTACCTTCTCCACTAAAGCATTTTGAGGGGAAAGGAAAGTTCTGAATGTTCACTCTGGCGTGGGAAGATCCAAAATACATTTTTTGGTAATAAAAGTAGTGGTATGCTGAGATCGCTAGCTTGTGTTCTGCTGCAAGGTTAGGTTTTTTTTTTTTGCTTGCTCACCTCTAACTTTTCATGTTACTTTCACTTATATGCTTCAGTAATAACCATAAAAGACACTTAGATTTAGACAGCAAAATATTCTCAGGCAAGGATTACCTTCCAAGCTCTTAAACCAACACTTCCTATCAAAAATCTCTAAATACAGGGTTTCCAGCATTTATTGTTGAAAAGAAATCTTAAGTATAAAGATTGGGGCCTATACTTTTTTGATTTTGGTACTTTTTCTGATAGTGCTATGATTACCTTAAGATACCTCCTGTGCATAAGGAATAGGCATGACCATGACTGATTAAATGAACAAAGTATAGATTTATTTTTTTTTAAGAATGGGAGGAAAAGGAATTTCTGGCTAGTGGAGCATGCTACATATTAAAGGAAAGTGTATGTCATCAGAAAAATGACTAAGCAGGTTGTTCCTCAGGGAATTGTCCTTGTATTTAGTCCAGATAGTGGTAGCTGTCATATTTTAGACTACTCAACATGAATGATCACAGAGCAAATGCCTATTCTGTACTCTAAACAATTTTTATTTGTTAACTGTATGTGCCTCAGACATTAATAGCTAAAGGTAGAATGCTATTTTTTTCCTGTAGTTAACTTTCACATTAAAAATGACTGGTTTGCACCAGGTAGTACTGGTTCATCTGTATCCCAATAAGAAAGGCACATATACTTGCCAGACAGATAGCTATTTACTAAAAACCTAGAAAATGTAACAGCAAGTTATAAAATCTGACATCCCTTTCAGATGCTGGGAACCCTGAAATGATACATCATTGGATGGACCTCTGATGAAGGCATGGCATGCTCCACAGATCCCATCCATGGTGAGGTTCACCGTTTTTAAGTTTACTATTGTCCTTATAGAGTCTTGCTTACAGTGCAGCTTCATTAGTCACTGGGAGCAATCAAACCTGATATGCTGATTTAGCTTTAGAGAGTCTCTTGAACACTATGGTGTAATAGTCTTATCTCATTAATAAAGCTACAGTTCTTGAAGAGGCGCATCTAATATTTCAAGTGGGCAAGACAATATATGCATACTTTTGATTAAGTACACATTGACTACATGTACATTGAATAATTTTGCATTGCCTGTGTATTCATTGATTAATTATACTATTGATCAGCTATGCCTTGATTAAGTATGATACAGAAGCTTACACTGAGATGAGTCATTATGTGGATCACTAACTCCTCATACAGTAGTCTTCCAGGCTGACCATTGCACTGTCAGATTTCATAGGCAGTCACATACAGAAATTGCAGTGTTCAAATCTTAAGGGTAAGCCAAGCCCAGCCAAATGAAACCTCACTGTACCAACACAGTATATTTTATAATAGAAAAGTCAATGAAAGGTATATGCTTCTTCTCAGACCCCGGATAAAATATCATGTTATAATATCATGTTGCTAAACTTATTTCTAGAAGGAATTGTCAAATGAGCCCAGTCATGGAAAAGTTTAGCTCAGAGAAACTAAGCAACTACAAAGTGATCAAAACAGTACTCGTGAAATCCTGCAGTTGTCTTCCCAACAATTTCTTGTTTACTTAGTTCATCACAATAGTAGTTGTCTGACATGTACAACATCACATAGGTGAAGGTACTGATCTCGGTGCTCCAGGCTAAATAAACAGAAGCATAGAGCAGAATGTCACCAGCAGAATAGAGAGAATTCAGCTCTCTTTCAACATAGAATGAAGTCTCAGGACACTGCAGATAAAGGAATAATTGTAAAATAAAAAGGACATATTCTGGGTCAGAACAGGCAGGAAATACTTTTCCTCTGCAGAAAAAAAATATAAAAAAAATCAGGTTTCAGAAATATCCCAGTGCAACAGAGGGATGAATCCAAGATCTCTTATGAATAATAATAATAGCAACAACATAGGCCAGACACACAAGAAAAATCTGGAGGGTATAATTGCCTTTAGAATTTGGAAGGTTTATTTGCCTTCAGTGTCAGAAATCCAAAGAGATCCTGTGATTCTTTTACCTTCTTAGTTGACAACCTTAATCATGGCACTATTGGCCACTTTGGGGTGAGGCTCTCAGGCTCTCTTTGAGCTGCACAAATGTTCACTGCAACAGAGGTTTGTTCAGTTACTGCACATTTGTGGTTTGGACCAATCCTGCTGCTAACCCTGTCCCCGAAGAGGGAGATTTAAATAACTGTGAAATTTGCATAAATTATTTTTTAAGCAGAAACAGAACAAATGTTGCCTTTTAGTGGGTGATATTGTCCCTCTGAAAGTGAATGTTCCGTCTTTCAGCCAGCATGAAAAACAATATTTCAATGGACTATGACAGCCACTACAGACAAGAACTTTAGCTGTAGGTGTTCTATGGCTGGACCTCAAATAGGAGCAGAAAGCAGTGCATAAAATTAGTCACAAAAATACTGTCTTTATGACATGCCTCATAATTTTGCTAGTCTATACCCAGATGTCTCAAATTTTTATTGTTAGTCAAACTGTTTATAAGCCAAAAATGGTAGAATCTGAGACACACAAAAAGCATACAATCGAAAGAAAAAGAGAAGAAAAAAATTTCCACATAATATTGTCTTAATTCTGTTTTTGCTAATGCCAGAGTTAATTTTACCACTCAATTCAAAGGAATCAGGATTAGGAACAGTTTCAGAGTCCTTGTATATCCCAGGTTATGTACAAAATAATTGATTTCTAGCCAGATCGATAAATACTTGGTTTTTTTGAGGGAATATACACCACAGCAGGAAGCAAGCAAACAAAAAGGCCTAATATCTACTAAAGTCTGTAACATACCTCAAAGATGGAATTTAGGAGTGAAAAATAGATATTATCTACACAAAGAATTACATTTTATTAGAGTGCATAAATATTTTCTGCTTACTACAGTTTAAAACTTTGGGAAAATACAGTGAATCAACACCAGAAATACTGCTTTGCAAGGGAAGTGTTTTTGCCCTCGTAGCAGGCTTCCCTTCTCTTTAGCAGCCTATTTTTGCTGGATATTGTATTTTGCTTTATTTTTTCTCATCTTTTTCATTCTCTGTGTTGGAATAAAATGAAGCCACTCTGTGCTGTATGTATTTCCACACAGAGCTCCATAGACTGTTCCAGCAGTCTATCTTTGATGCCGTATTTGCATATTATTGCCACCCATTACTCTCACTGTTTGACCCCAGTGCATCCATTTCATGTTTAGCAAGTTCAGATGTTATTCCCCATTCATAACACTTCAATTGAGTTCAATTAATTTATAACACCAAGTACTCTTAGGGATTCTTTATATAGTTTTCAGACTATTGTCATTGTGATAAGGCAAAGTCATACACAGAGGTGATTGGAATGGATCCTTGCAGGTCAACCTAATAGTAGATCAAGAGCTCGTCTGACATACGACATGATGTAGCATGATGGCTAATGTTTCAAAGGCAAGCTGTCAATAACTGATTCCTTGTAGGATAAACCAGAAACCAGACCTGTACAGGCACAGAAGAACTGTGAGGAACATTGGAAACCAAATATTATTTGTAGCCTGGTAAATCCAATGCAGATTATGTTAAACAAAGTTGCTCAAACAGAGCTTTTCACAGCTTTTCACATCAAGAACAGCTCATCTGTCCTCCCTGGAAGGTTTAATTTCATTTTCAATAGGAGCCACTGCAAGCTGTAGTTGTACCTAAGGACTTTCCCCAGAAAAGTAAAGTGATTGTAACAGCTGTTAAAGTCAGTTTCATACTTTGGGAAAATAGGTGCTGTGGCATCCGATAGAGAATACATCAGAGACATTTTCAGTAACACTTTCTCCATGAAGTTAACAGTAGTACAGCACTTCCTAGTCTAATTGCATTTATTCTATCTATATATCTATATATCTATATATCTGTAAACCCAGCATGTATTTATAGATCTTACACAATGGTATTCCACTCTCTCTCTTGATGTTTTTTTAACCAATGCAGTCTTCTCTGCAGCAAAACTGCCCAGAAAAAAAAAATTATAAAAAAAAATCTAGGTTTTCAGTTATGAACTAAACAAAGGAAATCAACTTCCCCACCTGCTGTGGCTGGCTGAATACAGAGAGAAAAGCAGTGTTAATTCAAAACAAATTCACCCAGTGAGGATCCATTCGCAGCTATTCTTCTGTTCTGCTCACTTTATATAAGACAGTAAAAACATCTGTCTGAAGCAACTTTTCTTTCCAAGGGGTACCTTTGTAAGGATGTTTTTATTGGGAACACACCTGCCATGCAATGAACAAATATATACTCGGATTGCCCATGGGTCTTAGCTTCCATCATGGCTTCCAAAATATCTGGGGTGCATCTCTACTCTGCATGTTAGTAAATCCTCACTAGTGCATGTCAGATGTACTAAATAATCCTTTTTAAATGGGAGAAATCTCTGCTTGCTAACATGAAAATAGGACTATCCCATATAAAAAGGCTGATTTTCCTCAATTTCTTATCGATTTCCGAATAACTGCATTACCTCACATTTCCATGTGAGGCAAGAACTCGTAGATGCTGATTTATAAACACTGTGACATTCAGAATGAAAGGTAAAAATACTGCTACTGACTTAAATGACAACATTTCTGATTTCTGTGAGGTCCAGTGCAATTATTTTCAGGATCAATGGCCCCATTATCCCTAGAGAGAAAGTGCCGCTGGGCATTATGGTTGTTTTTAACTCCCTGGATTATCCGTAATAAGTGTGACAAAACACGAGATATATACTTGAAATAAATAATTTTTTTACACATATATCTTCCAAATATCAGCTTTGACCTTAAAATTACAGAATTATGAAAGAGTGTGCCTTTGTGGAAATAATGCATATTAAGATCACAATTTTACCCCAGAAGGTTTTGCTCCTGCTTTTTAAAAATCTGAATAAAGCTTTGCTTATTGTCTGTAAGGATGAGGTTTCCCCTTGTATCCGTGTTGTAAATGACAGCAAAAGGTTTTCTAAAATTTTTCAAAAGTATCTTTTTAGTGAAATGTCCACCAGATGTATATATATCTTTTTCCCACACCTTCCGGAAAGAGTGGTTATTGATAGACAGCTGTTACCTCACACTGTAGCTTAATGTTCTTTCTGAATGTGGACACAGCCCCCATTTTCATGTGCAGTTCTGCTGAGACACTTATAAACTTTTCCATTTTTGCATTTTATATGCCAAATCCATTTTTCTAGTGTCATATCTTAAGATCCTTCATATGTAGATAACATTGTAGTACCCAAACACCTCAGATCTTCAAAGTTTCACAATGCTCCAGTGATAAACTGAAGAACTATAGTCCTTTTGGCAGAAATGGGAATAAGAAATACAAAGTCTAAGTTGTCCCAGATAATATCAAAAAACCTGTAACTAAGCAAGAGCAAGAACTCAGTTCTTACTTGTGTGTATCATTATGATTGCAGGACTGTCACTGAGGCTGCAGATGAACCACTGCTGAAGATTTTTGGTCCTAGTTACTGCCTAAATGAGCTCACTTATAAGATAACTTTACCATCAAAGCCCTGTTAAACTGTAATAGAAAAAATTTTTCAGGCAGTTCCACATCGCTTTGATGTTTGTGTCTACATTATCCCAAGCTGATCATACCACATTCCACTCAAGATATTGTGCTTTTCAGAAATGGGAAACTGTCTCCAGTTTCCTCAGACACCAGTCCCCAGCCAGTAAGACACTAATAAAAGCAATGGAAGAACCCAGCTGGGTCTAGGTGCACTGCTGGTCCCATTACTTCAGATTGTATCGGGCTGATGCTGATCTGAGAAGGCAAAAGCAGAAACCCAAAAGAGGGACCTCTGCTACTCCCCCTTGCGGTATGGCCACTGGCTTTGCACACCATTTGGATGAGGGTGATATTTCAAAGGATCCAAGATGGAGGGGTGAGATAGTGAAAGGAAAGAATCAGCAGAAGAAACAAGAAAATAGGAAGGATGGATGGACAGTCTCCAACACTTCTTTATTTTCCTTCTTTTTTTAAAAGTGAAAATGGTAGCAGGCACAGCAATCTTTCTGAAAATATCCTGCTTTCTGTCATCCTGGTGTATGTTCAGCACGTGATGGCTGTGTTTGCCTAGAAATCTATCAGTGCATGCTAATACAAAATTAAGTATTTCTGCTGAAAAAAAGAGGGGTTCATAACACATATAGGACTGGTTTACACCTTGACCTGACCTATCTAGGACTCGTCGAATTGTGACATCCGAAACTCAATTGTTTGTACAGCAAATGCACTAAATGCAGCGAAGTATTTTCTTATTTTTCACTTCTCCTCTCCTTCTCCTGTAGCATTCTACATGTCTATGCAACAGCTCTTCCTATACAGACATATATATATACCTCAGAGCTGTTTTTACCATGTCCTACCTACAGATAACACTCAAAATATACATCAGCTTTAAGATCCGTAGAGTAACAGAATAGAAGAAAAAGAAAGGCACCATTTGACCTACTGACTGAGAAAGAAGATGTCACCTTTTCTAAAAGACCCCTTTCTGGTCGGTTTCAGTATGCCAAATTTAAAGGGATAAAGGCCTCTGAATGCAAGCTGGGAAAATGGAAAAGTGTAGCCCCAGGCCAGAAGGAGATAAAGGAGACTGTGAAATGCTAGACAAGAAAGAAATAAATTTTACTTAGGAATAGGTCACTCTTCTTTCATAGAGAAATGGCTATTATTAATTTTCAGTGGCTTACAATTCCTTCCCTCTCTGCTGAGTATTTATCTCTCCAGGTTGCTGTTGTATAATAGTAAATTCTTAAGGTTTGCTTTTCTATTAGGTCACACAGTACCAGATAACTTTACAGCATGTCCAAATAATTCAACATCTCACTAAAAAAAAAAAAAATAAGGTCGTAGCAGCTATTTATATATGTGGCCCTCAAGGCTAACATAGGAAAACTTGAGCCTTTATTATTTTTTTCATTCATTTCTAAAATGTGGGTTTGCTGAGGTGTGAGCAGGGGATGGTGTAAATTTTTAAACAGTGGCACTCTCAGCAGTTATGCAGACCTGTAAATACAGCTTGTCTCAGAGGACTGCAATATTTGAACAGTATTCTCCATTTGAACAGCGCAAGAGAATTTTCTATTAATTTGTAGTGCTTAGGAGTGTTCAGTACCTGCTCATACCTTCTGTAAGAAACCAAGAAACAAGTCCAACATCAACCATCTGTCACACTGTGGATGATCCCTGGAGATGCAGTTATCTCTGAAATGAAAAAATCGTATCTAGGCAGTATAACGCTTTGGCTTCTCCTCCCTGCTACTCCCCTCACCCCCCCCAGGTCTATGAAGGAAAGAGTTAGGAAGTGTAAGAATCTGAGCAAGGCTAAGTGAATTGAAATCACAGAATCACAGCCGACTATCTAAAGACTATTAGAGGATGGAAAACAACAAATACTTTTAGTACTTCAGTGCTTTAGGGATTCCAAGTCCTGTTGAATGCATTCCTGAGCTGGTCCCCTGCTACTTGAGGTAGGGAGTGGGGCACAAGTTGGTCTGAAAAACTCATATGTGAAAATCGCCTTGAAAATACTGTATGTGTTACACTTTTCAGCGAGTACAAAAGTATATGATATTAGCATTCTCCACATCTTAGAAAGGGCATGAGTTTAATTTATGGGCAATGCCTCTGATGTAAACTCTGAGTGCTCAGTTTATCCCTGGCACTCTGATTCAGCAGCAAGCAGTGGAAAATTCATGTAGATAGATAGACAAGTTTCTTTTGGCTGCAAATCCAAAGAAGCACTATTTATTCCACGATGTGCTGTTGCAGTTGTTCCTAGTCTTATTATAGCAAAATATATCTACTAAAAGCTGTAATGATTTTCAAGGAAAGAAAAAAAAATAAAGAGGAAAAGAATGAAGGCAGAAAAAGTAAGGCTGTAGTGTGATAAGGACAGGAAAGGAATATAGTAAATCTAATAAGTCTCAGTACTAAGTGAATGGCTGGTTGCAATTTTTAATTGCAATAGTGATGCTGCCTACATGCTGTGGGAAATGAGGTAAAGCAGTAGAAATGAAAATGATTGTAACTGAGGTTGGCACTGAATTCAACAAGATAAATAAAGCTGTCTTGGGCATGGATAATTCTGAGAAAAATGACACTAAGTCATGGATCTGGTGGTAAGGATTTGGGAGATTAGTACAACTACAAAGATAAAGGTAGAGGTAGAGTTGGAGGGGGCAGGGGAAAAATATTGTACTGTCAGTAAGTGAATACCTATTAGGATTGCTGAATAGGTGACTTGGACTGAGTTTCAGCAACCGGAAGCTTTGAAGAAAAAAATGCAAAAAACATGAAATTGGATAATAAGGAACAGGTTTATAAAAAGTAGATTAGGCTAGGCTGAAACGACATCTTTCTGTCATAAGATAATTGGGTTTTGGAACAGAGAGATCTTAGAAGAGATCTAATCGATCTGTATCATTACATAACTCACCTTTTAATAAAGCACACAATAATTCCACATGGAGATTTGCTAGGAGAAACTGAGATAAATGTAAAAAGGTTAAAGCAAGTACAGCTAACAGGAAGAAAAGAAATGGATAATGTTGAACCAAGAAGTCTTAAGCTAAGCGTTTTGAGCGAAAGCATTAAAGAGTCATTTTCAAGATGCAGGTCAATTGATGTTATGATTAATAAAATAGAAATGTTCTAATAAAATGTGCTAATTATTTGAAAATGACAGTACTGTTAACATGATTAGTAAAAGGACGTTACTCAGTTAGTTAGTTGGCATTAGGATTAATATAATGTAAATAGAATAGCATATAAAATTATAAAGTACAAAGCACTTTAATTATTAGGGACTAATAACTGAAATCAAACAAAGCCCTTGTAATAAACTTAGGGCTTATCAATGGAGTGCCGATGGGAAGGAAGTGTATCTCAGTGCATTCATCAATCACAGGATAATTTGTGTGCTACCATTGTAATGTGACAGTGAAAAAAGCTGGTAAAAGACTGGGATGTGTCAGGGGAGACATTTCCAGTGGAAGGAGGGAGAATATTAATGCCACTGTAGCAGGCTTGGATGAGACCTCATCTGGAATATTGTGTTCAATTCCTCATTCATAGTCAGGAGAGATGAATTTGAAAAAATGCAAGAGACGGGCTCTTACGATTCTCAGGGGAAGGAAGACTATTTCATGAAAGGACACTGAAAGAGCTTAGAATTTTAGCAGAACAAAAGCAGAGAAGGGATAAGATTGCTGTCTTTAAGTACATCAGGATGGTAAAGCCAGAGACAGGAAGGAACTGTTTAAGCTGAAGAATACTGTTGGCTCAGGAACAAGTGGGAACAAACTGTCCAGGAATAAATTTAGGCTGGAAAGGAAATGAGGGTAAAATACCCTGGTTTTCAGGAAAACAATTTTAGGAAATTGATTATATTATATTATATTGTATTAATTATATTAATTATAGCATATTATACGATATGGTTACCTACTATGAAGATGATGTAGTAATTCTGTTCCAGTTCTCTGTTCATCTGTTATTTTCTGTGAATTTGTAAATGCCTGCATGTGTAAATATTTAATTTGCAGTAAAACTGTAGCTCATTTGGGATTATTTAAACACAGATGCAAAAGGCAGGCCAACTCTACATATTTACACAATCGTTAGGGTCCAGGATTTTGATAAGTAAATATATCTACCTCCCTAAAATGAGGTAAATTGTGCTTTAGGAAAAATATGTCTATGCATCACACTTATACTATTTAGATAAAGTTGTGGGTGGAGCTGTTCACATTCTGTTCCCATGCTCAAATAGATTTTGTTGGCGCAACCAAAGCGTATAAAAAGAGATTACAACTGACAAAAAGAGAGGCTAGAAATACACCTCTGTAGTTCCATAATTTGTTTTTTGTTCTACGAAGGAAAGAAGAAAACTCTCTGTCTCTGACCTGTTTGTTTTGTTGTTTTGTTTTTTTTTCTTTTTCTCCATAGGAAAAACTTTTTATGAGAAAATAGATTTTAGTGGGAAGATGGTAGAGGAGTCTGTTATTCTGGACTAGAAATGATACAATCTACATAGAAGATAGTGTGGGTGAGCACATGGTCAGTTTCGCGGAGAAATGGCTGAAAGAATTTTGTGATGGTATTGAGCACTCTCAAAAGAATATACAGAGTACGGCATTGAAATAGGAAGAGTGTGAGTTATAGGGACCTTAATGACAAAGAGGAAAGCTCAGGAGATGGTCTTGTATATGCTGTTTGGAAAGGACTGAAGTGTGGGTGAAGTGTTGAGGGAGGTTTTTCATGTTTCCAGTGAAAAAGCAGTGAAGTTCACACAAATATCTGTTCAGAGATGGGTCAGCTCTTGGTGTTCTGTGAAATGGCAGGGGCTGGATTTTTGAGAAAATGTTCCAGAAATGTTGTCTGAGTTTGTCATACCCTTTAAGATGAAAATTTTCTGTGGTGCTGTAGCTGCTTAGACACTGTACTGTTCCTTGGACATGTGTGTTACATAGAAAGAGAATCCTCAGGAGGGTTCAGCATCAAACAGTTGCACAGTCTACCACCTGGTGAGCTGACCTGCTTTTTCTGAGTGCTGTTGCTCAGAGACAAAGCAGAAATGCAGATCAGTGTTTGTGTTCTTCTTCCTCTGCCCTTGAATTACCTTCTGGTCTCCTGCTGTTTATTCATGTCTCCTTTCCTCACTGTTTTGCTATAGTCAAACGTTATATTAATTTGTCCTTTCAAAATGATCAAACCTCAGTTTACAATATATTTTTAATGAGAACAGTTTACTTTGCCACTAGTTTTCAATATCATTAGGTTTTAGCACTCCTAGTAGAAAACTTAAGTCCTTTTTTTCTGTAAAATGCAGCTGAAATTTACCATTTTTTGAGATAGTGTTATTTTCCTGGGTGTTTTCTTGCAGCATTGTTTATGATCGCTTGCAGGCTGCTAGAATTACTATCAGTAATGGATGGAAAAGCTACAATTATGGTTTTAGGAAAAAAGTGTTAGGACAGCCCATGGTGTTTTATTCTTTCCAAAAGAAATTCATCCCTTTTCACCATTTGCTGAAAAACTTCTTGCATGGATATGAGTAGACACACTTTCTATATATGTTCTTTGACAACCAGATGTAAACATTTTAAAGAGTTCCCCAAGCAAGCCTTAGGTTTCTTTTTTCTTCTGTTCATTAGATTTGAAAATGTATGTCAGTGAAAAGAAGGGATGGGAAATGGCTGGCTCCTTCAGTACAGATTCACCCAGGATTTTCACCCTGTGCCAGCCTGCTCATGGTTCACGCTATCATCATCATTTTGTCCCAGTGATTTTACTGAGGGTTCAGAATGGGATTCTATCAGTGTGACCCAAGTCTTATTTTGCAAGTTTGATGAAGAATTGCATGATAAAAAAACTATTTGGGGCTTAGCTATGTGGTTTTGTCTTGTTTGCTTTTAACATGTTTAACAGGGTGTGTGTTCAACAGTGTTGGTCTTACATTCCTTTCTTCTTAAGAGAACTCATGGGTGCAAAATGAAAATAATCCTCAAACTACAAAAAAAAATTGAACCAATGTGGTAGTTTTCTTGTACGAGTCTGCCAATAGCTTATATTAACAGTAGGAAAGCTGTGACCTTCAATGAGATGACAACTGAGAAATTTCTAGTTGCCCGTTCAGTACTGAATTGACTAAATATTTCACTGCTGCTGAGCTACAAAGCTAATCTACTGTTACGGGGTGTACTGTAGGGACCGAGTGCAGAGTGGCAGGTACCACTTGTCACATTATTTTGGAACTGAAACAAGGTAGTTTATTTTTGGAATTGTAAGTCTTTCTCTGCTTTCTTTTGCTCATGAGTAAAGAAATCTTTCAGGCATGGGTGGCAGGGAGATCGTGCTTGATCTCCAACGTTGGTTTAATTTGAATCTCTGAATGGAGAGGTAATGACCTGTGTTATACGGGAAATCTGTCTGGGTGATCTGCTCCTCTCTGCAACTAATGTGCATGGAGGTAAGAAACTCTCAGCATGTCTCATTGCCTCCTCAGATTCTTCAGAGCAAGATGTCCAATTCTTTCTCATCCAGTATTCTCTCATCCACGTTTTTTCTTAGCATTATTTTGGTTTTAAATACAAAGACGTGAGCGGAGCAGGGGAAATTGTCATGGCAGTAGCTGAATGCAATATGAAAATAACTCAAGAGATTACACTGAAGCAATGTATTTATAGACCAGATACTTGTCTCTTTTCATAAAAGCTTTTATTTATTCTCTGCAATGTCCAAACCAATGTAATATAGAAAAAAAATAGAATAATTTTGAATCTGGGTAAGATCTTACTTAACTAATTTAATCACAGATATTCTCCTTGATTTTCTGTTCTTTTCTTAATTAATTCTTACAGAGAGTAGTTAATATGCATTTGTACAATACGTTAGGGGACCATTACCTTGAAAAAATTAATCAGTTTTAAATTAACCTGAATGTAGAATTCCACACGGGAAAATTAATATACTGTTAATGTCTCTGAAAGTTGTAAAGCACTTGGAAAAACAAAAAAATCGCATGGAACATCATGTTGGTTCAAGAGTTTTTATATTCCCTTCTGGTTTATGAGCCAGAGCTCCCATTGCTGTATTTGTTTTAAGGCCTGTTCCTGGGCTTTGTCACAGAGATGCCTGAAGAAGTTATAGGACGATGCTTGCTGAAAGACTCTTTTTGGGACTGATATGTTAGAAAACCTGCTTTGTGTAGAGAAATGGGAAGCTGTATTTTCCTTTGAACAGCAAGCTGACCATTTCTTTGATTCTGTGGGTAGAGGAAGCCAAATAAACTTCTACGTGTTCAATTTTTAACATAGTGCTTTCATTAAACTTACTGCTGCCCAAGGTGGGATTCATTTCAGCTGCTTCTAGGTTTCTACACATTAAATGTTCAGAATGCATCTAAAATAGGCAACCTTTGCTCCCTTACAGTACTGGAGAGAAACAGGCACTTAAAGGACAGTTTGTGTGACCTAATTTAGTTGTTTACTTTTGGATGAGGTGAATCAGAATATACATTTCATCAGTCATACTATTTCCTAAAGATGCTGCATCTCCTTTAGGTAATTGCAGATGTCTATCTGTTAATTCTGCAAATGACTTTTTAGAATAATTAATAAAAGATGGGGGAGAGGAAAAGATAGAGTCTTTTCTTGCAAAGACTCAGGTACCTCTTGTCAGCAACCTCTCAAGCTTCAAAACCACACCGTGATACCTCAGTGCTTGCTTCTGCTCTTACCAGCTAAGACTGCTGAAATGAAGCTCAGCCAGCAGAACATCTGGGCATCAGTGGAAGTCATCTGGAGAAAGTAATGGGAGCTGCACAAAGGAGCACATAACGGAGGAGGGTTCCCCTGTATTCGTACAATTACAGACACAGACACCAGTCACCCACCCACCACCAGCTAGAGAGCACTTCCCTGTGCCCAGTGCTCAAAAGAAGTAGGCCAAAAGCCACATGATTTATTAGAAATCATAATGTGACATCGGAAGAAAGAAAGGGAATCAAAGGGTGCCACCACTGTTCTGCCTATAACAAGTAATTTAGTAAGTAAAGACTCCCAGGTGATTTTAGAGATGGGGACATGCCTCGTCCTAAAAAGAAAGGTTTGAAAAAGAGTAGCTGCCCCATCCTTGCCCCCAGTATCCCAGGGGAACTTTCCTTCTTGACCCCAAACGTGATGACCAATTTAATCCCCAGAATGCAAGCAAAACCAAGGTACACCACAGAGACAGGCTAGAGGTGTTTCAGTACCACTGGTGATTTAAACACTACAAGCAGTGGAAGGTACGTGAAATAAGGTGGAGAGTAAAACTATTACACCTGCAGTATATCTTTCATTCATTTTTACCTTGAATTGGTTCACTATTCTTTAGAAATGGTGCTCTTGAACTTAACTGTACAGAGTCTCTGGCCCAAAGTTCATGAGAGCATATTAAATTTCTGTCTCTGAATCTTTTATTTTGCTTCTATTCTGTGGATTCAGACAGCACTGGCTGAATTCAGCAAATCATGAGAAGCAATCACTGAATGGCTTAGTCACCACTGTCTTGAATATATTGTACCTAGTCTGTTAACAGTTCTCCTGTATGACTCCCTGGTGTCCAGAAATGTTTTCTTGAGATGGTGCTGGTGACCACATGTTGTCTCTTCAATGCTGGGGGCAGGATGCATCTACCCCAGAGACAGCTTTAGCCACCAAGTACTATTTGGGGTAGGGAAAAGCATGTTACAGTCCTCACAACAACTTACTGGGGAACATTTCTCTGTTCTTGGTAGTCCTGAGCCTGTATCTTTTGTATAAAAAACAGGCACACTTGCCAAGGAGGTAAAAAATACCACTGATGCCGAAATTAAACTTGTCATAAATAAATAATATATATATATTTTTAGTTTTTGCACTATCCTATACATTGTGTCATTTTAACTGGGATCATATTTGTAGTGATTTTCAATAAGTTAATTTTGGGGTTAAGATAATTACTACATCTCATCTAATTTATGCTATCATTGTATTCCATCCACCATTCCTGGGTGTTTCATATATACTCTCAGCACAGAAGATACAAATGTGGTGCATCAGCCTCCTTTGAAAGGGTGCTCAGGTGAGGCTGTTGAACTGACATAGTGGTTCTCAGATAACAGAAGGTAAAGGTTTCTTTACACCACTGCCTGCATCCTTCCCTGCTCCATCTGTGTACTCACTCCATGGGAGTATCTGGGTAGTCTTGCTTATATTTTCCTCAGTGAGAAAATGCAACTCACCAATCCAGCAGAAATCTCTCTATATATATCCTTTTTCTGCTGTATTAGGGGATGGAATTTGCTCACTGAAGGGCAGGATGAGCACCAGAGCTGGCTCCGAGGAGTGGCCTTTCAGAGGCAGCAAGCTATTAGACTGAGTCAATCTGTCTTGTCTGACTGCACCCTGCATCAGACCAGGCACCACATGGTAAAACACACTTCTGCACTGTGAAGAAGCTAAGTTAAACCTTCTCAATGGGATTTCTTTACCTCAGTCCATCTTTGCTCCTGTGATGCTGGCAAAGGGCTCTGCATGATCTATATGACTCTGACTTTCTTTCTCCACAGTCCAATTGTGATGCTGCAGAGCAAGGAATAACTCTTGCAGATTTTCAACTCTGGCAATACTTACACCATGGATTGGCTATTCTGCTGCTTTAAGCTCTTTATGCCTGTTACATTTGGGCCAAAATTTTGAAATGCAGCATAAATTTTGGGGTCTAAAACTGGCATAAGTCTGGCACTCGGAAAGGTACGAATGCTCATTTTTTGAAGGTATTAGTAGATACACATCTTCTCTAGCCAGACTGGGTGGGGGAAGAAGGTCAGAAAGGAATAAGAAGGGTGAGGGAAGCATGACTGCATTTCATATGTGTGCAGCCTGGACTCAAAGAAATCTGCAGGAGGCCACCATCGCTGAAAATTTGGTTTTGGGCATATCAAAGTGGTTTACCAAAAGTAAGATGACAAAAGTAAAAGCATTTTTCTAAAGTATTCTCGTGCTCAATAAAATCTACAGCAGTAATTTAAGTGTTAAAAGAAACATGTAAAAGAATAAGGGATATTTTGTGCTTTGAAAGGGGCTTGCTACAACCAGCTATAGTAAGAGATGGCAGACCAGGAAAACATTATGCATACATAGAAAAATTTCTGACTGACTATGAGAGAGAGGGACATAAAGACCAGGGAAGGATTAGAATCTGACAAGTTAATTTACAGTCTGGAAACCTTACCAAACACAAATTAGAAATGGTGATTACCCCTATGAAACTAGTTTGCAGGCTGCCAAAGATAGTGACTGTTAATGACTGTCTCTAATCTGATGGACATATTTACTCAGAAGAATATTACTGAGATTTACCATTTTGAGAACTGTGTCAATGCAGAAAAACTCTTGCAGAGCTGTGAGATGGCCAAAAAAGCAATTCAGAGAATGAAAACTCTGCTAAATGAACAATCATGGTCAATATATGATATTGTGTCAGTGTAGAAATGTATAACTACAAATAGACTTTCCCAGAATAGATGATTTATTTTTGCAAGTAAATTTAAACATATATTTGATGTTTGACCTTACTGAGAAGACTAACAGAATACTTATAGCTGGTATTTCAATGATAGTTACCGAAAGGAATGCTCCTACATCTGAAAGTAGCCGTAGCAGCAGTAGCTGGCTTGAGTTTCAGAGTCCTGTTGGATTCAAATGATTGACATTGTTCTTCTCCTGTTTCATTGCTTCCTCCTCATGCTATCCTGAGGTAACTCTAAACAAACATTTAAAAAGTAGAACAGTTGAATTACATTTTTAAACTATGTAATTTACAGAATTTACAAAAAGGTAAAAAAATATACCTTTTTGCTTTTGAAAGTTTCTTAAAAAATAAAACAAATTTAATTGATAATGGTCTGCTTTGCTGGACGGAGGATTTTGAAAAACAGAAAATGGGAAGTTTTGCTTTCCCTGTCTTTCATTTCATGAAGAATGTTAATGAAGACTTTTGCTGCTTACTAGCAAATATAATGGTAGTGTCACAAGGTGTGCAACACTAATGAATGTTGAAAATTAGGCAGCCAGCAACTTCAAAGACCAAGGCTGTAGGAAACACATCAAATCAATCATATCCTTAAAGCTGTTCTAACTAAGTCATACAAGTTTCTTCCTATAATTTTTGGAAAAATCAAGTCATTCTAACCTTAGAGGGTACAGAAGATGCTGAGTTCATAGCTTTGATTTTCTAACATATATGTTAGGTATATTTAATTTTAAAATTTTAAGCCTAAAATGTCCTTTTCATGTGAATGACATCAAATCTTACTCAAGTGATGGGCTCCCACCCCAAAAGCCTTCTCAGCTTCTTGCATCTGAGGGAGATATCCAATGCAGCATAGACCTGCCTGTGGAATAAAGAACGAATTATTGCAGTCTACAGGATTAAAACCCATCACTGTACCAGGAGTACAGAAGTTCCAAAAATAACTCTAGGAAGCCAAAAGTAGGATTGTTTATACTAGTTGTTTTCAAACTGGTCATGAACTACATTTGGTGTTCAAGACACCAGCAGGTGGTAAACCAGCAATAAGGGCAAGGTGAGATGGACTCCTGCTCCAGGAGAAGGTTGGGAGCAGGTAGGTGTTACAGCTCATTGCACCTCTGCTGAACAACCACCTAACAACTTGGATCCTTCCCATGTCCTCAGAGATTTTTACCCTGATTTCTCACTTGAACTTTCATGCTGAAGATGCTGCTTTCATTTACTTCAGAGATGTGCTTTTCCCTGCACTTTGAAACTTCCCCTAATTTTGGAAGTATATGAAAATTCTCCAGCCTTGGGGGCCAGAGATCCACCAGCAGCACTGGCACAATTTCATATTCCTAGCTCCAGTCTCTAAGTCCCTCTGCCCCTCTCTGGTGTGCCTACTAACAGTAAGCAGCCTGGAAGAAGAAACATTTAGAGATCTCAAATAAGTCAGAGGAACTTGTCCTTAAAATGTGTCTACTTTTTTTACCTGTTTCCCCTTTTCCTTCTTTATTCATCTTGGAGTGACTCACTCCAACATCTACATTGTGGGTATGCAAAAATAGTAGAGACAAATCTCATCTCTTCTTTAAAAATGATTTTTGGATTGTAGATGACTTCAGTACAAGATAATGACAGAGAAGCAGTGGGGTGGTTCACATGATTTGGTTTGGTTCAGGACAACCTAGCAATCAGCAGCAAGTCATGCAAATGTACTTTTAACATCTTTGCCATTTTTCAGAGGCAATTTTCTTTTTTTTTTAAAGGGAATAATTGAGTCCCTATAATGCCTAAATTTCACTTAGACCTTCAAGTGGTATTCATTAAATTAAAAAGAAAAAGATCAATGAAACCTTTGATATTTAAAATCTAGTGATGATAAAAATCTTAGTTTCAGCAATAAATTTGATTCGTAAATATATGTAAGATCCTGCTTAGCATAGTAGAGTTTGAATGTAGACATTAAAGTTATCTCTTCTTTCAGGTATTCTTGCAGAATTTACATTTTCTAAATCTAATCACATGATTTTGTACACTCAAAAATCACTACAGGGCTCTGGATATGTGTAAAATGAACTTCCTCTTGTAAGCACTGAGTTAGTGATGGATCATATAGGAGATCTACAGTGCATTCACTTAAAAGATGTCAATATTGTAGAAATTTATTTGAGCAATGCTTTCATCGTGTAAGAAAAAGATAGGCTTTTCCTGAACATAGGATTAGCCTTAGTAACTAGAATAATAACTTAGCAAACTTGTCAAAAGACAAATCAAAGAAATTGTATTAATTTCTTTAGAATTCAGCATTTCCATTTCTTTAGTAGCTAAAACAACTAAGCTTTTGTTTAAAGTTGTGAATAGCTTCTTTTTTCCTTCTTCAATATGTTTTAACAGGTGTTTTGTCCCCTTCTCTCTGCTAATTAATTTTTTAAAAAGATGACTTTTCAGTATTTTTATGTTTCTTCATTCTTTTCTGTTTTCAGAGCTTATATTTGATAATTTCAGCATGGAGTTGTTTTGAAACTGAAGTCAGATAGAATTTTTTGCAATTTCAACAAGACAGATAACACAATGTAAGTTTGGAACCTAGTATTTCCATTATTTATATAATTGCTGTATCTGTTTCTTCACTGAAATATGTATGACAGAAAATCTAGGAAGATGTCTTTTAGGACCTGATTTTGCAAACATTTACACATTGCATAAAATTATCTTTTTTTTCCATTTTTTTTTTGCATATAAACAACAAGAAGAAGTTGAAACATTTATAAGAAACAAACAAAAGACAAATCTTGAACCTGCTTACTGAAACCAGCATTCTCAGGCTTAAAACCAATCTTTCATATAAAGTGCTCAGCAGCCGCTTTTGATACTAAATGCATGTACAACAATCAACATCTGCTCCTGCATCACTTCTAAGAGGCTGTATTTATCTCTGTTTCCAAAACAACAGTTAATCTTCATGATTCCTGATACCTTTTTCTACTTTCCTTCTCCCCATCTGAACTGCGTGAAAAATGGCAAAGCATCTCCATTGGTCATGAGGGGGAGTAAGGCTCCATTTTAAAGATCTTGTGCTACATAAAACAAGCGAGTGGCCCTTGCTTATTCTATATGCATATCCCTGCCTTGGAAGATCCAGCTTCTGTCTGGTCACATAAAGCTGCACAACTGAAACACACACCACCCAGACAAAGTACTTTCTTGCAGTATTGTAAATATCCAGCCTATCGTGTTACGATGATCTCTAAAGTTATCGCAACCTCAGCTTCTTCCTACATTTTACTCTATTTCAAATGGCATGCAGCCTTCCTTATTTATACACTCTATTCGCTAGCCAAGCATATTTTCTTTAAAAAAAGAAATTGCTACATTTCTTTTTGAGAAAGGCTTTGCTACCGCTCTCGTGGATGAATGCATTTGTATAGAGAGTGAGAAGACAGGCAGTGGATGTGAGGGGAATCCACAACACCTGGTTCTCTGCCTTCCTTTCCCACTGTGTGTTTTCCTGCCTAGAGCAGGATCAATATCACCATATATGTCAACAACGGTGCATCAAGGTCCCTGGAAAATCAGTGTTACGGATGATTAAATAACTACAAAGTGAAATTCTCTTAGAAATATTTTCCATTGATCTGGGATTAAAACAGTCATAATAACAAGAATTGTTCTGGTTAAATAGTTTAAAAGTCTCACATTGTATTAAGACAGCATGAAATACACACTGATAACTTCCTTATTCCCTCCTTCCAGTGCGTGTAGCTGGCTTTTAAAAACAGGACAAGTCTATCGTAGGAACAGATGATTGTGGAGATCTTAAAACGACATGTAGGTATTAATTTATGTGTTCCAAAGAGTAAAAACCATGCTATTCAGTAGGTATTACCTATAAAAACAATTTGTACTCCAACTGGGAAAGCTCTGTCTGCTGTCTCTGTCAAGCATCATGGATCCAAAGGTACTTAGACCATAGAATAAGAGGAAAAAAATCTTCTGGAGAGCGAATTGCTTACCTAGGTAGAAAGAGTGAGAATTATTTGATGCCATGAAGTGATTTGTTTGTTTATTCTCTGGATTTATTACATAAAAGGAACTTAGGTAGGTTCTCTGAAGAGACTGCAGGGAAAAGTGGGGGAACTGAAGGATAACTATTTTGTACGCAACTGAACTGAGGTGGTGCTGGGAGATGAAGGTAGATCTGACTGATTTACTGAGCTGACTGATGGGTGTAGAAGCTGGGTTAGGGTTGAAGTCCAGCACTTTAAGTGTTTTTCTCAATCAACTCTGGCACAATGAGAGGTAAACAAGAGAACTGGTGAACTACAGAGAGGAGTGATTTAATGAAAGAGTACGTAGCAATGGGTAAGAGAGGAGAATTTATTTTCCAGCACAGAAATCTATTTTTCTGGAATAGATTTTGTTGATATAGAGAAAAACACCTACTCATCCACAAAGGACAGTGCTGTGGCTAAATCCCCAGACTACCTCTTCTGGCTAACACTGTGTATTTAAAAGGAATCAATTTGAAAAAATTGCTTTGATGTCGGATTTCATTGCTTTGGTGGAAGGAGCTAAAAAAACTCCACAAACAAAAACACTCTAGCATGGCCTCACATATTGGTGATTTTACATGGATATTACTATTACCTTTGAATCAGTAAATGCATCCTGTAGGTCAATGGATGATATTTGCTTCAGTGGTAGACTCCGTGGATGATGAGCCAAATCATGTAAAGCTATTTACGGGAATCGGGAATGGAAAGCTTTTGAAAGCGCTAACTACATGCAAGCATTTCTTCTCTTTGGAGTTGCTTTTCATCTCTTTGACAATATAAGCTGTGGTGGTGTAGGGACCCACTACTGACCTCATCCTTGGTGTTCGTAATGCGTTGCCAGCAGTTCCACTGAGTACGGCAACAACTTTGCACAGGGTCAAAACTAACGCTTTTAGAAGGTCTATGTTTTGCATTCTTTATGTGATGAAATATGCGTAGATGCACTGTCATTAAACTTCAAACAGACTGCTGTTTAAAACATTAAACACAGAAACTAAGATGAAGTTTATACCACTTTGTAATTTACATTGACATTTAACCTAATTTACAATGACTGCTGCTTAGTCCAGGTGGATACTAAACTGCAGCTGTTCTTTAAACATTATTCTGTGTACCCTCCAGAGTCAGTTCTAATTTGTTTGACTTCCTTTCAAAGCACTAGCTCCTCTGTTAAAACAAAAAAAAAAGATAAATAAAAAAAAAATTGCTACAGTTAACCAGGCAGTTAGGTAAGAAGTTACATGGAATTATTCAGCTTTGATTTTCATTTACTATGAAATGTTTCTCCAATAGAATATGTTGTTGATATCTTTAATTGGCAGATAGCTTGCAGAATTATGTATTTCACATATTCCTTGTAGTTTTGTGACATAAAAAAAATATTATATTTTTCTCTTTAATTACAAATCTACTTTTTCTCTCACAGTCAAAATCATTGAGGGTAGATCAGGACTTTTTCTGTCAAAGATATCTTGGCTGTTTCCTAAGATTAATCTTTATTTTAAGTCTTTCTTTCATTTTTCTTCCAGACTACTCAAGTCCCTCCTGTTTTCAAAATACTATAGAAAGACACAGCAAGATTTCAGTGCAAACTGAGTGAGCTTGTGAAAGAAATACCTTTGATTTCAGTGGACTTGGATCACACCTTTAAAGGTCCCTTCCAACCCAACACGTTCTGAGTCTATATAATAAGAAAGATATTAATTATTTCAGTTTGGCTGTCAAAAAATTTTTATATCAAAATTCTTCATTTTTCCTTTTAGTAGAATACTCTTGTTTTGACAATTTTAATTTCTTTCCAACCATCTATTCCAAGAATATCAGCAAACAACATAGCTTAACATAAGGAATTAATATTTGATACTCTATACTCTAGAAACTTTCATTATCCAACAAGACTAATTAAATTGCACTTCAGATATCTATGTGAGAGGTGATATGCTGAACATATGGTAAAGTTTTAACTCTAGTATTACCTTACCCTGAAGAATTCCTTTTGATAAATATTTTAATGCACTGAAAATAGTAAAGAAGTGATGTCCTATCCAAGTAGATGCTTGTCAGCAACTAATCCATGTAAGATTTCAACCCTTCACTTAGAAAGCACTTTATAAAAAGGTGCAGATCCTCAAATGGCTTAAGGATTTTCTCCTTCAGTAAAACATCCAATAGTATAAAAAACTACATGCAATTTCTCCCCTCTCTGTTATTTGCAGAAACATGTGCTGTGTACATGTCTATATAAACATAAATTTACATATAACGATAATAATGTGTTAGGATTATAGTAGTCAAATTTACTGATAAATAGCCAAGTTCAAGTGATATATGCACACAGAGTAATGAATGTGTACCATTTATATTGCTCAAGAAGAAGATGGGCAGAACAGCAGAGACGCTGGTGGAAAATGCTGAGATCATCTTCCTCACCTGCATTCTTTAAAGCCAGTAGGACTTATGCTCCCTGTGGGAGTGTACATATAAGTCCTTCCCCACCTTTCAGCTTTTACTTACACCAAAGAAAACCCAGTGTCATCCCTGTAAAAGCATATCAATTGTCCGTGAAAACAACAAGTGGAGCAATATTTTCTTTCATTATTTTTTTCTTACATAACTTTTCTTACATACACTCGCCGAGGAGACCAGCTCCAGTGCAGGTAAGTCTGTACTGGGGAAGGGAATCGCAGCATAAAGGCCAGCAAGGGGCTTGTTTTTGGGGCTTTTCGAAGCCTGGAAAAGCAACCAGCCCACGCCAGTACCCGGCACTTGCCGGGGGTGGTGACAGCTGAGGGCCATGGGGTGGAGCCAGCACCGCCGGCAGCAGATTTAAACAAGGCCTAAACATGCCAACGGTGACTTGCCGAGGAGACTAGCTCCAGTGCAGGTAAGTCTGTACTGGGGAAGGGAATCGTGGCATAAAGGCTGGCAAAGGTCCTGTTTTTGAGGCCTTTTAAAGCCAGCAAAAGCGGCCAGCCCGGGCTGGTACCTGGCACTTGCAGGGGGTGGTGACAGCTGAGGGGGCGTGGGGCGGAGCCAGCACCCCTGGCAACAGATTTAAACGAGGCCTAAACACGCCAACGGTCACTCGCTGAGGAGACCAGCTCCAGTGCAGGGAAGTCTGTACTGGGGAAGGGAATCGCAGCATAAAGGCCGGCAAGGGGCTTGTTTTTGGGGCTTTTCGTAGCCTGGAAAAGCAGCCTGACCGGGCCGGTACCGGGGACTACCCAGCACTTGCGGGGGGTGGTGACAGCTGAGGGCCATGGGGCGGAGCCAGCACCCCCGGCAGCAGATTTAAACGAGGCCTAAACATGCCAACGGTGACTCACGGAGGAGACCAGCTCCAGTGCAGGTAAGTCTGTACTGGGGAAGGGAATCGTGGCATAAAGCCGGCAAGGGTCTTGTTTTTGAGGCTTTTCGTAGCCTGGAAAAGCGGCCAGCCCGGGCCGGTAACTGGCACTTGTAGGGGATGGTGACAGCTGAGGGAGCATAGGGCAGAGCCAGCACCCTCGTCCCCAAGCTGTTCTGGGCTTCCCAGTTCAAGAGACAGGGAACTACTGGAGAGAGTCCAGCGGAGGGCAACAAAGATGATGGAGGGACTGGAGCGTCTCCCTTATGAGGAAAAGCGGAGAGAGCTGGGGCTCTTTAGCCTGGAGAAGAGAAGGCTGAGGGGAGACCTTATTGACGTTTACAAGTATCTAAAGGGTGGGTTTCAGGAGGATGGAGCCAGACTCTTTTCAGTGGTTCCCAGTAATGGGCACAAACTGGAACATGGGAAGTTCCGAACAAATATGAGAAAAAAACTTCCTTATGGTGAGGGTGAGAGAGCACTGGAACAGGCTGCCTGGGGAGGTTGTGGGGTCCCCTTCTCTGGAGGCTTTCAAGACCCACCTGGATGCAGTCCTGAGTAACGTGCTCTAGGCAATCCTGCTTTGGCAGGGGAGTTGAAGTAGATGATCTCTAGAGGTCCCTTCCAACTCTGAAAAAAATTTCCATAATTCTGTGATAAGCACATGGCCACAGTTTTAGACGTGGCTTTCAAATTTGACTGCTAATGTTCAGTTCCCCAGTTTGAGACATTCAAATTCACTTGCTTCATAGCAAGGAAAGGCTAAGTTGGAAACAAGGACAGAAAAAGGAGTACACCTTTTAAGAAACTTCTCTTTTTTTTCTTTTTTTTTTTTTTTTCTGTCTGATGCCTGCAACAGTTCCTGTGGTAGTTTTTGTAAGTATGTATTATTAGTAACAGTGGTGCCAAAAATTTCTGAGAAAGGATATACTGTGGACAGTATCTTATCCTTGTGTGGTGACAGCCTTTCATTGTTTGGGGTTTTTTTATGTACAAAGATGCTTCAGTATTATAGTCCTTAAAATATCCTAAAGTAGTTTACTTTATATATGGGGTAGTCACTGAAGATAATTAGGAAGAAGAAAACAAATGATTCAGAAGAAATATTGTTTAGATAAAGACAGTTTTGTGTCCCAGTGTTTTTTCAAAGATTGAATTTTAAAGACTATTATTTTAAATGACTGACAGATAAAGAATTCATGTATTTGATTCTGAAAGTTAACAGAAGCACAGTAAGACTGTTATCTTCTTTTAGTGGAAAAAGGGTAAATGATACATCCTTGATAACTAAAAAAAAGGAAAAAAACAAGATCTTGAGTTTATAAAAACTAAACAGATAGAAGCTGACTTGTTTGGGTAACTTATCTGAGAGTCAGTCTTCCTAGTATTTGTTGTAAAAATAAAAATCATGATACATAGACAGAAAAAATATAGAAATAAAGTTAAATTGATGGTTCTGCAGTTATACTGAGTAAGATGCTATCACCAATCATTTTAAGTCAATCCTTCAGTATGGTAGTGCTCAATGGCATCATAATCTGTTGATTTTTTTGTTCAAAAATTAATTTGCACTGAGGAATAAACCAGGTCTTTCAGTCATCTTGTATTAGGAATACAAGCAATAAGCAGTATGAACATTTAACATTACATCCTATCATAAATTGAGAAATAAGTTGATAAGAGATGAGGTTATGCAAAGCAGGCTCGCATATCACTCCATCATAGAATGGCTGAAGTAATAAGCTACCTCTGGACATCATCAAGTCTAGTCGCTGCTCAGAGCAGGGTCATCTGGAGGTTTCTCAGGGCCATGTCCAGTTGTGTTTTGAATATCACCAAGGACAGAGATGCCACAAGCTCTTGGGGCAGCCTCACCTGAGTATTCAACCACTCCACCGGTAAAAAAGTTTTTTGTTTTATTTAAATGAAATTTTCTATACAGAAATCTGTGAAAATAATTTTGGTTTGGAATCCTCACAATGAGAGGGGAAAAAATATTGCTTGCAAAAGAGAACAAGTCTCCCCTTTTTGAGGGGAACAGGGTCCCTGGAGCATAGGGTCTGAGCAAGCACTGAAGTACCATGCCTGGTTTGCCCCTGTTTTACTATGGGATGTAAAAATCTAAAGAAAGGGGCTGAACTCCCCACTGTTACCTGGGAGTGTAACCAGCTCTTGTGAAATAGAAAACTCATTCTTAAAGAAAAGCGCAAAGACGACCCCTAAAGGAGTCAAGTCATTCCATGGGTGAAACAACTCGAAGCAACAATGAGTTTTGAACAGGAGTAACTTGAACTGCAATGAGCAAGTGAAATATGAAATTCATAATGATATGGCATAATGCCACAAACTAAACCATCTTCAGAGAGTCCATTTTCAGGCTGTGGCATGCATTCTTGAGCAATGAATTTGGTACCTCACCTCATCCAAAAGACAGTATGAAAACCCACTTCATTGACTAATTACCACAAATAATAATAGGAATTGATATAGCAGTAGAGTGAACTCATCATTTCATGGATAAGTATCTGAGAAAAGTGTAATCTCAACACCACTTACCATCTGAACAGATAATTAAGAGAGAAGGGACTGGAAAGGGAATTAAAAATTCAAGCGGATACAGCATTTAAAATCAACACGTGTTCTACTCTACTTTTTTTTATTTATTTGAAAATATTCTACTCTCCATCATTGCTTTAGCTATGTAGGAGGAAGTTTGGGATGTACAGACCGTTTTGAAAGAATACTGTTAAAAGGATTTAAGGGGAAGAGCCAGGAGCATTACATAAATCAGCAAGCACATCATAAAGGAGAAATGGGTAACCCATTTCCACCAAATCTTTCCAGACAGAAAGGACTTTTTTTTTCCCCAGTTCTATACAGGTCAAACAGAAATATGCCTGGATTTATATTCAGATTATTGAGCTTTTGTCTACAAAGAAAAAGCCCAAGTTTGGTACTTGGTTTTCAATGACAAGTTGAATTGTTGTAGTGTAAACATAATTGAAAAAGTATTTTTTCTTGCAGGCTCTTTTAAAATTAACTATAATAATGTCCTCCTTTTCTGCCCAACTCTAATTACAGATGTAATGGTCAATACTAAAGAAGAAACTGAAAGCAGGAGAAAGGTGCATAGTCATAATGATAATAGAATCATAGAATCATTTAGGTTGGAAAAGAACCTTGGGATCATCGAGTCCAACCATCAACTCCACTCTACAAAGTTCTCCCTTACACCAGATCCCTTAACACCACATCTAAACAAGTCTTAAACACATCCAGGGATGGTGACTCCACCACCTCCCTGGGCAGCCTATTCCAGTGTCTGACCACTCTTCCTGTGAAGAATTTTTTCCTGATGTCCAGCCTAAACCTACCCTGTTGCAGCTCGAACCCATTCCCTCTTGTTCTATCACTAATTACCTGTGAGAAGAGACCAGCACCAACCTCTCTACAATGTCCTTTCAAGTAGTTGTAGAGAGTGATGAGGTCTCCCCTCAGCCTCCTCTTCCTCAAACTAAACAGTCCCAGCTCCTTCAACCGCTCCTCATAAGATTTATTCTCCAGGCCCTTCACTAGCTCTGTTGCCCTCCTCTGCACTTGCTCCAGCACCTTGATATCTCTCTCATATTGAGGTGCCCAGAACTGGACACAATACTCAAGGTGTGGCCTCACCAGTGCTGAGCACAGGGGGACAATCACCTCCCTGCTTCTGCTGGTCACACTATTTCTAATACAAGCCAGGATGCCATTGGCCCTCTTGGCCACCTGGGCACACTGCTGGCTCATGTTCAGCCGCTTGTCAGTTAGAACCCCCAGGTCCTTTTCTGCCAGGCAGCTCTCCAGCCACGCTTCCCCATGCCTGTAGCGATGCATGGGGTCGTCATGGCCCAAGTGCAGGACCCAGCACTTGGCCTTGTTGAAACTCATACCGTTAGCATTGGCCCATTGATCCAATCTATCCAAGTCTCTCTGTAGAGCCTCCCTATCCTCATGTAGATCAACACTCCCGCTTAGCTTCGTGTCATCTGCAAACTTGCTGATGATACACTCTATGTCCTTATCAAGGTCATCAATAAAGATGTTAAACAGAAATGGTCCCAGCACCGAGCCCTGAGGGACACCACTTGTGACCGGCCGCCAGCTGGATTTAACTCCATTGATCACCAGTGGAGGGTGATAGGCTGAGTTTGTGGTGACTCTGCTGTAAGGAGAAGGATCTGGTGTTGTAGTCTGGATCTAAGTTGTGCAAGCTTATTAAGAAAGGCATAGGAGTATGTGGGATGAGAAAAAGTGTCTTAAAGGGAATATTTAAGCACAATCACTATGGAAAAACAGGTATAAATTGGAAAAAAAAAAATCAAATGTGTTTAAGAGGAGATGGATAAGAGCCGAGAGAGAGAATACTAAATGGAATAAAATGGAAAATAGTCCACTTCTAGAGGCAACTAAATGCTGTGAATGCAGGTTAGATTTTAGATGACAGGCTAATAAATCTGTGGAACACCATATACCCGAGATATTTTTACACTGTTAAACAATAGAACAACAGTTAGAAGTCTTCTAGACAGTTAAACAGCGAAGTTGGTGCATAGTGCATTTTATGCATATGTTGCAAAAGATTGTGAGTTATCTGAAATCTATCAAACTAAAACTGCTTGGGATGTTTGGCAGAACTGTGGTCGTTCATCCTCATGGCCTTTCAAGTAACGCGCAGGGATGACAGTAGTCATGATGGTGGGTCAACGTGCATTAGGCACAGCGTAGTAACCTTAGTCTGGGTTTCCTGCTGGACTTTGGAAGTTCACTACTACAGTACACCCTTTGTTGCACCTACTTCATTGCAACTACTCTTTCTTTCCTGTGTAAGCTAATACTGCATAGGGTATTCCAGCATGCTGCTATCTCACTTCTTATTATGTTCTAGACATTACCTCATAGGTTAAGACAAATAGTTCATCAAGCAGGTAATTAACCAATAAACTAGGCAGTATGATAAATAATTTGTGGTGTAAGGAATTTGTGGCAGTGGACATACAGTAAACAATGTCATGTCAACAGGAACTGTCATGCCCAGAGGCAAAGGCAGATAACAGCAGAAAAGGACAGGTCACTAGACAATAGTTTCTCCTAGGAGAGGAATCCTCATAGAAATCCAGTCCTCTCCCTCTCCTAGTAACAACACATTGATGTTATTTTAACCACATATTCATGTATGTGGTTTTTGTGGTCTTTGCATGAATACACTGAAAATTTGGTGAGCTTGTATCACTGAAGTTCAGCTTAGGACAATGTGGATAAATCCAACCATATACATTACAGATACATTTTAAAGACAAATGCAAGAGTTACTTTCTCATTGTTCTGACACTGATCCTTGCAAAGTCCACAAAGTACACTTTGCAGTACAAGAGAAGCTGTAGATATAGGGAACAAAGGGAATGCCAATATGAAAAGATAATGAGAGATCAGGACATTATTGTTCATATGCTGAAATATGGGTCTCGATTCCTATATCTAGCTATTATGCCTGACTTTTTTGGCCTGTGTTAGCAAATTAACTAAGTAGGTTGGATCTAGGATATCTACCACTTATTATAACAACAGATTTGATAAACTGACTTTTTTTTCTTTTAACTCCTTTTTAAAACTGATTTCAGAAGTTCTAAGAATTGAAATACCTTTTCTAAAGATAATTTTTTTTTTCCTTTTAGAAAATATGGACATGAAATATTTCCACTTTACTCTCACCGTTATTTGCAAAATTTTATCCAAATTTATAAACAGTTTTGTCTCCTAGAAAGTGTATTTTCTAGTAAAATATTTTTCCTGAATATTTACAAAATTACACTACTCATCTCTTGAATGTATACTCAAACTCACAAAACTTAGAGAATTTGCCAGAGTTACCCAATTCATAGAAGTGAAGAACCACTGAAGAATTTATAACTGTTTATAGAATTTATAGAATTTATAGACTATTAGGAATGAGTTAATAAGTGGATTTAACTCTTTTTGACTTCAAAAACAGGCAGCAGGTTGTTGGTCTTAGGAACACCAGCTTTAGTACAGTCTCATTTAAACCTGAAGTGGGGAGATCTGTTATAGTCAACCAGATTTGAGGTGATTTGGTCTTCATTTGTAGCAGAGCAGCAAATGTTGGCAGTGTAGTACATCATGATGAGTAAATGGAAGGTGAAGTAAAGCCAGGAAAAGCTCAATCTATATTGAATGCAGACTTCAAGTTCACATTAAGGTCATACAGAGATAAGTTGAAAAAACACGTAGCACGGACACATAATGCTGCCTTTAGCCTTTCTGTTAATATTCTGATGGTTTGGGGATAAAGCCTGGCAGATACGTCAGGACGAATGATTTTTGGGTTTTGATTTCAAGGAAGGGCCCTTGTGGAAGTCCGCATAAGAGTAAATTAATGGAAGAAGATGCTTGAAGATGTTAAAGCATTTTATGAATGCTTTTTGTATTTACAATTTAAAGGGTCAGTTATGGCTTTCCTTGGTCAAAACCTGAGTAGATGTATACAGCTTACATTCTGAATCCATCGGGAGAATTTTTGGTTTACTGAAAAGCCACTTACCACCTAATCAGAATCATTCAAGATTAATTTAGAAGTATTTAAAGTCTTGGACTTGCCTTTTCTCAAACGAACTGGTCATTTACTGTAATACGTCTAGGTCTTGAAGCTATAAAGACATCTGATGTTAACATATATGGATATGATGTACTGAAATACTATGATAATATTTCAAAGAATGTATGCATCTTCCAGAGCCCGGAAAATACTTCTATATCCAAATACTTTACATATAGACATAGGCCGTCCCTTTAATCACATGTACTGTATTTTAGCTTATTTTCCACTAAGACACAAACAACTGTTGTTTTTTTTTTTTTTTCAGGAAATATTAGTCTATTCTCATACATGCTTGTAAATCTGGTTGTGAAAATATTGTTTCCAGACATATCCTGGGTTGTTCCCCTCTCACTCAGCTTCATACGTCTACAGTTTATATGTGTACATACTAGCTAGTAACCCAGTGCTCTCTTCAAGGTCAATAGAGAACAATATCCAATGATTCATCTGACCTATTTTAATCATCTATTTTAGGATGAGATGAGTCATGCTTGGAAGTGCCAATTTTACTCCACTCACTGTGAAAAAGTCTTGACAACTAGCTGACATGAAAATATCTGTACTGCCGATGTCTATATTTGTGATCTCATGAATGCTATTCTGTGTCTATCTTCAGAACTCTTTGATTTCCCCATCCTTTATTTATTAAAATTCTAGTCATCCAATCAGTGAGTCAAAACAGAATTTTATAGCACTGCTGAATATGCATATAGCACAAGTATCAACTAGTTACTAGCATATTTTAAACAACCTCTGTGAAAGAAATTCACATGGTGGGATGCAAGTCGTTGTTTCTGAGTGAAGTAGCTTCAGAAACAATTCTTCTATCACTTGGTTAACTGAAATTTCATTCAGGATAAAGTAGTTTGGTAAGGGATATGACTGGTACTAATATATCTAAAAAGGCACACCCCTCCCTTTCATATGAATGAATGCAGTTATGTTATTATAAAAGTATCTTCTATATGGAAAAAATTGTATGCATACAAATTCCACTGTTTTGATAAGACTGAGAGGGTTAATCACACCTTCACAGTGAAAATGGTGTTTTGTATGAAGCCTGTCCTTAACACAGTTCATATTTAATGTACAATGGGAATCAAAGTTGTTTGACAATTTTTAAAAAATACAATTGTTAAACATTATGACAATTGGTTATACACAGTAAAAGGTGGAACACTGCAGCTAAACTGGCCTTCTTCAGTATCCTCCTTCCTGTGTTTAAGGATTGTGACCTTTAGTATAATGATATAATTTATCTTTTTGGAGATTACTAGAGAGAAAAATTTTCATCAGCAATGTGGGAAACTAGTGCAAAGGTTTCTAAACCTAACTTCTTACTCTGTGCATAAAAATCGTATTTCAATTCTTCAGCTATTATTTAAACAAAACTTCTTTTAATGAGGTATCCCAGCTGTTGCTGTATTTTGACTTTCACCAGATCAATTGATTTGTAGTCAATAAAAAAACCCTACATTTTGATGAGTACAGAAAAATGTTGCTCCCTGAATATCAAAAATTTAGTAACAGCTGAAACTCACTTTCACATTTTTTGAAGCATAAACCCAATGTTTCACAGTGTTAATTTCTACTGAAACATGTAGCATATGAGTACAGAGTTTGTGAAAGCATTATTGTCTCAGGCTTTGCTGGAAGTGTAACCAACCAACTAACTATAAATTGATGATAGCTGCCAATTTTGCAGGGATTTAGAAGTATGATATAGCATTATCATATATAGTAATTAATTTTAGAAATGAGCACATTTCCTTCTGTACCTTATTATTCGTTTTACAGGTCTGGTGCGTTAATTACATGTCTGATTAAGAAAAGGCATATTTATTAATATCTTAGTATAAATAACTAAATTGTGCTTTTACAGGAACTGCCAGTGTCCCAAACCAAGCCAGGCAGTGAGCAGTATGGATATCAGTATAGACAAAAGGGGTCTGGCCCTTCAGCCTGTGTCTTGGCTGGTGTAAATGCTGCCAAGGGTTCTATCTTCAAAATGGTAGCTTTCTACATTGGTCAGCTGAATTTCACCATATGTGTCTGTATGAGCTTCCTTGCAGTTCCTAACTTTGATCATCTTAATTTAAGTTAAATGCTTAACTAGTTTTCCTGTCTTTTTGACAACAGGCTGAAGAAAGGATTATCAGAAGTAGCTTCATTTTGCTGTAGGATGGAGTTGGATACAGTCTTTCATGTACTAGTCTGTTACTGGATTTGTAATCTAATTCTTTGCTTTCATTGCATGCAAAGGGCTTTTGGGCATTGTAGATCCATGGTTATCTTCTTTTATTGTTTTAAGAATTTGGGTCCATGAAACTCTATAATTCTTTAGTCAGCTTTTCTGGGTTTTTTACTCCTTGCTCAATCCAGTGAGGAGCTGTGAAACTCTCAAGAAATGCTGAGCATCATCAAGGTCTATAAAAATCAGTGGAACTGGAGGTCACTCACTGGATTATGATATCATACAAAATCAAATCCTCAGTGAGCCATGGGCTATCAATTTAAATGAGATACATTTGTGAAACTTAATATCCTCTGCCTTATTTTAATAGCTTTGGATGTACACAGATAATGCACAATAGTATCATATAAAATATATAGTCTGCATTATTTATCTTAATTTGCAGCATGTAAATATTAAACCCCATGTTCTGTTATTATTACTGAGTAGCAGCTTAATTGAATTCAGCAGGCATAAGATACAAGAAATTTAAGGATGGCAAAGCTACATCTTTAAGTGCTTTGTAATGATGAGTTAAAGAATTATACAACTCAAAAGCACTGTTACTTAGGAAGAAATGCAAATATGTCTAAGAACTTATTTGATATCTAATTTCTGATGTTTTTCCCAGCTTTAATTGCATTCTAATTTTCTAATTAATTTTAGAAGGAATACTCATGGGGATACCTATTTATTAGTGAATTTGAAGGTTTATAACTTTTCCTTGAGTGAACAGCATAGAATCTTTGAAAAAAGAAAACCAAACAACTAAGCATACAGTTATAAGTAACAGCATGTCAGAATGAGAATAAAATGTGATTTATAGTCATATAAAGATGTGCTTTTTTTTTTTTTAAAGAATATGTTCTTTGAAACTTTAGCAAAGATGGGTGTCTGTAAAAAAGTTACTGATACTTTATCTGTGAACTTAAAATTTTTCAAGCTGTGGAATGTGTTGCATATTTGTTCCCTGTAATTTGTTAGGATGCACTGGGAATGTCGGAGGTTTGATATTAAAAGAAGTCAACTGTTGTAGGAGAATCAGTGCTAAGTTTGAAATGATAATTTAGTTGTGCAAAAGAAGCAGTAGAGTATAGCTGCTGCCTTTCAAGAAGACAAAGAGTTGGAGAATGAGAGTCTCTGTTAATTCAAGTAGTGCACACTGAAAAATATATGGACTCATAAATAACCATAAGTACACATATGTGCATGACTATGCTTATTTCAGATACTCTTAACTTTATTGATGATCACATGATTATGTAGCGAGGGGGAATTTCAATCATACCTCCAAGCAGAAAATGTAAACTATAAAGTTAGGTTCAAAAGTATGGATGGAAAATTTGTGATTGTTGATAGCTGTTAAGGCTATGTGTAATGTCCTGATCTACACTGACATACTTTGATATATCCACTTCCCTCTTTAATTTCTCAAATCTTGTAGTAGTAGTAGTATTAATTCTTAAAAGAGCTTTAATTTTTCCCTTACTAATTTATCTTTTATGTAAGTCCAAAATTCGTATGGTTATAAGATGATATCTACACCTTGACTAGTCATCTGTATCTGAAAAGAAATAGACAATTACCCTATGTCATCCCTTAACATTTACAATTAGAAATCTGATCTCTCTTTATGGTCAGAAACATATTTTTACATTTACATTTTGTGACACAAAGTTCACATTTCCTGAACAGCTTTACTCATGTATAGATTTACTCATTCGTGCTTATGAAAACTTTACCCTACTGATGCTATGCATTTATTTCCATTTTAAATACTTTCTTCCACTTGATTTTCTTTAAATAATTTTTAATTGCAAAAGAAAGAAAATATTTCCATATTTTTAAGAGTTATGTTTAAAAAAAATAACTGTTCTGGAAATCAAATATATATTTTCCCTAGAAATAATAAACCTTGAAAAGCATCCTGAAGAACTGTAGTCAAATGGAATTTACAGAAGGCCTACGTGCAGGTGACTGTATTGCCTTAAAGTGAAGCTATAGGACTAAGAACCCAAAACTGTACAAAATTATGATAATTTTAATAACACTATTTGAGACTATTGTCTAAAAGAGATTAATAACATCTCAAATGACTTTTACATAATTACATCAATGTTTTATTAGCACTGTTATAGCCAAGTAAAAGGATCTGCATGTAAATGGGACTATGTCTCTTTGCTTATGTTTTCTTTTAATTTGATAAAGGCTACTGAGCCTGTCTCTTGTCTCTTTAACACAGTTCTTAAAAAAAAGCACCTGTTGTTATTTATTTCCTTGTCATGCAGCCGTGATCCTTTCCACTTTCTTATCAACTTCAGGTTTTTAAAAACATGTGTTCTAAAGGGTTTGGTTTTTAGAGGTGGTGAGAGCAGTCATTGTCAACTGGATTGTTCATGCTCTGAAATGCTGACAAATCTATCCATTACACTTTAGTAACAGACTGGAAACAAACACAGTAACAGCAGTAGAATTACTAGGCATCTGTAAATGTCGCTCCTTGCCCTTTGAACAGATTTGCATTCACCCATGCAAATTCCTGGAAATCTAGTTGGCTTTTACACAGATGAAGCAGTCGATTACAGAACCGGGTCCCTTGTGAAATGTTCATCGCAAATTCTCTAGTACAGTAGCATGCAACATCAATGGTGTCTGAAAAATATAAATTAGTTAAGACCAACTAGAGTTAACTGTTTGACTAAATAATTATAAAATACAATACCATTCTTTTTCCATAATTCTGTAACTACAATATATCATGTTGAGATACTGAGATCTTTTTGATCACTCATATTTCAATTAATTAAAAAAGTCAGTTTAATAAACACCTACACCAATATTTTAGAGCAACAGACTGTAGCTGATTATTTTTCCATGTTTTTTGCTTACAACTATGCAAAAATGAAAGAGAATTTTTCTTCTGTAATAACAGTATCACTAGTTCAGTACTACGTACATACTGCACCACATATATGAGAATTATTGTGGTCTCTTGATCAGCTTTGTTTGTATGTTTCTTTTCTATTAAAAAGTAATAAAAAATTACTAACTTAAATCTTCTCTCAAACAGTAATTTTAATCTTTATATGCTTCTCTAAGGAAAAAAAATACTGCATAATTATCTTGATAATTTACTGCATTGATTTTCTATTAATAAAGTAACAAAATCAGCAAAATGCTACACAGCAAATTGATAGACTTGAATTATTACTACATTAACTGAATATAGCAAATTATTAAGCAATCAAGTCACTCACACTTATTTGTTAGAGGAGATTCCATTAGTAAGTGTAGCACAGGAAAAACAAAGAAATCATATTGTTTAACTTAACTATAAAATTAAATGGGCTTTGTGTTCCTCAGCTTATAAGATGGTATCCCCAAATGTAGTCTGATCTCTTTAATAGACTCATTGTTTTTGATGTGTTGGCAACTATCGTAAAACATCTGGAGCAACAACATGTACGTTGCTAGAGTTTTCATTTTTAACTTCTTTAGATAGCTTGTCTGTTCGGGGTCCAGCTCTGCTTTTGTGGCTTCTTCATGGCATTGTAATGGATGAAGAAATTTAATGATAAAGCAGTTATTCTTCATTTCTGTTGCCTAAAGGCAGCAAGTCCTTGCTAAGAGGCTTTTGGAAAGAAGTCAGTCCTCTTACTTCTTACTCCATACAACTAGTAGTTTGACCCCAATTCCATGCCCTAGAGCTCCATACCAAAGCATCAGAGCATGTAGAGCACTCACAGCATTTTCTGCTTCCCCGTGAACAATAGCCAACATCTGTTAGGGCTTCGATCTGAATTTTGGATAGGTGCTGTACTAGGCTTGAAGGATGGTGCTCATCTGTCAACATGAAAATTAAGTGCTCATAAAGCCAGTGATCCCATCCTTGAAAACAGTAACGTGTCCCTTGGATATCAGTCCTGCCCAATGTTTTTGATCATTCCACATTGCCGACACATCTACTGACTTTTCAAGAGGACACAGAGCAGTTTTATGACCTCTGCCTTCCTCTGTGTACGATACTTGGTTCTCTCTCGATCTTTCTCCTGCTGATTAAAAAAAATAGACCCATGAGTGGAATCTTTTATGAATAGGGTAAATTATGTCAAGGTTAAATATGAACAGTTGCTTTATGTTGGCAAAAACACAGAGGAGAATTTCCTGCGCCATGGAAGTGGGTCCTGTATAGGGCCTATAGAAGGAATATAGAATGTACAAGGACAGGCTGCTTTTACAGGGAGTGAAGTGGGCTTGAATACTCCACAATATTTTTTTTTATTTTTTCACAACTACGGATGACGCCAGAAATAATGTCTAAGAAGACATATGGGTGGAGAGTGCATGACCACCTTAAGCCCTGCAGCAAGACAATTGAAGCACTGGATATACAATTGTTTTTTATTCTGAAAACTCCACTGAATAAAGACGTGCTATATTGAGAACAGTGAAATCTCTCCTTGGGACTCGTGTTGTCTGTAAAGAACATATCAGTCAAGAAAGGAAAATCAGCAGAAGAAAAGGAAAACAATAAAAATAAATTTTCAGTGTTGATATACATCTTTTGAAAGAGCAAACAATAAAAAATATAAAAGTTCAAGTCAACACCTCATCTTGCTTTTGGGAACTGCATAGTCCCTTCTTTCTCCGTTTGTTTTTACATATGTCAAATTAGTGTAAAAGCTTCCTGGACCGCAGATTTTATCTTGCATTTATATTTCATGCACTTACTTTAAAATAAAAATCTGCATTCATGAATACTGGAAACTGCCTGAGTAGTTTGAAGAAAACTTACTTTTATTTCCTTAAAGAAGCAAGGAAGTTTAATTCTCTGCGATTCACAGGATCACATACTTAGAGGTGACCTGAAGTAATGGGAAGGTACATGAGCATCTGCTAAAAATCATTGTGAGTTAAATTTGGAAAAAGCCATACAAATCTGCAAAGCAGCAGAACAAGCGAAATTGCAAATGCAGAATTTCAGAAATGAGGAAAATCAAGAAAGAATGAAGAAGGTTATCACACAGCAGAACATGCTGAGAGCAGTAGAGAAAAGCACCTGAGTGATGCACCACAGAGACCATCCTAAGCAACTACATAAAAAGAAATCATCATGCAGGCAGAATCCACCCAGCAGAGCTTCCCATAAATATGATTTTGTCGTTGCTGCCATCCTTCATACAGGTGTTGGCTTCCTTGTACGCTGAACTTAGGAGAGGAACTGGGTGCTGCTGTGCTAACCATTTACTGTAACAAAGGGTACTGAAGCAAAAGAGGCAGTAAAAGGCAGTAAGCCCTATATCAACTCTTTTTCTTGCGCTGATTATCTGTGCGACAAAGCACTCTGAGTGCCCTGAAGGATCAGGGCCAACAAAGAAGTCGAAGGGCACAAGAACATGCCAAACAATTTTCTGGGCACAGGTGATAAAGGGTCAAGTGATCCTTCTAGCACACATTTGCAACTGATCAGCCATTCTATTCTCCTGGAAGAAAGTGAATCTGGATAAAAATGAGGAGAAAAATAGGTTTTGACAGAGTTTGGGTTATATTATCCACTCAAAATTGTCAATTATTTTTATTATTCTTCCCTCTCAGAGCAACTGGAAGCCTGTGCAGAGAGTCTCTTCCTTGTGTTAGCTGCTGTACAAATGAATCCAAAACATTTTCACTGGCCCACTTCCTTACGAGCATGTCACAATAGCAAAACAACTCCTTTACCTGAAGTTGTCATCTATTCCTTACAGCAATGTGTTGGCTGCTGGCTCCTGTATTGTAATAGGAGTGTCTCAGACTGTGACATGTCTAACAAGAGTAAAGGCAAAATGTAGAATCAGCTCTTACAGCTAGCCCATATGGCTTACTTAGACCCAAATAAGTGATGCTAACTTTACATCCAGGTTTATAAGAATTAGAGGAACATTGCAGACAGGTTCTGCTCCTCACCTCTTAAGAAGACTATGTATTGCGTCCTTATACCATAGTGGTGGTGTCCTTTTTCTTGTGCTTTTCGTCCAGCATAAAAAGAAAGCAGGGGAAAAAAAAAGAGCAAGGGAGTGGGTTGACCAGGACTGAAGATGCAAATCTGTGTCTCTTATTTTCCAGGCTCTGAGGATCTTGATATGAAACTTCTGAAAGTCATGACCATTTCAGTTCTGTACATCAACCAAAGATATAAATACCAGAACTGCTTCTCCCAGTGTGATATGGTGGAGGTAAAAAAGTCAGAAAAGAAGCAGAGTGATGAAGAGCATGGGCTATCTAAACACAAAAATAGCATAGCCAGGCTGGATTAGAGGGCAAACAGAAATTAGAAGGAAATTATGAACCTTTCCCCTCTGGATGCAGGAAGTCTAGCACTTAGATACTGTTAGCATTTATTTTCATTTCCAAAGATTTGCAAATGGATTAAGTGTATCAAGTTTGTTCTTCAGCATCTTGACCAAAGGCAGCCTGGACTGCAGCAGAGTTATGGCTTATTTAGCAGAGTTTATAATCTCTGTTTCCACGTATTTCTCTGTTCACACTCTGAGTGCTGCAGCAACTAGTATTACACAGTTAATGCAGTCTTGTCACAGAACTGATGCAGGTATAATCACTTACAGAAGTGAACAGGGAATCCTTGGGGCCCTGCTTTAGGTGACTGACTTAGATTTTAGCACTACTAGAGCTGACAGGACCTAGCTGTGACACTGAAAAGGAAAGCTTGTTAATTAAATTTCTGTTTTATTAGAATGTTATACAGATGACATTCAGCTATTTTATAAAAAGTTTTGCAGCGTGGTACAGCAGTCGGGAATGCAGCATTTGTTATAAATGCCAGCACTATCCATTGCTTTTCTCTATGAGGAACTCCACTAGGTTGACAAAATCTCTGTATGCAGTTTAATTTAAGGTTTACTCTGACAATCGGAGATACTTAAAATGCTTTGCTAATTGCTACTTGATCAAAATGAACTATTTAAAAATTATCATTCTTGAAGGATGGAAGGAAATTGAACCTTTCTGCTCAAATTTTATTCCTGACAAGTGCCTGGTTGAGATCTTGCAAAACATTTAAGCATGTGTTTATATGTAAATGTAATGGCAGTTCTAGACTTCATAGACTTAATCTCAAGAAGGTTTAATGTGAGAAAATAATACTAAGGTAGAATTAGTATCATCTAACTTTAGCCATGTGTAAGTTGTGTGTCTAGGAAAGTTAGTCTTTGGCTTCTTTCTATAATCAATGGTAATGAACAAAGGCTATTAGTCCTGATTGTCTTAGACATCTTAAGTTGTGAAATGCTTATTTGACAGTTGGCTCCAAAGGGAGCCTAGGTAATGAACTTAGACTTGATACCCAACTCTTATAAAGCTAAGTGAGATGAATCTCTTCCTTCATTTCCAGATAATAATAGATGCAATCATTACAGTAGCTCCATTTTCACAAACACCCACACTTCATTACAAGACGAAAGCATAAGCATGATATTATTAACATAATTATTCTGTGTAAAACATAGCTCTGCACTTCATATAAATGGAAGCAGTTTATTTTCCCATCATTTTTATAATTCCAGCCTTTAATGTACTTAATTATTCCTCATTCTGACATGAAAATGTTATGTATTACATCTTCTCTGCCTGAAACACTGCTTATTCCTGGTTTTCATTATGTCCTTCACCTCTATTTGTTCTGTTACTAGTGTGTTTGTTTTGCTTACTCCCTTTAGAGAGAAGATACATCTTTCCACATCCCACTGTATGTCCTGAAGTTGTATTCTGTCTTCTTGGTGAGTATCCATAGTGCTGCTTTGTAAGTTATCATTGTCAGTAAAAGATCATCAAAAGCACTTTGGCTGAAATCCTGGTTTGCTATGGAAGCCACTTTAAAAATTCCCAGGTCTTCAGTGGGACAAGATGTAATTCTGTTTGTGAAGACATCCTTCTGAAATGTTTAGCTTTCTACAACTCATTCACCCGGTCTAAATTTCTTTCTTTAGCAGGGCTAGAACATGAAGAAAATATCTCATGTAGGGACTACTGCAAATTGTTTCCTTTCTTCTATTTCCTGTCAGCAAAGAATTCAACAGTTTGTCATGAGCAAGAAACAATACTGAGTTTAAGTAACATGAGCAGAGCTTCTTTCACAGAATCATAGAATCATAGAATGGTTTGTGTTGGAAGGGACCTTAAAGATCATCTAGTTCCAACCCCCCTGCCCTGGGCAGGGACACCTCCCACTAGACCAGGCTACTCAAAGCCCCATCCAGCCTGGCCTTGAACACTTCCAGGGATGGGGCATCCACAACCTCCCTGGGCAACCTGTTCCAGTGTCTCACCACCCCCACAGTAAAGAATTTCTTCCTAATATCTAATCTAAATCTCCCCTCTTTCAGTTCAAAACCGTTACCCCTCATCCTATCGCTAGACTCCCTGATAAAGAGTCCCTCCCCATCTTTCCTGTAGGCCCCCTTTAAGTACTGGAAGGCTGTGCTAGATATCATTTTCCCAGGGCAGATGGATTTCAGATAATCACTTCCCCTAAATTAATCAAGGCCTGGCTGGTCTCAGTACTCACTCCATGATGTAGTAAATGGTCTGTAGTGGTGCATTTGTAGAACATTCAGATCAGACTTGGGGCAGCATGATGCTACTCAGAGCATTCAAAAATTCACCCATTTGTTAGGGTTTAACTCAGACAGGAAAAGAACATATGCGTGCACTTGGTTACCCTGCTATCGAGCATCTTGGTGGTATAAATAGCAAAATATAAATTATTACCTGGATACTATTTTCTTTGTTTCTAAATAAGTCTGCCTCTATAATATCAAAGCATTCTTATTCGCGTATTTCATGTTTCACTTCATCCTTTGTTACGTATTGCATAACTGATTACTTTTAAAAAAAAATGTTATTCTAGAGTAACATGGGAATATAATGCTGTACAAAAAAAAGGAAAGGATAAAAAGTTCTGCAAGTCTTATGATGGGGGCTGTGTTTCTTGGTTCCTTCATCTTGCTCTGACTGTAAAATTTGCTGAGCTTTGGTTGTTCTTGATTTCAAAGGCACAGATCCTCAGCTTTTCAATAACAAAAGGCTGTGGTTAACCTGTTTGCACCTCAGCTTCCACCTTTGAACAACGAAGGCTGTTAAGGATTCTCCACTTTATAAGAATTCAGTTTTGCAAAGCTAAATTACTTAGCAACTGTAAAATATGCTGAGATGCTGCTGTAGAAGATGCTATGCCATGGAGACTGCAAAGTGGTATTATAATGGTTACAAATGCAGGGAATGGGGAATGGGAACAGAATCAGCAGTTTGGGTGATAACAGCATGTGAGGTGCAAACAGCATGTGAGGGAGAAGGAGGTCTCTGGGGAGTAATTTAATTCTTTGAAGATTTATACCTGCTGGTGATGCCAGCTGAATGGGTTTGTTCTATACAAAAAAATGACTTGGTCAACTTGAAGACCTAGAATTAATTAAGACCTAAAATTCATTCAAGTCATTATTTCATATAGAGATGTGATCTTGTTAATGTATATGCTGCTGTATCGGGGGGCAGGTGCATTTGCAATATGCCAATTTAGGGCAATTGCATCATTATTATGAAAAGTTATGATGACAGGCACATTTTCATGGCATCATTAATAATGCTTGTCCCAGTAATGTGCTTATTTTTGTGTGAACCATAGGATCTGGAACAGGTTGTCATGCTAGGGCTGCTATGGAAGACAATAATCCCAACCAATGGGAAATCCTGAATAGGTTGCTTGTTGGTGATTTAATCTGGCTTGGAAGGTTTACATTCTTATGTATATTGACAGATTTTCATGATCATTCTAATGGTTCTGAAACAATTTTCCAAATTATCTTAATGGTTTGATGATAAAGTATTTGAATAGGATTTTTTCTTACTGTCCTGCAATACTTTTTCTCCAGCTGTTGATAACAATAAGACTGAAGATACAAACCTTGTGAGGTTTTTTGTACATTTCAGTTTTTGACATTGTATGAAACATGCTCTCCAATAGCATCATGCATAAAATGTGTCTTCTTATTTATACGAACGCTGTAAAAATGCCTGCCTTGTTCTTGCATAGCTCAGTTTTCTATTGAACAACTAGACTTTCTCATAAAGGAGATTCATGGAACTGAAGTTCTTATTGACTCTTATGGTACCTGTCAGCAACATATTATTTACAAACAAATTTAGAAGTCTAAATGTAGGAAAGCATTTAAAAAGTCTATAAATATTTATGTAGAACCATATCTCAGACTCCCTGAGACATCCACAGAGAGCTGCCATGTATGGCACAGGATGGCCAATAGTCTCCTGGGGTGCATTAAAAAGACCGTGGCTAGGAGGTTGAGGGAGGTCATCCTTCCCCTCTACTCTGCCCTGCTGAGGCCATGTCTGGAGTACTGTGTCCAATTCTGGGCCCTGCAGTTCAAGAAGGACAAGGAACTACTGGAGAGAGTCCAGCAGAGGGCTACAAAGGTGATCAAGGGAATGCAGCACCTCTCTTATGAGGAAAGGCTGAGAGACCTGGGACTGTTTAGATTGGAGAAGGCTGAGAGGGGATCCCATCAATGCTTATAAATATCTAAAGGGTGGGTGTCAAGAGGATGGGGCCAGGCTCTTCTCAGTAGTGCCCGGTGACAGGACAAGGGCCAATGGGCACAAACTGGAACACAGGAAGTTCCATCCGAACATGAGGGAAAACTCCTTTACTTCGAGGGTGGCAGAGCACTGGAACAGGCTGCCCAGAGAGATGGTGGAGTTTCCATCTCTGGAGACATTCAAAACCCACCTGGACGCGCTCCTATGCAACCTGCTCTAGGTGAACCTGCTTTGGCAGAGGAGTTGGACTAGGTGATCTCCAAAGGTTCCTTCCAACCCCTGCAATTCTGTGATTCTGTGTGATTCTGTGAACTACTGGAGGTCTCTGAAGTGGCTTCTTGGCATCAGGACAGATACCTTAGGACATCTGAAGTGCACTGCAGACCTAATTTCAAACACGTGAATTAATCTATATAGGGTGTTCAGTTCCCAACCTATAAACACACAGTGCCACTGGGGAGGTGTTGGGGTGTCCTGAGACCCCCAGGCAGAGCAGACCAGCATGGTGCCACCTTCACACCAGCCTTGCCCTGTCCCGGTGTAGCAGCTACAGCCCAGGTGAGGCTCCTCACAGCCCCTGAAGCGACACTGCGGAGCCTGTTTCCAGACACCCGAACCCTGCTCTGTGCTGCCAGCTGTGGGCTGACTGTCTGTGCACAGAGACAGCGGACTTCTAGGGCTTACAATCAGGATTAAAATATGCATTTAGTGTAATGTGAGATGCCATCGTGTATCTCTCCTGGCTGATCTAAAGAGGCATGCATTTTTCCAAGGTCCTGTCTGCCAGTTTCATGTGTATCCATAGGATATTAGGCTGTAAGACAGCCCAAGTGGCACTACGTCAGTGTATGTTAATCACCTGAATTACTCCCCAGTGTTTAGACACCACATTTGTCTGTCTGCACCCTCATGCTGTGCTTCACCTCGCTCTGCCCCGGCCCTGACAGCAAGGAGGAGACCCAGGGGAGGTGGGGTGGGACAGGATGGTGAGGGGCCGTGAGGTGACCACAGCCCCAGGGGAGAGGCTGTCCCCACACAGACAGGAGTGACAGTGGGCTCTCCATGTTGGCTGGTTTCCCCATGGGCCTGAGTTATGGGGTTAGTCCATCCCACTGCATTTAAATAAGGCTGAAGAGTGACACCCCTTTTTCCCCAGGCAGCCAAGAGCTCGGACTTCCATCAGCTCTAGAACACCTGGTGACATGGTGACCGTATCAGAGAGAGCAGAACACTGGTGGTAGCCATGTGACGGCGTTGGTGACAGGGTGCCCAGGATGGGCACAGAAAGGGCTGCACGGTGCCAGCCCAGAGTGAAGGCGAGCAGGCGGGTGAGCGAGGGCTGAGGCGAGAGGCAGGAGGAGGGCAGGGAGGGGAGGGCAGGGCTGCTGGGCCCGGGCAGGGAAGAAGGGGTTGCTTGTGGCGTGCCAGATGGCGGCTGCTCCTCCTTTGTCTTCCAGAGACTGAGGCTCACGCATGGACAGGACCAGACCATGGCACAATACTGCCTTCGACCACACAGCCGGATAGATTCACACTAAGTGAAGGCATCAAGAGTCTGGCACAGCCCTGGGAAACGAGAGACCAAGGTGAGCCAGGGTGATAGAAACTTTCTTCGTTTCCCTGTCTTTTGCAGCCACATGACTAGACAGGGAAAAGACTAGATCATGGAACACTCCCAACCACAGCGACACACCAGACATTTGCTACGTTCCACAAGGACACGGACACAAATTTAAGGCATCAAGAATATGGAAGAGCCTGCGCACGAGTTGCCCATGGTGAGCCAGGATACTTGACCAACTCTTTGTTATCTTGTCTCTTGCAGCCACAGACCCAGATAAGGATAAGTCTAGATCATGGCACACTCCGAACCACAGCGACAAATGGGAGATTTGGTCTTTGCACAAGGACATGGACACAAAGTTAAGGCATTAAGAGTCTGTAAGAGCCTGGGCAGGGGTTGGCCATGGTGAGCGAGGGTGGTTGACCCTTTATTTGTTCTCCTGTATTTTGCAGCCAGAGGACCAGATATGGATTAGACTAGACGATGGCACAAGCCTATCCTCAACCACATAGCCAGAGCTTCAATAAGTTCTGCAAGAACGTGGAAATAAAGTTAAGGCATCAAGAGTCTGGCAGAGCCTGGGCATGGGTATCCCATGGTGAGCCAGGGTGGTTAACCCATTCTTTGTTATCTTGTCTTTTGCAGCCGCAGACCCAGATCCAGATAAGACGAGATCACGGCACCCTCCCTTCCTCAGGAACACACCAGAGATTTGGTACTTTACACAAGGGCACGGACAGAAAGTTAAGGCATCAAGTGTCTGCTAGACCCTGGGCAGGGGTTGGCCATGGTGAGCCAGGGTGGTTGACCCTTTCTTTGTTCTCCTTTCTTTTGCAGTCCGAAGACAAGATACGGATCAGACTAGACAATGGTGCAAGCCTATCCTCAACTACATAGCCAGAGATTCAATATGTTCTTCAAGGACATGGAAAAAAAATTAAGGCCTCAAGAGTCTGTCAGAGCCTGGGCAGGGGTTGGCCATGGTGAGCGAGGGTGGTTGCCCCTTTCTTTGTTCTCCTGTCTTTTGCAGCCAAAGGAGCAGTTGTGGAAAAGTATGGACCGTGGAGCAAGCCCATCCTCAGCCACATAACCATAGATTTAGAACCTTCTGCAAAGACACGGACACAAAGTTAAGGCATCAAGAGTCTGGTAGAACCTGGGCAGGGCTTGCCGATGGTGAGCCAGGGTAGATAATCTTTTGTTTGTTATCCTGTGTTTTGCAGCCACAGACCCAGATAAGGATAAGTCGAGATCATGGCACACTCCCAACCACAGCGACACATGGGAGATTTGGTTTTGCACAAGGACACGGACACAAAGTTAAGGCATCAAGAGTCTGCAGTGTCTGGGCAGGGGTTGCGCAGGTTGAGCCAGGGTGGTTGACCCATTCTTTGTTTTCTTGTCTTTTGCAGCCGCAGACCCAGATCCAGATAAGAGTAGATCACGGCACCCTCCCTTCCTCAGGCACCCACCAGAGATTTGGTACTTTCCACAAGGACACGGACACAAAGTTAAGGCATCAAGAGTCTGGCAGTGTCTGGGCAGGGGTTGCGCAGGCTGAGCGAGGGTGGTTGACCCTTTGTTTGTTCTCCTGTCTTTTGCAGCTAAAGGACCAGTTGTGGAAAAGTATAGACCGTGGAGCAAGCCCATCCTTAGCCACATAACCATAGATTTAGTACCTTCTGCACGGACATGGACACAAAGTTAAGGCATCAAGAGTCTGGTAGAACCTGGGCAGGGCTTGCCGATGGTGAGCCAGGGTAGTTGACCCTTTGTTTGTTATCCTGTGTTTTGCAGCCACAGACCCAGATAAGGATAAGTCGAGATCATGGCACACTCCCAACCACAGCGACACATGGGAGATTTGGTACTTTGCACAAGGACACGGACACAAAGTTAAGGCATCAAGAGTGTGGCAGTGTCTGGGCAGGGGTTGGCCATGGTGAGTGAGGGTGGTTGCCACTTTCTTTGTTCTCCTGTCTTTTGCATCCACAGGACCAGTTGTGGAAAAGTATAGACCGTGGAGCAAGCCCATCCTTAGCCACATAACCATAGATTTAGAACCTTCTGCAAGGACACGGACACAAAGTTAAGGCATCAAGAGTCTGGTAGAACCTGGGCAGGGCTTGCCGATGGTGAGCCAGGGTAGTTGACCCTTTGTTTGTTATCCTGTGTTTTGCAGCCACAGACCCAGATAAGGATAAGTCGAGATCATGGCACACTCCCAACCACAGCGACACATGGGAGATTTGGTTTTGCACAAGGACACGGACACAAAGTTAAGGCATCAAGAGTCTGGCAGTGTCTGGGCAGGGGTTGCGCAGGGTGAGCGAGGGTGGTTGACCCATTCTTTGTTTTCTTGTCTTTTGCAGCCGCAGACCCATATCCAGATAAGAGTAGATCACGGCACACTCTGTTCCTCAGGCACACACCAGAGATTTGGTACTTTCCACAAGGGCACGGACACAAAGTTAAGGCATCAAGAGTCTGTCAGAGCCTGGGCAGGGGTTTCCCAGGTGAGCCAGAGTGGCTGACCCTTTGTTTGTTCTCCTGTCTTTTTCAGCCAGAGGTCAAGATACGGATGAGACGAGACAATGGCGCGAGCCTATCCTCAACCACATAGCCAGAGATTCAATATGTTCTGCAAGGAGGTGGAAATAAAGTTAAGGCATCAAGAGTCTGTCAGAGCCTGGGCAGGGGTTGGCCACGGTGAGCCAGGGTGGTTGCCCCTTTCTTTGTTCTCCTGTCTTTTGCAGCCACAGGACCAGTTGTGGAAAAGTATAGACCATGGAGCAAGCCTATCCTCAGCCACATAACCATAGATTTAGTACCTTCTGCACGGACACGGACACAAAGTTAAGGCATCAAGAGTCTGGTAGAACCTGGGCAGGGATTGCCGATGGTGAGCCAGCGTAGTTGACCCTTTGTTTGTTATCCTGTGTTTTGCAGCCACAGACCCAGATAAGGATAAGTCGAGATCATGGCACACTCCCAACCACAGCGACACATGGGAGATTTGGTACTTTCCACAAGGACATGGACACAAAGTTAAGGCATCAAGAGTCTAGCAGTGTCTGGGCAGGGGTTGCGCAGGGTGAGCGAGGGTGGTTGACCCATTCTTTGTTTTCTTGTCTTTTGCAGCCGCAGACCCATATCCAGATAAGAGTAGATCACGGCACCCTCCCTTCCTCAGGCACACACCAGAGATTTGGTACTTTCCACAAGGGCACGGACACAAAGTTAAGGCATCAAGAGTCTGTCAGAGCCTGGGCAGGGGTTTCCCAGGTGAGCCAGAGTGGCTGACCCTTTGTTTGTTCTCCTGTCTTTTTCAGCCAGAGGTCAAGATACGGATGAGGCGAGACAATGGCGCGAGCCTATCCTCAACCACATAGCCAGAGATTCAATATGTTCTGCAAGGAGGTGGAAATAAAGTTAAGGCATCAAGAGTCTGTCAGAGCCTGGGCAGGGGTTGGCCACGGTGAGTCAGGGTGGTTGCCCCTTTCTTTGTTCTCCTGTCTTTTGCAGCCACAGGACCAGTGATGGAAAAGTATAGACCGTGGAGCGAGCCCATCCTCAGCCACATAACCATAGATTTAGTACCTTCTGCACGGACACGGACACAAAGTTAAGGCATCAAGAGTCTGGTAGAACCTGGGCAGGGCTTGCCGATGGTGAGCCAGGGTAGTTGATCCTTTGTTTGTTATCCTGTGTTTTGCAGCCACAGACCCAGATAAGGATAAGTCGAGATCATGGCACACTCCCAACCACAGCGACACATGGGAGATTTGGTTTTGCACAAGGACACGGACACAAAGTTAAGGCATCAAGAGTCTGGCAGTGTCTGGGCAGGGGTTGCGCAGGGTGAGCGAGGGTGGTTGACCCATTCTTTGTTTTCTTGTCTTTTGCAGCCGCAGACCCATATCCAGATAAGAGTAGATCACGGCACGCTCCCTTCCTCAGGCACACACCAGAGATTTGGTACTTTCCACAAGGGCACGGACACAAAGTTAAGGCATCAAGAGTCTGTCAGAGCCTGGGCAGGGGTTTCCCAGGTGAGCCAGAGTGGCTGACCCTTTGTTTGTTCTCCTGTCTTTTTCAGCCAGAGGACCAGATATGGATGAGGCGAGACAATGGCGCGAGCCTATCCTCAACCACATAGCCAGAGATTCAATATGTTCTGCAAGGAGGTGGAAATAAAGTTAAGGCATCAAGAGTCTGTCAGAGCCTGGGCAGGGGTTGGCCATGGTGAGCGAGGGTGGTTGCCCCTTTCTTTGTTCTCCTGTCTTTTGCAGCCACAGGACCATTGATGGAAAAGTATAGACCGTGGAGCAAGCCCATCCTTAGCCACATAACCATAGATTTAGAACCTTCTGCAAGGACACGGACACAAAGTTAAGGCATCAAGAGTCTGGTAGAACCTGGGCAGGGCTTGCCGATGGTGAGCCAGGGTAGTTGACCCTTTGTTTGTTATCCTGTGTTTTGCAGCCACAGACCCAGATAAGGATAAGTCGAGATCATGGCACACTCCCAACCACAGCAACACATGGGAGATTTGGTACTTTGCACAAGGACATGGACACAAAGTTAAGGCACAAAGAGTCTGGCAGAGTCTGGGCAGGGGTTTCGCAGGTGAGACAGAGTGGTTGACCGTTTGTTTGTTCTCCTGTGTTTTACAGTCACAGACCCAGGTAAGGATAAGTCGAGATCATGGCACACTCCCAACCACAGCGACACATGGGAGATTTGGTACTTTGCACAAGGACACGGACACAAAGTTAAGGCATCAAGAGTGTGGCAGTGTCTGGGCAGGGGTTGGCCATGGTGAGTGAGGGTGGTTGCCACTTTCTTTGTTCTCCTGTCTTTTGCATCCACAGGACCAGTTGTGGAAAAGTATAGACCGTGGAGCAAGCCCATCCTTAGCCACATAACCATAGATTTAGAACCTTCTGCACGGACACGGACACAAAGTTAAGGCATCAAGAGTCTGGTAGAACCTGGGCAGGGTTTGCGATGGTGAGCCAGGGTAGTTGAACCTTTGTTTGTTATCCTGTGTTTTGCAGCCACAGACCCAGATAAGGATATGTCGAGTTCAGGGCACACTCCCAACCACAGCGACACACGGGAGATTTGATACTTTGCACAAGGACACGGACACAAAGTTAAGGCATCAAGGGTCTGGTAGAACCTGGGCAGGGGTTTCGCAGGTGAGCCAGAGTGGTTGACCGTTTGTTTGTTCTCCTGTGTTTTACAGTCACAGACCCAGATAAGGATAAGTCGAGATCATGGCACACTCCCAACCACAGCGACACATGGGAGATTTGGTACTTTGGACAAGGACACGGACACAAAGTTAAGGCATCAAGAGTGTGGCAGTGTCTGGGCAGGGGTTGGCCATGGTGAGTGAGGGTGGTTGCCACTTTCTTTGTTCTCCTGTCTTTTGCAGCCACAGGACCAGTTGTGGAAAAGTATAGACCGTGGAGCAAGCCCATCCTTAGCCACATAACCATAGATTTAGTACCTTCTGCACGGACATGGACACAAAGTTAAGGCATCAAGAGTCTGGTAGAACCTGGGCAGGGCTTGCCGATGGTGAGCCAGGGTAGTTGACCCTTTGTTTGTTATCCTGTGTTTTGCAGCCACAGACCCAGATAAGGATAAGTCGAGATCATGGCACACTCCCAACCACAGCGACACATGGGAGATTTGGTACTTTGCACAAGGACACGGACACAAAGTTAAGGCATCAAGAGTGTGGCAGTGTCTGGGCAGGGGTTGGCCATGGTGAGTGAGGGTGGTTGCCACTTTCTTTGTTCTCCTGTCTTTTGCAGCCACAGGACCAGTTGTGGAAAAGTATAGACCGTGGAGCAAGCCCATCCTTAGCCACATAACCATAGATTTAGTACCTTCTGCACGGACACGGACACAAAGTTAAGGCATCAAGAGTCTGGTAGAACCTGGGCAGGGCTTGCCGATGGTGAGCCAGGGTAGTTGACCCTTTGTTTGTTATCCTGTGTTTTGCAGCCACAGACCCAGATAAGGATAAGTCGAGATCATGGCACACTCCCAACCACAGCGACACATGGGAGATTTGGTTTTGCACAAGGACACGGACACAAAGTTAAGGCATCAAGAGTCTGGCAGTGTCTGGGCAGGGGTTGCGCAGGGTGAGCCAGGGTGGTTGACCCATTCTTTGTTTTCTTGTCTTTTGTAGCCGCAGACCCAGATCCAGATAAGACTAGATCATGGCACACTCTGTTCCTCAGGCACACACCAGAGATTTGGTACTTTCCACAAGGGCACTGACACAAAGTTAAGGCATCAAGAGTCTGTCAGAGCCTGGGCAGGGGTTTCCCAGGTGAGCCAGAGTGGCTGACCCTTTGTTTGTTCTCCTGTCTTTTTCAGCCAGAGGTCAAGATACGGATGAGAAGAGACAATGGCGCGAGTCTATCCTCAACCACATAGCCAGAGATTCAATATGTTCAGCAAGGAGGTGGAAATAAAGTTAAGGCATCAAGAGTCTGTCAGAGCCTGGGCAGGGGTTGGCCACGGTGAGCCAGGGTGGTTGCCCCTTTCTTTGTTCTCCTGTCTTTTGCAGCCACAGGACCAGTTATGGAAAAGTATAGACCATGGCGCGAGCCCATCCTCAGCCACATAACCATAGATTTAGTACCTTCTGCACGGACACGGACACAAAGTTAAGGCACAAAGAGTCTGGTAGAACCTGGGCAGGGCTTGCCGATGGTGAGCCAGGGTAGTTGACCCTTTGTTTGTTATCCTGTGTTTTGCAGCCACAGACCCAGATAAGGATAAGTCGAGATCATGGCACACTCCCAACCACAGCAACATATGGGAGATTTGGTACTTTGCACATGGACATGGACACAAAGTTAAGGCATCAAGAGTCTGGCAGTGTCTGGGCAGGGGTTGGCCATGGTGAGTGAGGGTGGTTGCCCCTTTGTTTGTTCTCCTGTCTTTTGCAGCCACAGGACCAGTCATGGTAAAGTATAGACCGTGGAGCAAGCCCATCCTTAGCCACATAACCATAGATTTAGAACCTTCTGCAAGGACACGGACACAAAGTTAAGGCATCAAGAGTCTGGTAGAACCTGGGCAGGGCTTGCCGATGGTGAGCCAGGGTAGTTGACCCTTTGTTTGTTATCCTGTGTTTTGCAGCCACAGACCCAGATAAGGATAAGTCGAGATCATGGCACACTCCCAACCACAGCAACACATGGGAGATTTGGTACTTTGCACAAGGACATGGACACAAAGTTAAGGCATCAAGAGTCTGGCAGAGTCTGGGCAGGGGTTTCGCAGGTGAGACAGAGTGGTTGACCGTTTGTTTGTTATCCTGTCTTTTGCAGCCACAGACCCAGATAAGGATAAGTCGAGATCGTGGCACACTCCCAGCCACAGCGACACATGGGAGATTTGGTGCTTTCCACAAGGACACGGACACAAATTTAAGGCATCAAGAGTCTGGCAGTGTCTGGGCAGGGGTTGCGCAGGTTGAGCCAGGGTGGTTGACCCATTCTTTGTTTTCTTGTCTTTTGCAGCCGCAGACCCAGATCCAGATAAGAGTAGATCACGGCACACTCTGTTCCTCAGGCACACACCAGAGATTTGGTACTTTCCACAAGGGCACGGACACAAAGTTAAGGCATCAAGAGTCTGTCAGAGCCTGGGCAGGGGTTTCCCAGGTGCGCCAGAGTGGTTGACCCTTTGTTTGTTCTCCTGTCTTTTTCAGCCAGAGGACCAGATATGGATGAGGCGAGACAATGGCGCGAGCCTATCCTCAACCACATAGCCAGAGATTCAATATGTTCTGCAAGGAGGTGGAAATAAAGTTAAGGCATCAAGAGTGTGGCAGTGTCTGGGCAGGGGTTGGCCATGGTGAGCGAGGGTGGTTGCCCCTTTCTTTGTTCTCCTGTCTTTTGCAGCCAAAGGAGCAGTTTTGGAAAAGTATAGACCGTGGAGCAAGCCCATCCTCAGCCACATAACCATAGATTTAGTACCTTCTGCACGGACATGGACACAAAGTTAAGGCATCAAGAGTCTGGTAGAACCTGGGCAGGGCTTGCCGATGGTGAGCCAGGGTAGTTGACCCTTTGTTTGTTATCCTGTGTTTTGCAGCCACAGACCCAGATAAGGATAAGTCGAGATCATGGCACACTCCCAACCACAGCAACACATGGGAGATTTGGTACTTTGCACAAGGGCACGGACAGAAAGTTAAGGAATCAAGAGTTTGAGTGTCTGGGCAGGGGTTGGCCATGGTGAGTGAGGGTGGTTGCCCCTTTCTTTGTTCTCCTGTCTTTTGCAGCCACAGGACCAGTGATGGAAAAGTATAGACCATGGAGCAAGCCCATCCTTAGCCACATAACCATAGATTTAGAACCTTCTGCAAGGACACGGACACAAAGTTAAGGCATCAAGAGTCTGGTAGAACCTGGGCAGGGCTTGCCGATGGTGAGCCAGGGTAGTTGACCCTTTGTTTGTTATCCTGTGTTTTGCAGCCAGAGACCCAGATAAGGATAAGTCGAGATCATGGCACACTCCCAACCACAGCAACACATGGGAGATTTGGTACTTTGCACAAGGACATGGACACAAAGTTAAGGCACAAAGAGTCTGGCAGTGTCTGGGCAGGGGTTTCGCAGGTGAGACAGAGTGGTTGACCGTTTGTTTGTTATCCTGTGTTTTGCAGCCACAGACCCAGATAAGGATAAGTCGAGATCATGGCACACTCCCAACCACAGCGACACATGGGAGATTTGGTTTTGCACAAGGACACGGACACAAAGTTAAGGCATCAAGAGTCTGGCAGTGTCTGGGCAGGGGTTGCGCAGGGTGAGCCAGGGTGGTTGACCCATTCTTTGTTTTCTTGTCTTTTGCAGACGCAGACCCATATCCAGATAAGAGTAGATCACGGCACATTCTGTTCCTCAGGCACACACCAGAGATTTGGTACTTTCCACAAGGGCACGGACACAAAGTTAAGGCATCAAGAGTCTGTCAGAGCCTGGGCAGGGGTTTCCCAGGTGAGCCAGAGTGGCTGACCCTTTGTTTGTTCTCCTGTCTTTTTCAGCCAGAGGTCAAGATACGGATGAGACGAGACAATGGCGCGAGCCTATCCTCAACCACATAGCCAGAGATTCAATATGTTCTGCAAGGAGGTGGAAATAAAGTTAAGGCATCAAGAGTCTGTCAGAGCCTGGGCAGGGGTTGGCCACGGTGAGCCAGGGTGGTTGCCCCTTTCTTTGTTCTCCTGTCTTTTGCACCCTCAGGACCAGTTATGGAAAAGTATAGACCGTGGAGCGAGCCCATCCTCAGCCAAATAACCATAGATTTAGTACCTTCTGCAAGGACACGGACACAAAGTTAAGGCATCAAGAGTCTGGTAGAACCTGGGCAGGGCTTGCCGATGGTGAGCCAGGGTAGTTGATCCTTTGTTTGTTATCCTGTGTTTTGCAGCCACAGACCCAGATAAGGATAAGTCGAGATCATGGCACACTCCCAGCCACAGCGACACATGGGAGATTTGGTGCTTTCCACAAGGACACGGACACAAAGTTAAGGCATCAAGAGTCTGGCAGTGTCTGGGCAGGGGTTGCGCAGGTTGAGCCAGGGTGGTTGACCCATTCTTTGTTTTCTTGTCTCTTGCAGTCGCAGACCCAGATCCAGATAAAACTAGATCACGGCACCCTCCGTTCCTCAGGGACACACCAGAGATTTGGTAATTTCCACAAGGGCACGGACACAAAGTTAAGGCATCAAGAGTCTGTCAGAGCCTGGGCAGGGGTAGCCATGGTGAGCCAGAGTGCTTCACCCTTTCTTTGTTCTCCTGTCTTTTGCAGCAACAGGACCAGTTGTGGAAAAGTGTAGACTATGGAGCAAGCCTAGCCTCAGCCACATTACTATAGATTTAGTACCTTCTGCAAGGACACGGACACAAAGTTAAGGCATCAAGAGTCTGGCAGTGTCCGGGCAGGGGTTGGCCATGGTGAGTGAGGGTGGTTGCCCCTTTGTTTGTTTTCCTGTCTTTTGCAGCCACAGGACCAGTGATGGAAAAGTATAGACCGTGGAGCAAGCCCATCCTTAGCCACATAACCATAGATTTAGAACCTTCTGCAAGGACACGGACACAAAGTTAAGGCATCAAGAGTCTGGTAGAACCTGGGCAGGGTTTGCGATGGTGAGCCAGGGTAGTTGAACCTTTGTTTGTTATCCTGTGTTTTGCAGCCACAGACCCAGATAAGGATATGTCGAGTTCCGGGCACACTCCCAACCTCAGCGACACACGGGAGATTTGATACTTTGCACAAGGATACGGACACAAAGTTAAGGCATCAAGGGTCTGGTAGAACCTGGGCAGGGGTTTCGCAGGTGAGCCAGAGTGGTTGACCGTTTGTTTGTTCTCCTGTGTTTTACAGTCACAGACCCAGATAAGGATAAGTCGAGATCATGGCAAACTCCCAACCACAGCGACACATGGGAGATTTGGTACTTTGCACAAGGACACGGACACAAAGTTAAGGCATCAAGAGTCTGGCAGTATCTGGGCAGGGGTTGGCCATGGTGAGCGAGGGTGGTTGCCCCTTTCTTTGTTCTCCTGTCTTTTGCAGCCACAGGACCAGTTGTGGAAAAGTATAGACCGTGGAGCAAGCCCATCCTCAGCCACATAACCATAGATTTAGTACCTTCTGCACGGACATGGACATAAAGTTAAGGCATCAAGAGTCTGGTAGAACCTGGGCAGGGCTTGCCGATGGTGAGCCAGGGTAGTTGACCCTTTGTTTGTTATCCTGTGTTTTGCAGCCACAGACCCAGATAAGGATAAGTCGAGATCATGGCACACTCCCAACCACAGCGACACACGGGAGATTTGATACTTTGCACAAGGATACGGACACAAAGTTAAGGCATCAAGGGTCTGGCAGTGTCTGGGCAGGGGTTGCGCAGGGTGAGCGAGGGTGGTTGACCCATTCGTTGTTTTCTTGTCTTTTGCAGACGCAGACCCAGATCCAGATAAGACTAGATCATGGCACACTCCCTTCCTCAGGCACACACCAGAGATTTGGTACTTTCCACAAGGGCACGGACACAAAGTTAAGGCATCAAGAGTCTGTCAGAGCCTGGGCAGGGGTTTCCCAGGTGAGCCAGAGTGGCTGAGCCTTTGTTTGTCCTACGGTCTTTTTCAGCCAGAGGTCAAGATACGGATGAGAAGAGACAATGGCGCGAGTCTATCCTCAACTACATAGCCAGAGATTCAATATGTTCAGCAAGGAGGTGGAAATAAAGTTAAGGCATCAAGAGTCTGTCAGAGCCTGGGCAGGGGTTGGCCACGGTGAGCCAGGGTGGTTGCCCCTTTCTTTGTTCTCCTGTCTTTTGCAGCCACAGGACCAGTTATGGAAAAGTATAGACCATGGCGCGAGCCCATCCTCAGCCACATAACCATAGATTTAGTACCTTCTGCACGGACACGGACACAAAGTTAAGGCATCAAGAGTCTGGTAGAACCTGGGCAGGGCTTGCCGATGGTGAGCCAGGGTAGTTGACCCTTTGTTTGTTATCCTGTGTTTTGCAGCCACAGACCCAGATAAGGATAAGTCGAGATCATGGCACACTCCCAACCACAGCAACATATGGGAGATTTGGTACTTTGCACATGGACATGGACACAAAGTTAAGGCATCAAGAGTCTGGCAGTGTCTGGGCAGGGGTTGGCCATGGTGAGTGAGGGTGGTTGCCCCTTTCTTTGTTCTCCTGTCTTTTGCAGCCACAGGACCAGTGATGGAAAAGTATAGACCGTGGAGCAAGCCCATCCTTAGCCACATAACCATAGATTTGGTACCTTCTGCACGGACATGGACACAAAGTTAAGGCATCGAGAGTCTGGTAGAACCTGGGCAGGGCTTGCGATGGTGAGCCAGGGTAGTTGACCCTTTGTTTGTTATCCTGTGTTTTGCAGCCACAGACCCAGATAAGGATAAGTCGAGATCGTGGCACACTCCCAGCCACAGCGACACATGGGAGATTTGGTGCTTTCCACAAGGACACGGACACAAATTTAAGGCATCAAGAGTCTGGCAGTGTCTGGGCAGGGGTTGCGCAGGGTGAGCGAGGGTGGTTGACCCATTCTTTGTTTTCTTGTCTTTTGCAGCCGCAGACCCATATCCAGATAAGAGTAGATCACGGCACACTCTGTTCCTCAGGCACACACCAGAGATTTGGTACTTTCCACAAGGGCACGGACACAAAGTTAAGGCATCAAGAGTCTGTCAGAGCCTGGGCAGGGGTTTCCCAGGTGAGCCAGAGTGGTTGACCCTTTGTTTGTTCTCCTGTCTTTATCAGCCAGAGGACCAGATATGGATGAGGCGAGACAATGGCGCGAGCCTATCCTCAACCACATAGCCAGAGATTCAATATGTTCTGCAAGGAGGTGGAAATAAAGTTAAGGCATCAAGAGTGTGGCAGTGTCTGGGCATGGGTTGGCCATGGTGAGCGAGGGTGGTTGACCCCTTCTTTGTTCTCCTGTCTTTTGCAGCAACAGGACCAGTTGTGGAAAAGTGTAGACTATGGAGCAAGCCTAGCCTCAGCCACATAACAATAGATTTAGTACCTTCTGCAAGGACACGGACACAAAGTTAAGGCATCAAGAGTCTGGCAGTGTCCGGGCAGGGGTTGGCCATGGTGAGTGAGGGTGGTTGCCCCTTTGTTTGTTCTCCTGTCTTTTGCAGCCACAGGACCAGTTGTGGAAAAGTATGGACCGTGAAGGAAGCCCATCCTTAGCCACATAACCATAGATTTAGAACCTTCTGCACGGACATGGACACAAAGTTAAGGCATCAAGAGTCTGGTAGAACCTGGGCAGGGCTTGCGATGGTGAGCCAGGGTAGTTGAACCTTTGTTTGTTATCCTGTGTTTTGCAGCCACAGACCCAGATAAGGATATGTCGAGTTCAGGGCACACTCCCAACCACAGCGACACACGGGAGATTTGATACTTTGCACAAGGATACGGACACAAAGTTAAGGCATCAAGGGTGTGGTAGAACCTGGGCAGGGGTTTCGCAGGTGAGCCAGAGTGGTTGACCGTTTGTTTGTTCTCCTGTGTTTTACAGTCACAGACCCAGATAAGGATAAGTCGAGATCATGGCACACTCCCAACCACAGCGACACATGGGAGATTTGGTACTTTGCACAAGGACACGGACACAAAGTTAAGGCATCAAGAGTCTGGCAGTATCTGGGCAGGGGTTGGCCATGGTGAGCGAGGGTGGTTGCCCCTTTCTTTGTTCTCCTGTCTTTTGCAGCTAAAGGACCAGTTGTGGAAAAGTATAGACCGTGGAGCAAGCCCATCCTTAGCCACATAACCATAGATTTAGTACCTTCTGCACGGACATGGACACAAAGTTAAGGCATCAAGAGTCTGGTAGAACCTGGGCAGGGCTTGCCGATGGTGAGCCAGGGTAGTTGACCCTTTGTTTGTTATCCTGTGTTTTGCAGCCACAGACCCAGATAAGGATAAGTCGAGATCATGGCACACTCCCAACCACAGCGACACATGGGAGATTTGGTACTTTGCACAAGGACACGGACACAAAGTTAAGGCATCAAGGGTCTGGTAGAACCTGGGCAGGGCTTGCCGATGGTGAGCCAGGGTAGTTGACCCTTTGTTTGTTATCCTGTGTTTTGCAGCCACAGACCCAGATAAGGATAAGTCGAGATCATGGCACACTCCCAACCACAGCGACACATGGGAGATTTGGTTTTGCACAAGGACACGGACACAAAGTTAAGGCATCAAGAGTCTGGCAGTGTCTGGGCAGGGGTTGCGCAGGGTGAGCGAGGGTGGTTGACCCATTCTTTGTTTTCTTGTCTTTTGCAGCCGCAGACCCAGATCCAGATAAGAGTAGATCACGGCACACTCTGTTCCTCAGGCACACACCAGAGTTTTGGTACTTTCCACAAGGGCACGGACACAAAGTTAAGGCATCAAGAGTCTGTCAGAGCCTGGGCAGGGGTTTCCCAGGTGAGCCAGAGTGGCTGACCCTTTGTTTGTTCTCCTGTCTTTTTCAGCCAGAGGTCAAGATACGGATGAGACGAGACAATGGCGCGAGCCTATCCTCAACCACATAGCCAGAGATTCAATATGTTCTGCAAGGAGGTGGAAATAAAGTTAAGGCATCAAGAGTCTGTCAGAGCCTGGGCAGGGGTTGGCCATGGTGAGCCAGGGTGGTTGACCCTTTCTTTGTTCTCCTGTCTTTTGCAGCCACAGGACGAGTTATGGAAAAGTATAGACCATGGAGCAAGCCTATCCTCAGCCACATAACCATAGATTTGGTACCTTCTGCACGGACACGGACACAAAGTTAAGGCATCGAGAGTCTGGTAGAACCTGGGCAGGGCTTGCCGATGGTGAGCCAGGGTAGTTGACCCTTTGTTTGTTATCCTGTGTTTTGCAGCCACAGACCCAGATAAGGATAAGTCGAGATCGTGGCACACTCCCAACCACAGCGACACATGGGAGATTTGGTGCTTTCCCCAAGGACACGGACACAAATTTAAGGCATCAAGAGTCTGGCAGTGTCTGGGCAGGGGTTGCGCAGGGTGAGCCAGGGTGGTTGACCCATTCTTTGTTTTCTTGTCTTTTGCAGCCGCAGACCCATATCCAGATAAGAGTAGATCACGGCACACTCTGTTCCTCAGGCACACACCAGAGATTTGGTACTTTCCACAAGGGCACGGACACAAAGTTAAGGCATCAAGAGTCTGTCAGAGCCTGGGCAGGGGTTTCCCAGGTGAGCCAGAGTGGCTGACCCTTTGTTTGTTCTCCTGTCTTTTTCAGCCAGAGGTCAAGATACGGATGAGACGAGACAATGGCGCGAGCCTATCCTCAACCACATAGCCAGAGATTCAATATGTTCTGCAAGGAGGTGGAAATAAAGTTAAGGCATCAAGAGTCTGTCAGAGCCTGGGCAGGGGTTGGCCACGGTGAGCCAGGGTGGTTGCCCCTTTCTTTGTTCTCCTGTCTTTTGCAGCCACAGGACCAGTTGTGGAAAAGTATAGACCATGGAGGAAGCCTATCCTCAGCCACATAACCATAGATTTAGTAGCTTCTGCACGGACACGGACACAAAGTTAAGGCATCAAGAGTCTGGTAGAACCTGGGCAGGGATTGCCGATGGTGAGCCAGGGTAGTTGACCCTTTGTTTGTTATCCTGTGTTTTGCAGCCACAGACCCAGATAAGGATAAGTCGAGATCATGGCACACTCCCAACCACAGCGACACATAGGAGATTTGGTACTTTGCACAAGGGCACGGACACAAAGTTAAGGCATCAAGAGTCTGTCAGAGCCTGGGCAGGGGTTTCCCAGGTGAGCCAGAGTGGCTGACCCTTTGTTTGTTCTCCTGTCTTTTTCAGTAGAGGTCAAGATACGGATGAGACGAGACAATGGCGCGAGCCTATCCTCAACCACATAGCCAGAGATTCAATATGTTCTGCAAGGAGGTGGAAATAAAGTTAAGGCTGAGCCTTAACCTCACCATGGTGAGCCAGGGTGGTTGCCCCTTTCTTTGTTCTCCTGTCTTTTGCAGCCACAGGACGAGTTATGGAAAAGTATAGACCATGGAGCAAGCCTATCCTCAGCCACATAACCATAGATTTGGTACCTTCTGCACGGACAGGGACACAAAGTTAAGGCATCGAGAGTCTGGTAGAACCTGGGCAGGGCTTGCGATGGTGAGCCAGGGTACTTGACCCTTTGTTTGTTATCCTGTGTTTTACAGTTACAGAGCCAGATAAGGATAAGTCGAGATCGTGGCACACTCCCAGCCACAGCGACACATGGGAGATTTGGTGCTTTCCACAAGGACACGGACACAAAGTTAAGGCATCAAGAGTCTAGCAGTGTCTGGGCAGGGGTTGCGCAGGTTGAGCCAGGGTGGTTTACCCATTCTTTGTTTTCTTGTCTCTTGCAGCCGCAGACCCAGATCCAGATAAGACTAGATCACGGCACCCTCCCTTCCTCAGGGACACACCAGAGATTTGGTACTTTCCACAAGGGCACGGACACAAAGTTAAGGCATCAAGAGTCTGTCAGAGCCTGGGCAGGGGTTGGCCATGCTGAGCCAGAGTGGTTGACCCCTTCTTTGTTCTCCTGTCTTTTGCAGCAACAGGACCAGTTGTGGAAAAGTGTAGACTATGGAGCAAGCCTAGCCTCAGCCACATAACAATAGATTTAGTACCTTCTGCAAGGACACGGACACAAAGTTAAGGCATCAAGAGTCTGGCAGTGTCCGGGCAGGGGTTGGCCATGGTGAGTGAGGGTGGTTGCCCCTTTGTTTGTTCTCCTGTCTTTTGCAGCCACAGGACCAGTTGTGGAAAAGTATGGACCGTGAAGGAAGCCCATCCTTAGCCACATAACCATAGATTTAGTACCTTCTGCACGGACACGGACACAAAGTTAAGGCATCAAGAGTCTGGTAGAACCTGGGCAGGGCTTGCGATGGTGAGCCAGGGTAGTTGAACCTTTGTTTGTTATCCTGTGTTTTGCAGCCACAGACCCAGATAAGGATATGTCGAGTTCAGGGCACACTCCCAACCACAGCGACACACGGGAGATTTGATACTTTGCACAAGGATACGGACACAAAGTTAAGGCATCAAGGGTCTGGTAGAACCTGGGCAGGGGTTTCGCAGGTGAGCCAGAGTGGTTGACCGTTTGTTTGTTCTCCTGTGTTTTACAATCACAGACCCAGGTAAGGATAAGTCGAGATCATGGCACACTCCCAACCACAGCGACACATGGGAGATTTGGTACTTTGCACAAGGACACGGACACAAAGTTAAGGCATCAAGAGTCTGGCAGTGTCTGGGCAGGGGTTGGCCATGGTGAGTGAGGGTGGTTGCCACTTTCTTTGTTCTCCTGTCTTTTGCATCCACAGGACCAGTTGTGGAAAAGTATAGACCGTGGAGCAAGCCCATCCTTAGCCACATAACCATAGATTTAGAACCTTCTGCACGGACACGGACACAAAGTTAAGGCATCAAGAGTCTGGTAGAACCTGGGCAGGGCTTGCCGATGGTGAGCCAGGGTAGTTGACCCTTTGTTTGTTATCCTGTGTTTTGCAGCCACAGACCCAGATAAGGATAAGTCGAGATCATGGCACACTCCCAACCACAGCGACACATGGGAGATTTGGTACTTCGCACAAGGACACGGACACAAAGTTAAGGCATCTAGAATCTGGCAGTGTCTGGGCAGGGGTTGCGCAGGGTGAGCCAGGGTGGTTGACCCATTCCTTGTTTTCTTTTCTTTTGCAGCCGCAGACCCAGATCCAGATAAGACTAGATCACGGCACCCTCCCTTCCTCAGGGACACACCAGAGATTTGGTACTTTCCACAAGGGCACGGACACAAAGTTAAGGCATCAAGAGTCTGTCAGAGCCTGGGCAGGGGTTTCCCAGGTGAGCCAGAGTGGTTGACCCTTTGTTTGTTCTCCTGTCTTTTTCTGCCAGAGGACCAGATATGGATGAGGCGAGACAATGGCGCGAGCCTATCCTCAACCACATAGCCAGAGATTCAATATGTTCTGCAAGGAGGTGGAAATAAAGTTAAGGCATCAAGAGTCTGTCAGAGCCTGGGCAGGGGTTGGCCACGGTGAGCCAGGGTGGTTGCCCCTTTCTTTGTTCTCCTGTCTTTTGCAGCCACAGGACCAGTTATGGAAAAGTATAGACCATGGCGCGAGCCCATCCTCAGCCACATAACCATAGATTTAGTACCTTCTGCACGGACACGGACACAAAGTTAAGGCACAAAGAGTCTGGTAGAACCTGGGCAGGGCTTGCCGATGGTGAGCCAGGGTAGTTGACCCTTTGTTTGTTATCCTGTGTTTTGCAGCCACAGACCCAGATAAGGATAAGTCGAGATCATGGCACACTCCCAACCACAGCGACATATGGGAGATTTGGTACTTTGCACATGGACATGGACACAAAGTTAAGGCATCAAGAGTCTGGCAGTATCTGGGCAGGGGTTGGCCATGGTGAGTGAGGGTGGTTGCCCCTTTCTTTGTTCTCCTGTCTTTTGCAGCCACAGGACCAGTTATGGAAAAGTATAGACCATGGAGCAAGCCCATCCTTGGCCACATAACCATAGATTTAGAACCTTCTGCAAGGACACGGACACAAAGTTAAGGCATCAAGAGTCTGGTAGAACCTGGGCAGGGCTTGCCGATGGTGAGCCAGGGTAGTTGACCCTTTGTTTGTTATCCTGTGTTTTGCAGCCACAGACCCAGATAAGGATAAGTCGAGATCATGGCACACTCCTAACCACAGCGACACATGGGAGATTTGGTACTTTGCACAAGGACACGGACACAAAGTTAAGGCATCTAGAATCTGGCAGTGTCTGGGCAGGGGTTGCGCAGGGTGAGCCAGGGTGGTTGACCCATTCCTTGTTTTCTTGTCTTTTGCAGCCGCAGACCCAGATCCAGATAAGACTAGATCACGGCACCCTCCCTTCCTCAGGCACACACCAGAGATTTGGTACTTTCCACAAGGGCACGGACACAAAGTTAAGGCATCAAGAGTCTGTCAGAGCCTGGGCAGGGGTTTCCCAGGTGAGCCAGAGTGCTTGACCCTTTGTTCTCCTGTCTTTTTCTGCCAGAGGACCAGATATGGATGAGGCGAGACAATGGCGCGAGCCTATCCTCAACCACATAGCCAGAGATTCAATATGTTCTGCAAGGAGGTGGAAATAAAGTTAAGGCATCAAGAGTGTGGCAGTGTCTGGGCAGGGGTTGGCCATGGTGAGCGAGGGTGGTTGCCCCTTTCTTTGTTCTCCTGTCTTTTGCAGCCAAAGGAGCAGTTTTGGAAAAGTATAGACCGTGGAGCAAGCCCATCCTCAGCCACATAACCATAGATTTAGTACCTTCTGCACGGACACGGACACAAAGTTAAGGCATCAAGAGTCTGGTAGAACCTGGGCAGGGCTTGCCGATGGTGAGCCAGGGTAGTTGACCCTTTGTTTGTTATCCTGTGTTTTGCAGCCACAGACCCATATAAGGATAAGTCGCGATCATGGCACACTCCCAACCACAGCAACACATGGGAGATTTGGTACTTTGCACAAGGACATGGACACAAAGTTAAGGCACAAAGAGTCTGGCAGTGTCTGGGCAGGGGTTTCGCAGGTGAGCCAGAGTGGTTGACCGTTTGTTTGTTATCCTGTGTTTTGCAGCCACAGACCCAGATAAGGATAAGTCGAGATCATGGCACACTCCCAACCACAGCGACACATGGGAGATTTGGTTTTGCACAAGGACACGGACACAAAGTTAAGGCATCAAGAGTCTGGCAGTGTCTGGGCAGGGGTTGCGCAGGGTGAGCCAGGGTGGTTGACCCATTCGTTGTTTTCTTGTCTTTTGCAGACGCAGACCCATATCCAGATAAGAGTAGATCACGGCACATTCTGTTCCTCAGGCACACACCAGAGATTTAGTACTTTCCACAAGGGCACGGACACAAAGTTAAGGCATCAAGAGTCTGTCAGAGCCTGGGCAGGGGTTTCCCAGGTGAGCCAGAGTGGCTGACCCTTTGTTTGTTCTCCTGTCTTTTTCAGCCAGAGGTCAAGATACGGATGAGACGAGACAATGGCGCGAGCCTATCCTCAACCACATAGCCAGAGATTCAATATGTTCTGCAAGGAGGTGGAAATAAAGTTAAGGCATCAAGAGTCTGTCAGAGCCTGGGCAGGGGTTGGCCACGGTGAGCCAGGGTGGTTGCCCCTTTCTTTGTTCTCCTGTCTTTTGCAGCCACAGGACCAGTTATGGAAAAGTATAGACCGTGGAGCGAGCCCATCCTGAGCCATATAACCATAGATCTAGTACCTTCTGCACGGACACGGACACAAAGTTAAGGCATCAAGAGTCTGGTAGAACCTGGGCAGGGCTTGCCGATGGTGAGCCAGGGTAGTTGATCCTTTGTTTGTTATCCTGTGTTTTGCAGCCACAGACCCAAATAAGGATAAGTCGAGATCATGGCACACTCCCAGCCATAGCGACACATGGGAGATTTGGTGCTTTCCACAAGGACACGGACACAAAGTTAAGGCATCAAGAGTCTGGCAGTGTCTGGGCAGGGGTTGCGCAGGTTGAGCCAGGGTGGTTGACCCATTCTTTGTTTTCTTGTCTCTTGCAGCCGCAGACCCAGATCCAGATAAGACTAGATCACGGCACCCTCCCTTCCTCAGGCACACACCAGAGATTTGGTACTTTCCACAAGGGCACGGACACAAAGTTAAGGCATCAAGAGTCTGTCAGAGCCTGGGCAGGGGTTTCGCAGGTGAGCCAGAGTGGTTGACCCTTTGTTTGATCTCCTGTCTTTTTCAGCCAGAGGTCAAGATACGGATGAGACGAGACAATGGCGCGACCCTATCCTCAACCACATAGCCAGAGATTCAATATGTTCTGCAAGGAGGTGGAAATAAAGTTAAGGCATCAAGAGTCTGTCAGAGCCTGGGCAGGGGTTGGCCACGGTGAGCCAGGGTGGTTGCCCCTTTCTTTGTTCTCCTGTCTTTTGCACCCTCAGGACCAGTTATGGAAAAGTATAGACCGTGGAGCGAGCCCATCCTCAGCCATATAACCATAGATTTAGTACCTTCTGCAAGGACACGGACACAAAGTTAAGGCATCAAGAGTCTGGCAGTGTCCGGGCAGGGGTTGGCCATGGTGAGTGAGGGTGGTTGCCCCTTTGTTTGTTCTCCTGTCTTTTGCAGCCACAGGACCAGTTGTGGAAAAGTATGGACCGTGAAGGAAGCCCATCCTTAGCCACATAACCAAAGATTTAGTACCTTCTGCACGGACACGGACACAAAGTTAAGGCATCAAGAGTCTGGTAGAACCTGGGCAGGGTTTGCGATGGTGAGCCAGGGTAGTTGAACCTTTGTTTGTTATCCTGTGTTTTGCAGCCACAGACCCAGATAAGGATATGTCGAGTTCAGGGCACACTCCCAACCACAGCGACACACGGGAGATTTGATACTTTGCACAAGGATACGGACACAAAGTTAAGGCATCAAGGGTCTGGTAGAACCTGGGCAGGGGTTTCGCAGGTGAGCCAGAGTGGTTGACCGTTTGTTTGTTCTCCTGTGTTTTACAGTCACAGACCCAGGTAAGGATAAGTCGAGATCATGGCACACTCCCAACCACAGCGACACATGGGAGATTTGGTACTTTGCACAAGGACACGGACACAAAGTTAAGGCATCAAGAGTGTGGCAGTGTCTGGGCAGGGGTTGGCCATGGTGAGTGAGGGTGGTTGCCCCTTTCTTTGTTCTCCTGTCTTTTGCAGCCAAAGGAGCAGTTTTGGAAAAGTATAGACCGTGGAGCAAGCCCATCCTCAGCCACATAACCATAGATTTAGTACCTTCTGCACGGACACGGACACAAAGTTAAGGCATCAAGAGTCTGGTAGAACCTGGGCAGGGCTTGCCGATGGTGAGCCAGGGTAGTTGACCCTTTGTTTGTTATCCTGTGTTTTGCAGCCACAGACCCAGATAAGGATAAGTCGAGATCATGGCACACTCCCAACCACAGCGACACATGGGAGATTTGGTACTTTGCACAAGGACACGGACACAAAGTTAAGGCATCAAGAGTGTGGCAGTGTCTGGGCAGGGGTTGGCCATGGTGAGTGAGGGTGGTTGCCACTTTCTTTGTTCTCCTGTCTTTTGCATCCACAGGACCAGTTGTGGAAAAGTATAGACCGTGGAGCAAGCCCATCCTTAGCCACATAACCATAGATTTAGTACCTTCTGCACGGACACGGACACAAAGTTAAGGCATCAAGAGTCTGGTAGAACCTGGGCAGGGTTTGCGATGGTGAGGCAGGGTAGTTGAACCTTTGTTTGTTATCCTGTGTTTTGCAGCCACAGACCCAGATAAGGATATGTCGAGTTCAGGGCACACTCCCAACCACAGTGACACACGGGAGATTTGATACTTTGCACAAGGATACGGACACAAAGTTAAGGCGTCAAGGGTCTGGTAGACCCTGGGCAGGGGTTTCGCAGGTGAGCCAGAGTGGTTGACCGTTTGTTTGTTCTCCTGTGTTTTACAGTCACAGACCCAGATAAGGATAAGTCGAGATCATGGCACACTCCCAACCACAGCGACACATGGGAGATTTGGTACTTTGCACAAGGACACGGACACAAAGTTAAGGCATCAAGAGTCTGGCAGTATCTGGGCAGGGGTTGGCCATGGTGAGCGAGGGTGGTTGCCCCTTTCTTTGTTCTCCTGTCTTTTGCAGCCAAAGGAGCAGTTTTGGAAAAGTATAGACCGTGGAGCAAGCCCATCCTCAGCCACATAACCATAGATTTAGTACCTTCTGCACGGACACGGCCACAAAGTTAAGGCATCAAGAGTCTGGTAGAACCTGGGCAGGGCTTGCCGATGGTGAGCCAGGGTAGTTGACCCTTTGTTTGTTATCCTGTGTTTTGCAGCCACAGACCCAGATAAGGATAAGTCGAGATCATGGCACACTCCCAACCACAGCGACACATGGGAGATTTGGTACTTTGCACAAGGACACGGACACAAAGTTAAGGCATCAAGAGTCTGGCAGTGTCTGGGCATGGGTTTCGCAGGTTGAGCCAGGGTGGTTGACCCATTCTTTGTTTTCTTGTCTTTTGCAGCCGCATACCCAGATCCAGATAAGAGTAGATCACGGCACACTCCCTTCCTCAGGCACACACCAGAGATTTGGTACTTTCCACAAGGGCACGGACACAAAGTTAAGGCATCAAGAGTCTGTCAGAGCCTGGGCAGGGGTTTCGCAGGTGAGCCAGAGTGGCTGACCCTTTGTTCTCCTGTCTTTTTCAGCCAGAGGTCAAGATACGGATGAGACGAGACAATGGCGCGAGCCTATCCTCAACCACATAGCCAGAGATTCAATATGTTCTGCAAGGAGGTTGAAATAAAGTTAATGCATCAAGAGTCTGTCAGAGCCTGGGCAGGGGTTGGCCACGGTGAGCCAGGGTGGTTGCCCCTTTCTTTGTTCTCCTGTCTTTTGCAGCCACAGGACCAGTTATGGAAAAGTATAGACCGTGGAGCGAGCCCATCCTCAGCCACATAACCATAGATTTAGTACCTTCTGCAAGGACACGGACATAAAGTTAAGGCACAAGGAGTCTGCTAGAACCTGGGCAGGGCTTGCCGATGGTGAACCAGGGTCTTAACCTTGTGTTTGTTATCTTGTGTTTTGCAGCCACAGACCCAGATAAGGATAAGTCGAGATCATGGCACACTCCCAACGACAGCGACACATGGGAGATTTGGTACTTTCCACAAGGACACGGACACAAAGTTAAGGCATCAAGAGTCTGGCAGTGTCTGGGCAGGGGTTGCGCAGGGTGAGCCAGGGTGGTTGACCCATTCCTTGTTTTCTTGTCTTTCGCAGCCGCAGACCCAGATCCAGATAAGAGTAGATCACGGCACACTCCCTTCCTCAGGCACACACCAGAGATTTGGTACTTTCCACAAGGGCACGGACAGAAAGTTAAGGCATCAAGAGTCTGTCAGAGCCCGGGCAGGGGTTTCGCAGGTGAGCCAGAGTGGTTGACCCTTTGTTTGTTCTCCTGTCTCTTGCAGGCAGACGACCAGGTATGGATGAGGCGAGACAATGGCGCGAGCCTATCCTCAACCACTTAGCCAGAGATTCAATATGTTCTGCAAAGAGGTGGAAATAAAGTTAAGGCATCAAGAGTCTGTCAGAGCCTGGGCAGGGGTTGGCCATGGTGAGCGAGGGTTGTTGACCCCTTCTTTGTTCTCCTGTCTTTTGCAGCCACAGGACCAGTTATGGAAAAGTATTGACCATGGAGCAAGCCTATCCTCAGCCACATAACCATAGATTTAGTACCTTCTGCAAGGACACGGACACAAAGTTAAGGCATCGAGAGTCTGGTAGAACCTGGGCAGGGCTTGCGATGGTTAGCCAGGGTAGTTGACCCTTTGTTTGTTTTCCTGTGTTTTGCAGCCACAGACCCAGATAAGGATAAGTCGAGATCGTGGCACACTCCCAACGACAGCGACACATGGGAGATTTGGTACTTTCCACAAGGACACGGACACAAAGTTAAGGCATCAAGAGTCTGGTAGAACCTGGGCAGGGGTTTCGCAGGTGAGCCAGAGTGGTTGACCGTTTGTTTGTTCTCCTGTGTTTTACAGTCACAGAGCCAGATAAGGATAAGTCGAGATCATGGTACACTCCCAACCACAGCGACACATGGGAGATTTGGTACTTTGCACAAGGACACGGACACAAAGTTAAGGCATCAAGAGTCTGGCAGTGTCTGGGCAGGGGTTGCGCAGGTTGAGCCAGGGTGGTTGACCCATTCTTTGTTTTCTTGTCTTTTGTAGCCGCAGACCCAGATCCAGATAAGAGTAGATCACGGCACCCTCCCTTCCTCAGGCACACACCAGAGATTTGGTACTTTCCACAAGGGCACGGACACAAAGTTAAGGCATCAAGAGTCTGGTAGAACCTGGGCAGGGCTTTCGCAGGTGAGCCAGAGTGGTTGACCCTTTGTTTGTTCTCCTGTCTTTTGAAGGTAGAGGACCAGATATGGATGAGACGAGACAATGGCGCGAGCCTATCCTCAACCACATAGCCAGAGATTCAATATGTTCTGCAAGGCGGTTGAAATAAAGTTAAGGCATCAAGAGTCTGTCAGAGCCTGGGCAGGGGTTGGGCATGGTGAGCCAGGGTGGTTGACTCTTTCTTTGTTCTCCTGTCTTTTGCAGCCACAGGACCAGTTATGGAAAAGTATATACCATGGAGCAAGCCTATCCTCAGCCACATTACCATAGATTTAGAACCTTCTGCAAGGAAACGGACACAAAGTTAAGGCATCAAGAGTCTGGTAGAACCTGGGCAGGGATTGCCGATGGTGAGCCAGGGTAGTTGACCCTTTGTTTGTTATCCTGTGTTTTGCAGCCACAGACCCAGATAAGGATATGTCGAGTTCAGGGCACACTCCCAACCACAGCGACACACGGGAGATTTGATACTTTGCACAAGGATACGGACACAAAGTTAAGGCATCAAGGGTCTGGTAGACCCTGGGCAGGGGTTTCGCAGGTGAGCCAGAGTGGTTGACCGTTTGTTTGTTCTCCTGTGTTTTACAGTCACAGACCCAGATAAGGATAAGTCGAGATCATGGCACACTCCCAACCACAGCGACACATGGGAGATTTGGTACTTTGCACAAGGACACGGACACAAAGTTAAGGCATCAAGAGTCTGGCAGTATCTGGGCAGGGGTTGGCCATGGTGAGCGAGGGTGGTTGCCCCTTTCTTTGTTCTCCTGTCTTTTGCAGCCAAAGGAGCAGTTTTGGAAAAGTATAGACCGTGGAGCAAGCCCATCCTCAGCCACATAACCATAGATTTAGTACCTTCTGCACGGACACGGCCACAAAGTTAAGGCATCAAGAGTCTGGTAGAACCTGGGCAGGGCTTGCCGATGGTGAGCCAGGGTAGTTGACCCTTTGTTTGTTATCCTGTGTTTTGCAGCCACAGACCCAGATAAGGATAAGTCGAGATCATGGCACACTCCCAACCACAGCGACACATGGGAGATTTGGTACTTTGCACAAGGACACGGACACAAAGTTAAGGCATCTAGAATCTGGCAGTGTCTGGGCATGGGTTTCGCAGGTTGAGCCAGGGTGGTTGACCCATTCTTTGTTTTCTTGTCTTTTGCAGCCGCATACCCAGATCCAGATAAGAGTAGATCACGGCACACTCCCTTCCTCAGGCACACACCAGAGATTTGGTACTTTCCACAAGGGCACGGACACAAAGTTAAGGCATCAAGAGTCTGTCAGAGCCTGGGCAGGGGTTTCGCAGGTGAGCCAGAGTGGCTGACCCTTTGTTCTCCTGTCTTTTTCAGCCAGAGGTCAAGATACGGATGAGACGAGACAATGGCGCGAGCCTATCCTCAACCACATAGCCAGAGATTCAATATGTTCTGCAAGGAGGTTGAAATAAAGTTAATGCATCAAGAGTCTGTCAGAGCCTGGGCAGGGGTTGGCCACGGTGAGCCAGGGTGGTTGCCCCTTTCTTTGTTCTCCTGTCTTTTGCAGCCACAGGACCAGTTATGGAAAAGTATAGACCGTGGAGCGAGCCCATCCTCAGCCACATAACCATAGATTTAGTACCTTCTGCAAGGACACGGACATAAAGTTAAGGCACAAGGAGTCTGCTAGAACCTGGGCAGGGCTTGCCGATGGTGAACCAGGGTCTTAACCTTGTGTTTGTTATCTTGTGTTTTGCAGCCACAGACCCAGATAAGGATAAGTCGAGATCATGGCACACTCCCAACGACAGCGACACATGGGAGATTTGGTACTTTCCACAAGGACACGGACACAAAGTTAAGGCATCAAGAGTCTGGCAGTGTCTGGGCAGGGGTTGCGCAGGGTGAGCCAGGGTGGTTGACCCATTCCTTGTTTTCTTGTCTTTCGCAGCCGCAGACCCAGATCCAGATAAGAGTAGATCACGGCACACTCCCTTCCTCAGGCACACACCACAGATTTGGTACTTTCCACAAGGGCACGGACAGAAAGTTAAGGCATCAAGAGTCTGTCAGAGCCCGGGCAGGGGTTTCGCAGGTGAGCCAGAGTGGTTGACCCTTTGTTTGTTCTCCTGTCTCTTGCAGGCAGACGACCAGGTATGGATGAGGCGAGACAATGGCGCGAGCCTATCCTCAACCACTTAGCCAGAGATTCAATATGTTCTGCAAAGAGGTGGAAATAAAGTTAAGGCATCAAGAGTCTGTCAGAGCCTGGGCAGGGGTTGGCCATGGTGAGCGAGGGTTGTTGACCCCTTCTTTGTTCTCCTGTCTTTTGCAGCCACAGGACCAGTTATGGAAAAGTATAGACTGTGGAGCAAGCCTATCCTCAGCCACATAACCATAGATTTAGTACCTTCTGCAAGGACACGGACACAAAGTTAAGGCATCGAGAGTCTGGTAGAACCTGGGCAGGGCTTGCGATGGTTAGCCAGGGTAGTTGACCCTTTGTTTGTTTTCCTGTGTTTTGCAGCCACAGACCCAGATAAGGATAAGTCGAGATCGTGGCACACTCCCAACGACAGCGACACATGGGAGATTTGGTACTTTCCACAAGGACACGGACACAAAGTTAAGGCATCAAGAGTCTGGTAGAACCTGGGCAGGGGTTTCGCAGGTGAGCCAGAGTGGTTGACCGTTTGTTTGTTCTCCTGTGTTTTACAGTCACAGAGCCAGATAAGGATAAGTCGAGATCATGGTACACTCCCAACCACAGCGACACATGGGAGATTTGGTACTTTGCACAAGGACACGGACACAAAGTTAAGGCATCAAGAGTCTGGCAGTGTCTGGGCAGGGGTTGCGCAGGTTGAGCCAGGGTGGTTGACCCATTCTTTGTTTTCTTGTCTTTTGTAGCCGCAGACCCAGATCCAGATAAGAGTAGATCACGGCACCCTCCCTTCCTCAGGCACACACCACAGATTTGGTACTTTCCACAAGGGCACGGACACAAAGTTAAGGCATCAAGAGTCTGGTAGAACCTGGGCAGGGCTTTCGCAGGTGAGCCAGAGTGGTTGACCCTTTGTTTGTTCTCCTGTCTTTTGAAGGTAGAGGACCAGATATGGATGAGACGAGACAATGGCGCGAGCCTATCCTCAACCACATAGCCAGAGATTCAATATGTTCTGCAAGGCGGTTGAAATAAAGTTAAGGCATCAAGAGTCTGTCAGAGCCTGGGCAGGGGTTGGGCATGGTGAGCCAGGGTGGTTGACTCTTTCTTTGTTCTCCTGTCTTTTGCAGCCACAGGACCAGTTATGGAAAAGTATAGACCATGGAGCAAGCCTATCCTCAGCCACATTACCATAGATTTAGAACCTTCTTCAAGGAAACGGACACAAAGTTAAGGCATCAAGAGTCTGGTAGAACCTGGGCAGGGATTGCCGATGGTGAGCCAGGGTAGTTGACCCTTTGTTTGTTATCCTGTGTTTTACAGCCACAGACCCAGATAAGGATAAGTCGAGATCATGGCACACTCCCAACCACAGCGACACATGGGAGATTTGGTACTTTGCACAAGGACACGGACACAAAGTTAAGGCATCAAGGGTCTGGTAGAACCTGGGCAGGGGTTTTGCAGGTGAGCCAGAGTGGTTGACCGTTTGTTTGTTCTCCTGTGTTTTACAGTCACAGACCCAGATGAGGATAAATCAAGATCATGGCACACTCCCAACCACAGCGACACATGGGAGATTTGGTACTTTGCACAGGGACACGGACACAAAGTTAAGGCATCAAGAGTCTGGCAGTGTCTGGGCAGGGGTTGCGCAGGGTGAGCCAGGGTGGTTGACCCATTCCTTGTTTTCTTGTCTTTTGCAGCCGCAGACTCAGATCCAGATAAGAGTAGATCACGGCACACTCTGTTCCTCAGGCACACACCAGAGATTTGGTACTTTCCACAAGGGCACGGACAGAAAGTTAAGGCATCAAGAGTCTGTCAGAGCCTGGGCAGGGGTTGGCCACGGTGAGCCAGGGTGGTTGCCCCTTTCTTTGTTCTCCTGTCTTTTGCAGCCACAGGACCAGTTATGGAAAAGTATAGACCGTGGAGCGAGCCCATCCTCAGCCACATAACCATAGATTTAGAACCTTCTGCACGGACACGGACACAAAGTTAAGGCATCAAGAGTCTGGTAGAACGTGGGCAGGGCTTGCCGATGATGAGCCAGGGTAGTTGATCCTTTGTTTGTTATCCTGTGTTTTGCAGCCACAGACCCAGATAAGGATAAGTCGAGATCATGGCACACTCCCAACCACAGCAACACATGGGAGATTTGGTACTTTCCACAAGGACACGGACACAAAGTTAAGGCAGGAAAAGTCTGGCAGTGTCTGGGCAGGGGTTGGCCATGGTGAGTGAGGGTGGTTGCCCCTTTCTTTGTTCTCCTGTCTTTTGCAGCCACAGGACCAGTTGTGGAAAAGTATAGACCATGGAGCAAGCCTATCCTCAGCCACATAACCATAGATTTAGTACCTTCTGCACGGACACGGACACAAAGTTAAGGCATCAAGAGTCTGGTAGAACGTGGGCAGGTCTTGCCGATGGTGAGCCAGGGTAGTTGATCCTTTGTTTGTTATCCTGTGTTTTGCAGCCACAGACCTAGATAAGGATAAGTCGAGATCATGGCACACTCCCAACCACAGCGACGCATGGGAGATTTGGTACTTTCCACAAGGACACGGACACAAAGTTAAGGCATCAAGAGTCTGGCAGTGTCTGGGCAGGGGTTGCGCAGGTTGAGCCAGGGTGGTTGACCCATTCTTTGTTTTCTTGTCTTTTGCAGCCGCAGACCCTTATCCAGATAAGAGTAGATCACGGCACACTCCCTTCCTCAGGCACACACCAGAGATTTGGTACTTTCCACAAGGGCACGGACACAAAGTTAAGGCATCAAGAGTCTGTCAGAGCCTGGGCAGGGGTTTCGCAGGTGAGCCAGAGTGGTTGACCCTTTGTTTGATCTCCTGTCTTTTTCAGCCAGAGGTCAAGATACGGATGAGACGAGACAATGGCGCGACCCTATCCTCAACCACATAGCCAGAGATTCAATATGTTCTGCAAGGAGGTGGAAATAAAGTTAAGGCATCAAGAGTCTGTCAGAGCCTGGGCAGGGGTTGGCCACGGTGAGCCAGGGTGGTTGCCCCTTTCTTTGTTCTCCTGTCTTTTGCACCCTCAGGACCAGTTATGGAAAAGTATACACCGTGGAGCGAGCCCATCCTCAGCCATATAACCATAGATTTAGTACCTTCTGCAAGGACACGGACACAAAGTTAAGGCATCAAGAGTCTGGCAGTGTCCGGGCAGGGGTTGGCCATGGTGAGTGAGGGTGGTTGCCCCTTTGTTTGTTCTCCTGTCTTTTGCAGCCACAGGACCAGTTGTGGAAAAGTATGGACCGTGAAGGAAGCCCATCCTTAGCCACATAACCAAAGATTTAGTACCTTCTGCACGGACACGGACACAAAGTTAAGGCATCAAGAGTCTGGTAGAACCTGGGCAGGGCTTGCGATGGTGAGCCAGGGTAGTTGACCCTTTGTTTGTTATCCTGTGTTTTGCAGCCACAGACCCAGATAAGGATATGTCGAGTTCAGGGCACACTCCCAACCACAGCGACACACGGGAGATTTGATACTTTGCACAAGGATACGGACACAAAGTTAAGGCATCAAGGGTCTGGTAGAACCTGGGCAGGGGTTTTGCAGGTGAGCCAGAGTGGTTGACCGTTTGTTTGTTCTCCTGTGTTTTACAGTCACAGACCCAGGTAAGGATAAGTCGAGATCATGGCACACTCCCAACCACAGCGACACATGGGAGATTTGGTACTTTGCACAAGGACACGGACACAAAGTTAAGGCATCAAGAGTGTGGCAGTGTCTGGGCAGGGGTTGGCCATGGTGAGCGAGGGTGGTTGCCCCTTTCTTTGTTCTCCTGTCTTTTGCAGCCAAAGGAGCAGTTTTGGAAAAGTATAGACCGTGGAGCAAGCCCATCCTCAGCCACATAACCATAGATTTAGTACCTTCTGCACGGACACGGACACAAAGTTAAGGCATCAAGAGTCTGGTAGAACCTGGGCAGGGCTTGCCGATGGTGAGCCAGGGTAGTTGACCCTTTGTTTGTTATCCTGTGTTTTGCAGCCACAGACCCAGATAAGGATAAGTCGAGATCATGGCACACTCCCAACCACAGCGACACATGGGAGATTTGGTACTTTGCACAAGGACACGGACACAAAGTTAAGGCATCAAGAGTGTGGCAGTGTCTGGGCAGGGGTTGGCCATGGTGAGTGAGGGTGGTTGCCACTTTCTTTGTTCTCCTGTCTTTTGCATCCACAGGACCAGTTGTGGAAAAGTATAGACCGTGGAGCAAGCCCATCCTTAGCCACATAACCATAGATTTAGTACCTTCTGCACGGACACGGACACAAAGTTAAGGCATCAAGAGTCTGGTAGAACCTGGGCAGGGCTTGCCGATGGTGAGCCAGGGTAGTTGACCCTTTGTTTGTTATCCTGTGTTTTGCAGCCACAGACCCAGATAAGGATAAGTCGAGATCATGGCACACTCCCAACCACAGCGACACACGGGAGATTTGATACTTTGCACAAGGATACGGACACAAAGTTAAGGCATCAAGGGTCTGGTAGACCCTGGGCAGGGGTTTCGCAGGTGAGCCAGAGTGGTTGACCGTTTGTTTGTTCTCCTGTGTTTTACAGTCACAGACCCAGATAAGGATAAGTCGAGATCATGGCACACTCCCAACCACAGCGACACATGGGAGATTTGGTACTTTGCACAAGGACACGGACACAAAGTTAAGGCATCAAGAGTCTGGCAGTATCTGGGCAGGGGATGGCCATGGTGAGCGAGGGTGGTTGCCCCTTTCTTTGTTCTCCTGTCTTTTGCAGCCAAAGGAGCAGTTTTGGAAAAGTATAGACCGTGGAGCAAGCCCATCCTCAGCCACATAACCATAGATTTAGTACCTTCTGCACGGACACGGACACAAAGTTAAGGCATCAAGAGTCTGGTAGAACCTGGGCAGGGCTTGCCGATGGTGAGCCAGGGTAGTTGACCCTTTGTTTGTTATACTGTGTTTTGCAGCCACAGACCCAGATAAGGATAAGTCGAGATCATGGCACACTCCCAACGACAGCGACACATGGGAGATTTGGTACTTTCCACAAGGACACGGACACAAAGTTAAGGCATCAAGAGTCTGGCAGTGTCTGGGCAGGGTTTGCGCAGGGTGAGCCAGGGTGGTTGACCCATTCCTTGTTTTCTTGTCTTTCGCAGCCGCAGACCCAGATCCAGATAAGAGTAGATCACGGCACACTCTGTTCCTCAGGCACACACCAGAGATTTGGTACTTTCCACAAGGGCACGGACAGAAAGTTAAGGCATCAAGAGTCTGTCAGAGCCCGGGCAGGGGTTTCGCAGGTGAGCCAGAGTGGTTGACCCTTTGTTTGTTCTCCTGTCTCTTGCAGGCAGACGACCAGGTATGGATGAGGCGAGACAATGGCGCGAGCCTATCCTCAACCACTTAGCCAGAGATTCAATATGTTCTGCAAAGAGGTGGAAATAAAGTTAAGGCATCAAGAGTCTGTCAGAGCCTGGGCAGGGGTTGGCCATGGTGAGCGAGGGTTGTTGACCCCTTCTTTGTTCTCCTGTCTTTTGCAGCCACAGGACCAGTTATGGAAAAGTATAGACTGTGGAGCAAGCCTATCCTCAGCCACATAACCATAGATTTAGTACCTTCTGCAAGGACACGGACACAAAGTTAAGGCATCGAGAGTCTGGTAGAACCTGGGCAGGGCTTGCGATGGTTAGCCAGGGTAGTTGACCCTTTGTTTGTTTTCCTGTGTTTTGCAGCCACAGACCCAGATAAGGATAAGTCGAGATCGTGGCACACTCCCAACGACAGCGACACATGGGAGATTTGGTACTTTCCACAAGGACACGGACACAAAGTTAAGGCATCAAGAGTCTGGTAGAACCTGGGCAGGGGTTTCGCAGGTGAGCCAGAGTGGTTGACCGTTTGTTTGTTCTCCTGTGTTTTACAGTCACAGAGCCAGATAAGGATAAGTCGAGATCATGGTACACTCCCAACCACAGCGACACATGGGAGATTTGGTACTTTGCACAAGGACACGGACACAAAGTTAAGGCATCAAGAGTCTGGCAGTGTCTGGGCAGGGGTTGCGCAGGTTGAGCCAGGGTGGTTGACCCATTCTTTGTTTTCTTGTCTTTTGCAGCCGCAGACCCAGATCCAGATAAGAGTAGATCACGGCACCCTCCCTTCCTCAGGCACACACCAGAGATTTGGTACTTTCCACAAGGGCACGGACACAAAGTTAAGGCATCAAGAGTCTGGTAGAACCTGGGCAGGGCTTTCGCAGGTGAGCCAGAGTGGTTGACCCTTTGTTTGTTCTCCTGTCTTTTGAAGGTAGAGGACCAGATATGGATGAGACGAGACAATGGCGCGAGCCTATCCTCAACCACATAGCCAGAGATTCAATATGTTCTGCAAGGCGGTTGAAATAAAGTTAAGGCATCAAGAGTCTGTCAGAGCCTGGGCAGGGGTTGGGCATGGTGAGCCAGGGTGGTTGACTCTTTCTTTGTTCTCCTGTCTTTTGCAGCCACAGGACCAGTTATGGAAAAGTATAGACCATGGAGCAAGCCTATCCTCAGCCACATTACCATAGATTTAGAACCTTCTGCAAGGAAACGGACACAAAGTTAAGGCATCAAGAGTCTGGTAGAACCTGGGCAGGGATTGCCGATGGTGAGCCAGGGTAGTTGACCCTTTGTTTGTTATCCTGTGTTTTACAGCCACAGACCCAGATAAGGATAAGTCGAGATCATGGCACACTCCCAACCACAGCGACACATGGGAGATTTGGTACTTTGCACAAGGACACGGACACAAAGTTAAGGCATCAAGGGTCTGGTAGAACCTGGGCAGGGGTTTTGCAGGTGAGCCAGAGTGGTTGACCGTTTGTTTGTTCTCCTGTGTTTTACAGTCACAGACCCAGATGAGGATAAATCAAGATCATGGCACACTCCCAACCACAGCGACACATGGGAGATTTGGTACTTTGCACAGGGACACGGACACAAAGTTAAGGCATCAAGAGTCTGGCAGTGTCTGGGCAGGGGTTGCGCAGGGTGAGCCAGGGTGGTTGACCCATTCCTTGTTTTCTTGTCTTTTGCAGCCGCAGACTCAGATCCAGATAAGAGTAGATCACGGCACACTCTGTTCCTCAGGCACACACCAGAGATTTGGTACTTTCCACAAGGGCACGGACAGAAAGTTAAGGCATCAAGAGTCTGTCAGAGCCTGGGCAGGGGTTGGCCACGGTGAGCCAGGGTGGTTGCCCCTTTCTTTGTTCTCCTGTCTTTTGCAGCCACAGGACCAGTTATGGAAAAGTATAGACCGTGGAGCGAGCCCATCCTCAGCCACATAACCATAGATTTAGAACCTTCTGCACGGACACGGACACAAAGTTAAGGCATCAAGAGTCTGGTAGAACGTGGGCAGGGCTTGCCGATGATGAGCCAGGGTAGTTGATCCTTTGTTTGTTATCCTGTGTTTTGCAGCCACAGACCCAGATAAGGATAAGTCGAGATCATGGCACACTCCCAACCACAGCAACACATGGGAGATTTGGTACTTTCCACAAGGACACGGACACAAAGTTAAGGCAGGAAAAGTCTGGCAGTGTCTGGGCAGGGGTTGGCCATGGTGAGTGAGGGTGGTTGCCCCTTTCTTTGTTCTCCTGTCTTTTGCAGCCACAGGACCAGTTGTGGAAAAGTATAGACCATGGAGCAAGCCTATCCTCAGCCACATAACCATAGATTTAGTACCTTCTGCACGGACACGGACACAAAGTTAAGGCATCAAGAGTCTGGTAGAACGTGGGCAGGTCTTGCCGATGGTGAGCCAGGGTAGTTGATCCTTTGTTTGTTATCCTGTGTTTTGCAGCCACAGACCCAGATAAGGATAAGTCGAGATCATGGCACACTCCCAACCACAGCGACGCATGGGAGATTTGGTACTTTCCACAAGGACACGGACACAAAGTTAAGGCATCAAGAGTCTGGCAGTGTCTGGGCAGGGGTTGCGCAGGTTGAGCCAGGGTGGTTGACCCATTCTTTGTTTTCTTGTCTTTTGCAGCCGCAGACCCTTATCCAGATAAGACTAGATCACGGCACACTCTGTTCCTCAGGCACACACCAGAGATTTGGTACTTTCCACAAGGGCACGGACACAAAGTTAAGGCATCAAGAGTCTGTCAGAGCCTGGGCAGGGGTTTCGCAGGTGAGCCAGAGTGGTTGACCCTTTGTTTGATCTCCTGTCTTTTTCAGCCAGAGGTCAAGATACGGATGAGACGAGACAATGGCGCGACCCTATCCTCAACCACATAGCCAGAGATTCAATATGTTCTGCAAGGAGGTGGAAATAAAGTTAAGGCATCAAGAGTCTGTCAGAGCCTGGGCAGGGGTTGGCCACGGTGAGCCAGGGTGGTTGCCCCTTTCTTTGTTCTCCTGTCTTTTGCACCCTCAGGACCAGTTATGGAAAAGTATAGACCGTGGAGCGAGCCCATCCTCAGCCATATAACCATAGATTTAGTACCTTCTGCAAGGACACGGACACAAAGTTAAGGCATCAAGAGTCTGGCAGTGTCCGGGCAGGGGTTGGCCATGGTGAGTGAGGGTGGTTGCCCCTTTGTTTGTTCTCCTGTCTTTTGCAGCCACAGGACCAGTTGTGGAAAAGTATGGACCGTGAAGGAAGCCCATCCTTAGCCACATAACCAAAGATTTAGTACCTTCTGCACGGACACGGACACAAAGTTAAGGCATCAAGAGTCTGGTAGAACCTGGGCAGGGTTTGCGATGGTGAGCCAGGGTAGTTGACCCTTTGTTTGTTATCCTGTGTTTTGCAGCCACAGACCCAGATAAGGATATGTCGAGTTCAGGGCACACTCCCAACCACAGCGACACACGGGAGATTTGATACTTTGCACAAGGATACGGACACAAAGTTAAGGCATCAAGGGTCTGGTAGAACCTGGGCAGGGGTTTCGCAGGTGAGCCAGAGTGGTTGACCGTTTGTTTGTTCTCCTGTGTTTTACAGTCACAGACCCAGGTAAGGATAAGTCGAGATCATGGCACACTCCCAACCACAGCGACACATGGGAGATTTGGTACTTTGCACAAGGACACGGACACAAAGTTAAGGCATCAAGAGTGTGGCAGTGTCTGGGCAGGGGTTGGCCATGGTGAGCGAGGGTGGTTGCCCCTTTCTTTGTTCTCCTGTCTTTTGCAGCCAAAGGAGCAGTTTTGGAAAAGTATAGACCGTGGAGCAAGCCCATCCTCAGCCACATAACCATAGATTTAGTACCTTCTGCACGGACACGGACACAAAGTTAAGGCATCAAGAGTCTGGTAGAACCTGGGCAGGGCTTGCCGATGGTGAGCCAGGGTAGTTGACCCTTTGTTTGTTATCCTGTGTTTTGCAGCCACAGACCCAGATAAGGATAAGTCGAGATCATGGCACACTCCCAACCACAGCGACACATGGGAGATTTGGTACTTTGCACAAGGACACGGACACAAAGTTAAGGCATCAAGAGTGTGGCAGTGTCTGGGCAGGGGTTGGCCATGGTGAGTGAGGGTGGTTGCCACTTTCTTTGTTCTCCTGTCTTTTGCATCCACAGGACCAGTTGTGGAAAAGTATAGACCGTGGAGCAAGCCCATCCTTAGCCACATAACCATAGATTTAGTACCTTCTGCACGGACACGGACACAAAGTTAAGGCATCAAGAGTCTGGTAGAACCTGGGCAGGGTTTGCGATGGTGAGCCAGGGTAGTTGACCCTTTGTTTGTTATCCTGTGTTTTGCAGCCACAGACCCAGATAAGGATATGTCGAGTTCAGGGCACACTCCCAACCACAGCGACACACGGGAGATTTGATACTTTGCACAAGGATACGGACACAAAGTTAAGGCATCAAGGGTCTGGTAGACCCTGGGCAGGGGTTTCGCAGGTGAGCCAGAGTGGTTGACCGTTTGTTTGTTCTCCTGTGTTTTACAGTCACAGACCCAGATAAGGATAAGTCGAGATCATGGCACACTCCCAACCACAGCGACACATGGGAGATTTGGTACTTTGCACAAGGACACGGACACAAAGTTAAGGCATCAAGAGTCTGGCAGTGTCTGGGCATGGGTTTCGCAGGTTGAGCCAGGGTGGTTGACCCATTCTTTGTTTTCTTGTCTTTTGCAGCCGCATACCCAGATCCAGATAAGAGTAGATCACGGCACACTCCCTTCCTCAGGCACACACCAGAGATTTGGTACTTTCCACAAGGGCACGGACACAAAGTTAAGGCATCAAGAGTCTGTCAGAGCCTGGGCAGGGGTTTCGCAGGTGAGCCAGAGTGGCTGACCCTTTGTTCTCCTGTCTTTTTCAGCCAGAGGTCAAGATACGGATGAGACGAGACAATGGCGCGAGCCTATCCTCAACCACATAGCCAGAGATTCAATATGTTCTGCAAGGCGGTTGAAATAAAGTTAATGCATCAAGAGTCTGTCAGAGCCTGGGCAGGGGTTGGCCACGGTGAGCCAGGGTGGTTGCCCCTTTCTTTGTTCTCCTGTCTTTTGCAGCCACAGGACCAGTTATGGAAAAGTATAGACCGTGGAGCGAGCCCATCCTCACCCACATAACCATAGATTTAGTACCTTCTGCAAGGACACGGACATAAAGTTAAGGCACAAGGAGTCTGCTAGAACCTGGGCAGGGCTTGCCGATGGTGAACCAGGGTCTTAACCTTGTGTTTGTTATCTTGTGTTTTGCAGCCACAGACCCAGATAAGGATAAGTCGAGATCATGGCACACTCCCAACCACAGCGACACATGGGAGATTTGGTACTTTCCACAAGGACACGGACACAAAGTTAAGGCATCAAGAGTCTGGCAGTGTCTGGGCAGGGTTTGCGCAGGGTGAGCCAGGGTGGTTGACCCATTCCTTGTTTTCTTCTCTTTTGCAGCCGCAGACCCAGATCCAGATAAGAGTAGATCACGGCACACTCCCTTCCTCAGGCACACACCAGAGATTTGGTACTTTCCACAAGGGCACGGACAGAAAGTTAAGGCATCAAGAGTCTGTCAGAGCCCGGGCAGGGGTTTCCTAGGTGAGCCAGAGTGGTTGACCCTTTGTTTGTTCTCCTGTCTCTTGCAGGCAGACGACCAGGTATGGATGAGGCGAGACAATGGCGCGAGCCTATCCTCAACCACTTAGCCAGAGATTCAATATGTTCTGCAAAGAGGTGGAAATAAAGTTAAGGCATCAAGAGTCTGTCAGAGCCTGGGCAGGGGTTGGCCATGGTGAGCGAGGGTTGTTGACCCCTTCTTTGTTCTCCTGTCTTTTGCAGCCACAGGACCAGTTATGGAAAAGTATAGACTGTGGAGCAAGCCTATCCTCAGCCACATAACCATAGATTTAGTACCTTCTGCAAGGACACGGACACAAAGTTAAGGCATCGAGAGTCTGGTAGAACCTGGGCAGGGCTTGCGATGGTTAGCCAGGGTAGTTGACCCTTTGTTTGTTTTCCTGTGTTTTGCAGCCACAGACCCAGATAAGGATAAGTCGAGATCGTGGCACACTCCCAACGACAGCGACACATGGGAGATTTGGTACTTTCCACAAGGACACGGACACAAAGTTAAGGCATCAAGAGTCTGGTAGAACCTGGGCAGGGGTTTCGCAGGTGAGCCAGAGTGGTTGACCGTTTGTTTGTTCTCCTGTGTTTTACAGTCACAGAGCCAGATAAGGATAAGTCGAGATCATGGTACACTCCCAACCACAGCGACACATGGGAGATTTGGTACTTTGCACAAGGACACGGACACAAAGTTAAGGCATCAAGAGTGTGGCAGTGTCTGGGCAGGGGTTGCGCAGGTTGAGCCAGGGTGGTTGACCCATTCTTTGTTTTCTTGTCTTTTGTAGCCGCAGACCCGGATCCAGATAAGAGTAGATCACGGCACCCTCCCTTCCTCAGGCACACACCACAGATTTGGTACTTTCCTCAAGGGCACGGACACAAAGTTAAGGCATCAAGAGTCTGGTAGAACCTGGGCAGGGCTTTCGCAGGTGAGCCAGAGTGGTTGACCCTTTGTTTGTTCTCCTGTCTTTTGAAGGTAGAGGACCAGATATGGATGAGACGAGACAATGGCGCGAGCCTATCCTCAACCACATAGCCAGAGATTCAATATGTTCTGCAAGGCGGTTGAAATAAAGTTAAGGCATCAAGAGTCTGTCAGAGCCTGGGCAGGGGTTGGGCATGGTGAGCCAGGGTGGTTGACTCTTTCTTTGTTCTCCTGTCTTTTGCAGCCACAGGACCAGTTATGGAAAAGTATAGACCATGGAGCAAGCCTATCCTCAGCCACATTACCATAGATTTAGAACCTTCTGCAAGGAAACGGACACAAAGTTAAGGCATCAAGGGTCTGGTAGAACCTGGGCAGGGGTTTTGCAGGTGAGCCAGGGTAGTTGACCGTTTGTTTGTTCTCCTGTGTTTTACAGTCACAGACCCAGATGAGGATAAATCGAGATCATGGCACACTCCCAACCACAGCGACACATGGGAGATTTGGTACTTTGCACAGGGACACGGACACAAAGTTAAGGCATCAAGAGTCTGGCAGTGTCTGGGCAGGGGTTGCGCAGGGTGAGCCAGGGTGGTTGACCCATTCCTTGTTTTCTTGTCTTTTGCAGCCGCAGACTCAGATCCAGATAAGAGTAGATCACGGCACACTCTGTTCCTCAGGCACACACCAGAGATTTGGTACTTTCCACAAGGGCACGGACAGAAAGTTAAGGCATCAAGAGTCTGTCAGAGCCTGGGCAGGGGTTGGCCACGGTGAGCCAGGGTGGTTGCCCCTTTCTTTGTTCTCCTGTCTTTTGCAGCCACAGGACCAGTTATGGAAAAGTATAGACCGTGGAGCGAGCCCATCCTCACCCACATAACCATAGATTTAGAACCTTCTGCACGGACACGGACACAAAGTTAAGGCATCAAGAGTCTGGTAGAACGTGGGCAGGGCTTGCCGATGATGAGCCAAGGTAGTTGATCCTTTGTTTGTTATCCTGTGTTTTGCAGCCACAGACCCAGATAAGGATAAGTCGAGATCATGGCACACTCCCAACCACAGCGACACATGGGAGATTTGGTACTTTGCACAAGGACACGGACACAAAGTTAAGGCATCAAGAGTCTGGCAGTATCTGGGCAGGGGTTGGCCATGGTGAGCGAGGGTGGTTGCCCCTTTCTTTGTTCTCCTGTATTTTGCAGCCAAAGGAGCAGTTTTGGAAAAGTATAGACCGTGGAGCAAGCCCATCCTCAGCCACATAACCATAGATTTAGTACCTTCTGCACGGACACGGACACAAAGTTAAGGCATCAAGAGTCTGGTAGAACCTGGGCAGGGCTTGCCGATGGTGAGCCAGGGTAGTTGACCCTTTGTTTGTTATCCTGTGTTTTGCAGCCACAGACCCAGATAAGGATAAGTCGAGATCATGGCACACTCCCAACCACAGCGACACATATGAGATTTGGTACTTTGCACAAGGACACGGACACAAAGTTAAGGCATCAAGAGTCTGGCAGTGTCTGGGCATGGGTTTCGCAGGTTGAGCCAGGGTGGTTGACCCATTCTTTGTTTTCTTGTCTTTTGCAGCCGCATACCCAGATCCAGATAAGAGTAGATCACGGCACACTCCCTTCCTCAGGCACACACCAGAGATTTGGTACTTTCCACAAGGGCACGGACACAAAGTTAAGGCATCAAGAGTCTGTCAGAGCCTGGGCAGGGGTTTCGCAGGTGAGCCAGAGTGGCTGACCCTTTGTTCTCCTGTCTTTTTCAGCCAGAGGTCAAGATACGGATGAGACGAGACAATGGCGCGAGCCTATCCTCAACCACATAGCCAGAGATTCAATATGTTCTGCAAGGAGGTTGAAATAAAGTTAATGCATCAAGAGTCTGTCAGAGCCTGGGCAGGGGTTGGCCACGGTGAGCCAGGGTGGTTGCCCCTTTCTTTGTTCTCCTGTCTTTTGCAGCCACAGGACCAGTTATGGAAAAGTATAGACCGTGGAGCGAGCCCATCCTCACCCACATAACCATAGATTTAGTACCTTCTGCAAGGACACGGACATAAAGTTAAGGCACAAGGAGTCTGCTAGAACCTGGGCAGGGCTTGCCGATGGTGAACCAGGGTCTTAACCTTGTGTTTGTTATCTTGTGTTTTGCAGCCACAGACCCAGATAAGGATAAGTCGAGATCATGGCACACTCCCAACGACAGCGACACATGGGAGATTTGGTACTTTCCACAAGGACACGGACACAAAGTTAAGGCATCAAGAGTCTGGCAGTGTCTGGGCAGGGTTTGCGCAGGGTGAGCCAGGGTGGTTGACCCATTCCTTGTTTTCTTGTCTTTCGCAGCCGCAGACCCAGATCCAGATAAGAGTAGATCACGGCACACTCTGTTCCTCAGGCACACACCAGAGATTTGGTACTTTCCACAAGGGCACGGACAGAAAGTTAAGGCATCAAGAGTCTGTCAGAGCCCGGGCAGGGGTTTCGCAGGTGAGCCAGAGTGGTTGACCCTTTGTTTGTTCTCCTGTCTCTTGCAGGCAGACGACCAGGTATGGATGAGGCGAGACAATGGCGCGAGCCTATCCTCAACCACTTAGCCAGAGATTCAATATGTTCTGCAAAGAGGTGGAAATAAAGTTAAGGCATCAAGAGTCTGTCAGAGCCTGGGCAGGGGTTGGCCATGGTGAGCGAGGGTTGTTGACCCCTTCTTTGTTCTCCTGTCTTTTGCAGCCACAGGACCAGTTATGGAAAAGTATAGACTGTGGAGCAAGCCTATCCTCAGCCACATAACCATAGATTTAGTACCTTCTGCAAGGACACGGACACAAAGTTAAGGCATCGAGAGTCTGGTAGAACCTGGGCAGGGCTTGCGATGGTTAGCCAGGGTAGTTGACCCTTTGTTTGTTTTCCTGTGTTTTGCAGCCACAGACCCAGATAAGGATAAGTCGAGATCGTGGCACACTCCCAACGACAGCGACACATGGGAGATTTGGTACTTTCCACAAGGACACGGACACAAAGTTAAGGCATCAAGAGTCTGGTAGAACCTGGGCAGGGGTTTCGCAGGTGAGCCAGAGTGGTTGACCGTTTGTTTGTTCTCCTGTGTTTTACAGTCACAGAGCCAGATAAGGATAAGTCGAGATCATGGTACACTCCCAACCACAGCGACACATGGGAGATTTGGTACTTTGCACAAGGACACGGACACAAAGTTAAGGCATCAAGAGTCTGGCAGTGTCTGGGCAGGGGTTGCGCAGGTTGAGCCAGGGTGGTTGACCCATTCTTTGTTTTCTTGTCTTTTGCAGCCGCAGACCCAGATCCAGATAAGAGTAGATCACGGCACCCTCCCTTCCTCAGGCACACACCACAGATTTGGTACTTTCCACAAGGGCACGGACACAAAGTTAAGGCATCAAGAGTCTGGTAGAACCTGGGCAGGGCTTTCGCAGGTGAGCCAGAGTGGTTGACCCTTTGTTTGTTCTCCTGTCTTTTGAAGGTAGAGGACCAGATATGGATGAGACGAGACAATGGCGCGAGCCTATCCTCAACCACATAGCCAGAGATTCAATATGTTCTGCAAGGCGGTTGAAATAAAGTTAAGGCATCAAGAGTCTGTCAGAGCCTGGGCAGGGGTTGGGCATGGTGAGCCAGGGTGGTTGACTCTTTCTTTGTTCTCCTGTCTTTTGCAGCCACAGGACCAGTTATGGAAAAGTATAGACCATGGAGCAAGCCTATCCTCAGCCACATTACCATAGATTTAGAACCTTCTGCAAGGAAACGGACACAAAGTTAAGGCATCAAGAGTCTGGTAGAACCTGGGCAGGGATTGCCGATGGTGAGCCAGGGTAGTTGACCCTTTGTTTGTTATCCTGTGTTTTGCAGCCACAGACCCAGATAAGGATAAGTCGAGATCATGGCACACTCCCAACCACAGCGACACATGGGAGATTTGGTACTTTGCACAAGGACACGGACACAAAGTTAAGGCATCAAGAGTCTGGTAGAACCTGGGCAGGGGTTTTGCAGGTGAGCCAGAGTGGTTGACCGTTTGTTTGTTCTCCTGTGTTTTACAGTCACAGACCCAGATGAGGATAAATCAAGATCATGGCACACTCCCAACCACAGCGACACATGGGAGATTTGGTACTTTGCACAGGGACACGGACACAAAGTTAAGGCATCAAGAGTCTGGCAGTGTCTGGGCAGGGGTTGCGCAGGGTGAGCCAGGGTGGTTGACCCATTCCTTGTTTTCTTGTCTTTTGCAGCCGCAGACTCAGATCCAGATAAGAGTAGATCACGGCACACTCTGTTCCTCAGGCACACACCAGAGATTTGGTACTTTCCACAAGGGCACGGACAGAAAGTTAAGGCATCAAGAGTCTGTCAGAGCCTGGGCAGGGGTTGGCCACGGTGAGCCAGGGTGGTTGCCCCTTTCTTTGTTCTCCTGTCTTTTGCAGCCACAGGACCAGTTATGGAAAAGTATAGACCGTGGAGCGAGCCCATCCTCAGCCACATAACCATAGATTTAGAACCTTCTGCACGGACACGGACACAAAGTTAAGGCATCAAGAGTCTGGTAGAACGTGGGCAGGGCTTGCCGATGATGAGCCAGGGTAGTTGATCCTTTGTTTGTTATCCTGTGTTTTGCAGCCACAGACCCAGATAAGGATAAGTCGAGATCATGGCACACTCCCAACCACAGCAACACATGGGAGATTTGGTACTTTCCACAAGGACACGGACACAAAGTTAAGGCAGGAAAAGTCTGGCAGTGTCTGGGCAGGGGTTGGCCATGGTGAGTGAGGGTGGTTGCCCCTTTCTTTGTTCTCCTGTCTTTTGCAGCCACAGGACCAGTTGTGGAAAAGTATAGACCATGGAGCAAGCCTATCCTCAGCCACATAACCATAGATTTAGTACCTTCTGCACGGACACGGACACAAAGTTAAGGCATCAAGAGTCTGGTAGAACGTGGGCAGGTCTTGCCGATGGTGAGCCAGGGTAGTTGATCCTTTGTTTGTTATCCTGTGTTTTGCAGCCACAGACCCAGATAAGGATAAGTCGAGATCATGGCACACTCCCAACCACAGCGACGCATGGGAGATTTGGTACTTTCCACAAGGACACGGACACAAAGTTAAGGCATCAAGAGTCTGGCAGTGTCTGGGCAGGGGTTGCGCAGGTTGAGCCAGGGTGGTTGACCCATTCTTTGTTTTCTTGTCTTTTGCAGCCGCAGACCCTTATCCAGATAAGACTAGATCACGGCACACTCTGTTCCTCAGGCACACACCAGAGATTTGGTACTTTCCACAAGGGCACGGACACAAAGTTAAGGCATCAAGAGTCTGTCAGAGCCTGGGCAGGGGTTTCGCAGGTGAGCCAGAGTGGTTGACCCTTTGTTTGATCTCCTGTCTTTTTCAGCCAGAGGTCAAGATACGGATGAGACGAGACAATGGCGCGACCCTATCCTCAACCACATAGCCAGAGATTCAATATGTTCTGCAAGGAGGTGGAAATAAAGTTAAGGCATCAAGAGTCTGTCAGAGCCTGGGCAGGGGTTGGCCACGGTGAGCCAGGGTGGTTGCCCCTTTCTTTGTTCTCCTGTCTTTTGCACCCTCAGGACCAGTTATGGAAAAGTATAGACCGTGGAGCGAGCCCATCCTCAGCCATATAACCATAGATTTAGTACCTTCTGCAAGGACACGGACACAAAGTTAAGGCATCAAGAGTCTGGCAGTGTCCGGGCAGGGGTTGGCCATGGTGAGTGAGGGTGGTTGCCCCTTTGTTTGTTCTCCTGTCTTTTGCAGCCACAGGACCAGTTGTGGAAAAGTATGGACCGTGAAGGAAGCCCATCCTTAGCCACATAACCAAAGATTTAGTACCTTCTGCACGGACACGGACACAAAGTTAAGGCATCAAGAGTCTGGTAGAACCTGGGCAGGGTTTGCGATGGTGAGCCAGGGTAGTTGACCCTTTGTTTGTTATCCTGTGTTTTGCAGCCACAGACCCAGATAAGGATATGTCGAGTTCAGGGCACACTCCCAACCACAGCGACACACGGGAGATTTGATACTTTGCACAAGGATACGGACACAAAGTTAAGGCATCAAGGGTCTGGTAGAACCTGGGCAGGGGTTTCGCAGGTGAGCCAGAGTGGTTGACCGTTTGTTTGTTCTCCTGTGTTTTACAGTCACAGACCCAGGTAAGGATAAGTCGAGATCATGGCACACTCCCAACCACAGCGACACATGGGAGATTTGGTACTTTGCACAAGGACACGGACACAAAGTTAAGGCATCAAGAGTGTGGCAGTGTCTGGGCAGGGGTTGGCCATGGTGAGCGAGGGTGGTTGCCCCTTTCTTTGTTCTCCTGTCTTTTGCAGCCAAAGGAGCAGTTTTGGAAAAGTATAGACCGTGGAGCAAGCCCATCCTCAGCCACATAACCATAGATTTAGTACCTTCTGCACGGACACGGACACAAAGTTAAGGCATCAAGAGTCTGGTAGAACCTGGGCAGGGCTTGCCGATGGTGAGCCAGGGTAGTTGACCCTTTGTTTGTTATCCTGTGTTTTGCAGCCACAGACCCAGATAAGGATAAGTCGAGATCATGGCACACTCCCAACCACAGCGACACATGGGAGATTTGGTACTTTGCACAAGGACACGGACACAAAGTTAAGGCATCAAGAGTGTGGCAGTGTCTGGGCAGGGGTTGGCCATGGTGAGTGAGGGTGGTTGCCACTTTCTTTGTTCTCCTGTCTTTTGCATCCACAGGACCAGTTGTGGAAAAGTATAGACCGTGGAGCAAGCCCATCCTTAGCCACATAACCATAGATTTAGTACCTTCTGCACGGACACGGACACAAAGTTAAGGCATCAAGAGTCTGGTAGAACCTGGGCAGGGTTTGCGATGGTGAGCCAGGGTAGTTGACCCTTTGTTTGTTATCCTGTGTTTTGCAGCCACAGACCCAGATAAGGATATGTCGAGTTCAGGGCACACTCCCAACCACAGCGACACACGGGAGATTTGATACTTTGCACAAGGATACGGACACAAAGTTAAGGCATCAAGGGTCTGGTAGACCCTGGGCAGGGGTTTCGCAGGTGAGCCAGAGTGGTTGACCGTTTGTTTGTTCTCCTGTGTTTTACAGTCACAGACCCAGATAAGGATAAGTCGAGATCATGGCACACTCCCAACCACAGCGACACATGGGAGATTTGGTACTTTGCACAAGGACACGGACACAAAGTTAAGGCATCAAGAGTCTGGCAGTATCTGGGCAGGGGTTGGCCATGGTGAGCGAGGGTGGTTGCCCCTTTCTTTGTTCTCCTGTATTTTGCAGCCAAAGGAGCAGTTTTGGAAAAGTATAGACCGTGGAGCAATCCCATCCTCAGCCACATAACCATAGATTTAGTACCTTCTGCACGGACACGGACACAAAGTTAAGGCATCAAGAGTCTGGTAGAACCTGGGCAGGGCTTGCCGATGGTGAGCCAGGGTAGTTGACCCTTTGTTTGTTATCCTGTGTTTTGCAGCCACAGACCCAGATAAGGATAAGTCGAGATCATGGCACACTCCCAACCACAGCGACACATATGAGATTTGGTACTTTGCACAAGGACACGGACACAAAGTTAAGGCATCAAGAGTCTGGCAGTGTCTGGGCATGGGTTTCGCAGGTTGAGCCAGGGTGGTTGACCCATTCTTTGTTTTCTTGTCTTTTGCAGCCGCATACCCAGATCCAGATAAGAGTAGATCACGGCACACTCCCTTCCTCAGGCACACACCAGAGATTTGGTACTTTCCACAAGGGCACGGACACAAAGTTAAGGCATCAAGAGTCTGTCAGAGCCTGGGCAGGGGTTTCGCAGGTGAGCCAGAGTGGCTGACCCTTTGTTCTCCTGTCTTTTTCAGCCAGAGGTCAAGATACGGATGAGACGAGACAATGGCGCGAGCCTATCCTCAACCACATAGCCAGAGATTCAATATGTTCTGCAAGGCGGTTGAAATAAAGTTAATGCATCAAGAGTCTGTCAGAGCCTGGGCAGGGGTTGGCCACGGTGAGCCAGGGTGGTTGCCCCTTTCTTTGTTCTCCTGTCTTTTGCAGCCACAGGACCAGTTATGGAAAAGTATAGACCGTGGAGCGAGCCCATCCTCACCCACATAACCATAGATTTAGTACCTTCTGCAAGGACACGGACATAAAGTTAAGGCACAAGGAGTCTGCTAGAACCTGGGCAGGGCTTGCCGATGGTGAACCAGGGTCTTAACCTTGTGTTTGTTATCTTGTGTTTTGCAGCCACAGACCCAGATAAGGATAAGTCGAGATCATGGCACACTCCCAACCACAGCGACACATGGGAGATTTGGTACTTTCCACAAGGACACGGACACAAAGTTAAGGCATCAAGAGTCTGGCAGTGTCTGGGCAGGGTTTGCGCAGGGTGAGCCAGGGTGGTTGACCCATTCCTTGTTTTCTTGTCTTTTGCAGCCGCAGACCCAGATCCAGATAAGAGTAGATCACGGCACACTCTGTTCCTCAGGCACACACCAGAGATTTGGTACTTTCCACAAGGGCACGGACAGAAAGTTAAGGCATCAAGAGTCTGTCAGAGCCCGGGCAGGGGTTTCCTAGGTGAGCCAGAGTGGTTGACCCTTTGTTTGTTCTCCTGTCTCTTGCAGGCAGACGACCAGGTATGGATGAGGCGAGACAATGGCGCGAGCCTATCCTCAACCACTTAGCCAGAGATTCAATATGTTCTGCAAAGAGGTGGAAATAAAGTTAAGGCATCAAGAGTCTGTCAGAGCCTGGGCAGGGGTTGGCCATGGTGAGCGAGGGTTGTTGACCCCTTCTTTGTTCTCCTGTCTTTTGCAGCCACAGGACCAGTTATGGAAAAGTATAGACTGTGGAGCAAGCCTATCCTCAGCCACATAACCATAGATTTAGTACCTTCTGCAAGGACACGGACACAAAGTTAAGGCATCGAGAGTCTGGTAGAACCTGGGCAGGGCTTGCGATGGTTAGCCAGGGTAGTTGACCCTTTGTTTGTTTTCCTGTGTTTTGCAGCCACAGACCCAGATAAGGATAAGTCGAGATCGTGGCACACTCCCAACGACAGCGACACATGGGAGATTTGGTACTTTCCACAAGGACACGGACACAAAGTTAAGGCATCAAGAGTCTGGTAGAACCTGGGCAGGGGTTTCGCAGGTGAGCCAGAGTGGTTGACCGTTTGTTTGTTCTCCTGTGTTTTACAGTCACAGAGCCAGATAAGGATAAGTCGAGATCATGGTACACTCCCAACCACAGCGACACATGGGAGATTTGGTACTTTGCACAAGGACACGGACACAAAGTTAAGGCATCAAGAGTGTGGCAGTGTCTGGGCAGGGGTTGCGCAGGTTGAGCCAGGGTGGTTGACCCATTCTTTGTTTTCTTGTCTTTTGTAGCCGCAGACCCGGATCCAGATAAGAGTAGATCACGGCACCCTCCCTTCCTCAGGCACACACCACAGATTTGGTACTTTCCTCAAGGGCACGGACACAAAGTTAAGGCATCAAGAGTCTGGTAGAACCTGGGCAGGGCTTTCGCAGGTGAGCCAGAGTGGTTGACCCTTTGTTTGTTCTCCTGTCTTTTGAAGGTAGAGGACCAGATATGGATGAGACGAGACAATGGCGCGAGCCTATCCTCAACCACATAGCCAGAGATTCAATATGTTCTGCAAGGCGGTTGAAATAAAGTTAAGGCATCAAGAGTCTGTCAGAGCCTGGGCAGGGGTTGGGCATGGTGAGCCAGGGTGGTTGACTCTTTCTTTGTTCTCCTGTCTTTTGCAGCCACAGGACCAGTTATGGAAAAGTATAGACCATGGAGCAAGCCTATCCTCAGCCACATTACCATAGATTTAGAACCTTCTGCAAGGAAACGGACACAAAGTTAAGGCATCAAGGGTCTGGTAGAACCTGGGCAGGGGTTTTGCAGGTGAGCCAGGGTAGTTGACCGTTTGTTTGTTCTCCTGTGTTTTACAGTCACAGACCCAGATGAGGATAAATCGAGATCATGGCACACTCCCAACCACAGCGACACATGGGAGATTTGGTACTTTGCACAGGGACACGGACACAAAGTTAAGGCATCAAGAGTCTGGCAGTGTCTGGGCAGGGGTTGCGCAGGGTGAGCCAGGGTGGTTGACCCATTCCTTGTTTTCTTGTCTTTTGCAGCCGCAGACTCAGATCCAGATAAGAGTAGATCACGGCACACTCTGTTCCTCAGGCACACACCAGAGATTTGGTACTTTCCACAAGGGCACGGACAGAAAGTTAAGGCATCAAGAGTCTGTCAGAGCCTGGGCAGGGGTTGGCCACGGTGAGCCAGGGTGGTTGCCCCTTTCTTTGTTCTCCTGTCTTTTGCAGCCACAGGACCAGTTATGGAAAAGTATAGACCGTGGAGCGAGCCCATCCTCACCCACATAACCATAGATTTAGAACCTTCTGCACGGACACGGACACAAAGTTAAGGCATCAAGAGTCTGGTAGAACGTGGGCAGGGCTTGCCGATGGTGAACCAGGGTCTTAACCTTGTGTTTGTTATCTTGTGTTTTGCAGCCACAGACCCAGATAAGGATAAGTCGAGATCATGGCACACTCCCAACCACAGCGACACATGGGAGATTTGGTACTTTGCACAAGGACACGGACACAAAGTTAAGGCATCAAGAGTCTGGCAGTATCTGGGCAGGGGTTGGCCATGGTGAGCGAGGGTGGTTGCCCCTTTCTTTGTTCTCCTGTATTTTGCAGCCAAAGGAGCAGTTTTGGAAAAGTATAGACCGTGGAGCAAGCCCATCCTCAGCCACATAACCATAGATTTAGTACCTTCTGCACGGACACGGACACAAAGTTAAGGCATCAAGAGTCTGGTAGAACCTGGGCAGGGCTTGCCGATGGTGAGCCAGGGTAGTTGACCCTTTGTTTGTTATCCTGTGTTTTGCAGCCACAGACCCAGATAAGGATAAGTCGAGATCATGGCACACTCCCAACCACAGCGACACATATGAGATTTGGTACTTTGCACAAGGACACGGACACAAAGTTAAGGCATCAAGAGTCTGGCAGTGTCTGGGCATGGGTTTCGCAGGTTGAGCCAGGGTGGTTGACCCATTCTTTGTTTTCTTGTCTTTTGCAGCCGCATACCCAGATCCAGATAAGAGTAGATCACGGCACACTCCCTTCCTCAGGCACACACCAGAGATTTGGTACTTTCCACAAGGGCACGGACACAAAGTTAAGGCATCAAGAGTCTGTCAGAGCCTGGGCAGGGGTTTCGCAGGTGAGCCAGAGTGGCTGACCCTTTGTTCTCCTGTCTTTTTCAGCCAGAGGTCAAGATACGGATGAGACGAGACAATGGCGCGAGCCTATCCTCAACCACATAGCCAGAGATTCAATATGTTCTGCAAGGAGGTTGAAATAAAGTTAATGCATCAAGAGTCTGTCAGAGCCTGGGCAGGGGTTGGCCACGGTGAGCCAGGGTGGTTGCCCCTTTCTTTGTTCTCCTGTCTTTTGCAGCCACAGGACCAGTTGTGGAAAAGTATAGACCGTGGAGCGAGCCCATCCTCACCCACATAACCATAGATTTAGTACCTTCTGCAAGGACACGGACATAAAGTTAAGGCACAAGGAGTCTGCTAGAACCTGGGCAGGGCTTGCCGATGGTGAACCAGGGTCTTAACCTTGTGTTTGTTATCTTGTGTTTTGCAGCCACAGACCCAGATAAGGATAAGTCGAGATCATGGCACACTCCCAACCACAGCGACACATGGGAGATTTGGTACTTTCCACAAGGACACGGACACAAAGTTAAGGCATCAAGAGTCTGGCAGTGTCTGGGCAGGGTTTGCGCAGGGTGAGCCAGGGTGGTTGACCCATTCCTTGTTTTCTTGTCTTTTGCAGCCGCAGACCCAGATCCAGATAAGAGTAGATCACGGCACACTCCCTTCCTCAGGCACACACCAGAGATTTGGTACTTTCCACAAGGGCACGGACAGAAAGTTAAGGCATCAAGAGTCTGTCAGAGCCCGGGCAGGGGTTTCGCAGGTGAGCCAGAGTGGTTGACCCTTTGTTTGTTCTCCTGTCTCTTGCAGGCAGACGACCAGGTATGGATGAGGCGAGACAATGGCGCGAGCCTATCCTCAACCACTTAGCCAGAGATTCAATATGTTCTGCAAAGAGGTGGAAATAAAGTTAAGGCATCAAGAGTCTGTCAGAGCCTGGGCAGGGGTTGGCCATGGTGAGCGAGGGTTGTTGACCCCTTCTTTGTTCTCCTGTCTTTTGCAGCCACAGGACCAGTTATGGAAAAGTATAGACTGTGGAGCAAGCCTATCCTCAGCCACATAACCATAGATTTAGTACCTTCTGCAAGGACACGGACACAAAGTTAAGGCATCGAGAGTCTGGTAGAACCTGGGCAGGGCTTGCGATGGTTAGCCAGGGTAGTTGACCCTTTGTTTGTTTTCCTGTGTTTTGCAGCCACAGACCCAGATAAGGATAAGTCGAGATCGTGGCACACTCCCAACGACAGCGACACATGGGAGATTTGGTACTTTCCACAAGGACACGGACACAAAGTTAAGGCATCAAGAGTCTGGTAGAACCTGGGCAGGGGTTTCGCAGGTGAGCCAGAGTGGTTGACCGTTTGTTTGTTCTCCTGTGTTTTACAGTCACAGAGCCAGATAAGGATAAGTCGAGATCATGGTACACTCCCAACCACAGCGACACATGGGAGATTTGGTACTTTGCACAAGGACACGGACACAAAGTTAAGGCATCAAGAGTCTGGCAGTGTCTGGGCAGGGGTTGCGCAGGTTGAGCCAGGGTGGTTGACCCATTCTTTGTTTTCTTGTCTTTTGTAGCCGCAGACCCGGATCCAGATAAGAGTAGATCACGGCACCCTCCCTTCCTCAGGCACACACCACAGATTTGGTACTTTCCTCAAGGGCACGGACACAAAGTTAAGGCATCAAGAGTCTGGTAGAACCTGGGCAGGGCTTTCGCAGGTGAGCCAGAGTGGTTGACCCTTTGTTTGTTCTCCTGTCTTTTGAAGGTAGAGGACCAGATATGGATGAGACGAGACAATGGCGCGAGCCTATCCTCAACCACATAGCCAGAGATTCAATATGTTCTGCAAGGCGGTTGAAATAAAGTTAAGGCATCAAGAGTCTGTCAGAGCCTGGGCAGGGGTTGGGCATGGTGAGCCAGGGTGGTTGACTCTTTCTTTGTTCTCCTGTCTTTTGCAGCCACAGGACCAGTTATGGAAAAGTATAGACCATGGAGCAAGCCTATCCTCAGCCACATTACCATAGATTTAGAACCTTCTGCAAGGAAACGGACACAAAGTTAAGGCATCAAGGGTCTGGTAGAACCTGGGCAGGGGTTTTGCAGGTGAGCCAGGGTAGTTGACCGTTTGTTTGTTCTCCTGTGTTTTACAGTCACAGACCCAGATGAGGATAAATCGAGATCATGGCACACTCCCAACCACAGCGACACATGGGAGATTTGGTACTTTGCACAGGGACACGGACACAAAGTTAAGGCATCAAGAGTCTGGCAGTGTCTGGGCAGGGGTTGCGCAGGGTGAGCCAGGGTGGTTGACCCATTCCTTGTTTTCTTGTCTTTTGCAGCCGCAGACTCAGATCCAGATAAGAGTAGATCACGGCACACTCTGTTCCTCAGGCACACACCAGAGATTTGGTACTTTCCACAAGGGCACGGACAGAAAGTTAAGGCATCAAGAGTCTGTCAGAGCCTGGGCAGGGGTTGGCCACGGTGAGCCAGGGTGGTTGCCCCTTTCTTTGTTCTCCTGTCTTTTGCAGCCACAGGACCAGTTATGGAAAAGTATAGACCGTGGAGCGAGCCCATCCTCAGCCACATAACCATAGATTTAGAACCTTCTGCACGGACACGGACACAAAGTTAAGGCATCAAGAGTCTGGTAGAACGTGGGCAGGGCTTGCCGATGATGAGCCAGGGTAGTTGATCCTTTGTTTGTTATCCTGTGTTTTGCAGCCACAGACCCAGATAAGGATAAGTCGAGATCATGGCACACTCCCAACCACAGCAACACATGGGAGATTTGGTACTTTCCACAAGGACACGGACACAAAGTTAAGGCAGGAAAAGTCTGGCAGTGTCTGGGCAGGGGTTGGCCATGGTGAGTGAGGGTGGTTGCCCCTTTCTTTGTTCTCCTGTCTTTTGCAGCCACAGGACCAGTTGTGGAAAAGTATAGACCATGGAGCAAGCCTATCCTCAGCCACATAACCATAGATTTAGTACCTTCTGCACGGACACGGACACAAAGTTAAGGCATCAAGAGTCTGGTAGAACCTGGGCAGGTCTTGCCGATGGTGAGCCAGGGTAGTTGATCCTTTGTTTGTTATCCTGTGTTTTGCAGCCACAGACCTAGATAAGGATAAGTCGAGATCATGGCACACTCCCAACCACAGCGACGCATGGGAGATTTGATACTTTCCACAAGGACACGGACACAAAGTTAAGGCATCAAGAGTCTGGCAGTGTCTGGGCAGGGGTTGCGAAGGATGAGCCAGGGTGGTTGACCCATTCCTTGTTTTCTTGTCTTTTGCAGCGGCAGACCCAGATCCAGATAAGACTCGATCACGGCACCCTCCCTTCCTCAGGCACACACCAGAGATTTGGTACTTTCCACAAGGGCACGGACACAAAGTTAAGGCATCAAGAGTCTGTCAGAGCCTGGGCAGGGGTTTCGCTGGTGAGCCAGAGTGGTTGACCCTTTGTTTGTTCTCCTGTCTTCTTCAGCCAGAGCTCAAGATACGGATGAGACGAGACAATGGCGCGAGCCTATCCTCAACCACATAGCCAGAGATTCAATATGTTCTGCAAGGAGGTGGAAATAAAGTTAAGGCATCAAGAGTGTGGCAGTGTCCGGGCAGGGGTTGGCCATGGTGAGTGAGGGTGGTTGCCCCTTTCTTTGTTCTCCTGTCTTTTGCAGCCACAGGACCAGTTATGGAAAAGTATAGACCGTGGAGCAAGCCCATCCTCAGCCACATAACCATAGATTTAGTACCTTCTGCACGGACACGGACACAAAGTTAAGGCATCAAGAGTCTGGTAGAACCTGGGCAGGGCTTGCGATGGTGAGCCAGGGTAGTTGACCCTTTGTTTGTTCTCCTGTGTTTTGCAGCCACAGACCCAGATAAGGATAAGTCGAGTTCAGGGCACACTCCCAACCACAGCGACACATGGGAGATTTGATACTTTGCACAAGGACACGGACACAAAGTTAAGGCATCAAGGGTCTGGTAGAACCTGGGCAGGGGTTTTGCAGGTGAGCCAGAGTGGTTGACCGTTTGTTTGTTCTCCTGTGTTTTACAGTCACAGACCCAGATAAGGATAAGTCGAGATCATGGCACACTCCCAAGCACAGCGACACATGGGAGATTTGGTACTTTCCACAAGGGCACGGACACAAAGTTAAGGCATCAAGAGTGTGGCAGTGTCTGGGCAGGGGTTGCGCAGGTTGAGCCAGGGTGGTTGACCCTTTGTTTGTTTTCCTGTCTTTTTCAGCCAGAGGTCAAGATACGGATGAGACGAGACAATGGCGCGAGCCTATCCTCAACCACATAGCCAGAGATTCAATATGTTCTGCAAGGAGGTGGAAATAAAGTTAAGGCATCAAGAGTCTGTCAGAGCCTGGGCAGGGGTTGGCCACGGTGAGCCAGGGTGGTTGCCCCTTTCTTTGTTCTCCTGTCTTTTGCAGCCACAGGACCAGTGATGGAAAAGTATAGACCATGGAGCAAGCCCATCCTTAGCCACATAACCATAGATTTAGTACCTTCTGCAAGGACACGGACATAAAGTTAAGGCACAAGGAGTCTGCTAGAACCTGGGCAGGGCTTGCCGATGGTGAACCAGGGTACTTAACCTTGTGTTTGTTATCTTGTGTTTTGCTGCCACAGACCCAGATAAGGATAAGTCGAGATCATGGCACACTCCCAACCACAGCGACACATGGGAGATTTGGTACTTTGCACAAGGACACGGACACAAAGTTAAGGCATCAAGAGTCTGGCAGTGTCTGGGCACGGGTTGCGCAGGTTGAGCCAGGGTGGTTGACCCATTCTTTGTTTTCTTGTCTTTTGCAGCCGCAGACCCAGATCCAGATAAGACTCGATCACGGCACCCTCCCTTCCTCAGGCACACACCAGAGATTTGGTACTTTCCACAAGGGCACGGACACAAAGTTAAGGCATCAAGAGTCTGTCAGAGCCTGGGCAGGGGTTTCCTAGGTGAGCCAGAGTGTCTGACCCTTTGTTCTCCTGTCTTTTTCAGCCAGAGGTCAAGATACGGATGAGACGAGACAATGGCGCGAGCCTATCCTCAACCACATAGCCAGAGATTCAATATGTTCTGCAAGGAGGTTGAAATAAAGTTAAGGCATCAAGAGTCTGTCAGAGCCTGGGCAGGGGTTGGCCACGGTGAGCCAGGGTGGTTGCCCCTTTCTTTGTTCTCCTGTCTTTTGCAGCCACAGGACCAGTTATGGAAAAGTATAGACTGTGGAGCAAGCCTATCCTCAGCCACATAACCATAGATTTAGTACCTTCTGCAAGGACACGGACACAAAGTTAAGGCATCGAGAGTCTGGTAGAACCTGGGCAGGGCTTGCGATGGTTAGCCAGGGTAGTTGGCCCTTTGTTTGTTTTCCTGTGTGTCCTGGTTCCGGTGGGGATAGGGTTAACTTTTCCTGGTATTCCATGCCATGTGAGCCACGCCCACCCTGAGCTGCCGGGGGAGGGGGCAGGAAGTTGCTGCTTAAAAGCGGGCTGGGGCGTCCCGGGTCCGGCCGGTCGGCGAGCGGTGGGGAGCGGCGGTTCCGTAATCGCGTTTGTATATTCCCCTATCCGTGTTGTTGTTTGCCTGTTCCCTTTGCTGTTCTGTTAAACTGCCTTTGTCCCAACCCAAGAGTCTTGCCTTTTCTTACGATCCTTCCTGTGTTAGGAAGGCACGTGCGAGCGGCACGTGGTTCTTTGTTGCCATCTGAGGCTAAACCACGACACTGTGTTTTGCAGCCACAGACCCAGATAAGGATAAGTCGAGATCGTGGCACACTCCCAACGACAGCGACACATGGGAGATTTGGTACTTTCCACAAGGACACGGACACAAAGTTAAGGCATCAAGAGTCTGGTATAACCTGGGCAGGGGTTTCGCAGGTGAGCCAGAGTGGTTGACCGTTTGTTTGTTCTCCTGTGTTTTACAGTCACAGAGCCAGATAAGGATAAGTCGAGATCATGGCACACTCCCAACCACAGCGACACATGGGAGATTTGGTACTTTGCACAAGGACACGGACACAAAGTTAAGGCATCAAGAGTCTGGCAGTGTCTGGGCAGGGGTTGCGCAGGTTGAGCCAGGGTGGTTGACCCATTCTTTGTTTTCTTGTCTTTTGTAGCCGCAGACCCAGATCCAGATAAGAGTAGATCACGGCACCCTCCCTTCCTCAGGCACACACCACAGATTTGGTACTTTCCACAAGGGCACGGACACAAAGTTAAGGCATCAAGAGTCTGTCAGAGCCTGGGCAGGGGTTTCCCAGGTGAGCCAGAGTGGTTGACCCTTTGTTTGTTCTCCTGTCTTTTGAAGGTAGAGGACCAGATATGGATGAGACGAGACAATGGCGCGAGCCTATCCTCAACCACATAGCCAGAGATTCAATATGTTCTGCAAAGAGGTGGAAATAAAGTTAAGGCATCAAGAGTCTGTCAGAGCCTGGGCAGGGGTTGGCCATGGTGAGCGAGGGTTGTTGACCCCTTCTTTGTTCTCCTGTCTTTTGCAGCCACAGGACCAGTTATGGAAAAGTATAGACCATGGAGCAAGCCCTTCCTTAGCCACATAACCATAGATTTAGTACCTTCTGCAAGGACACGGACATAAAGTTAAGGCACAAGGAGTCTGCTAGAACCTGGGCAGGGCTTGCCGATGGTGAACCAGGGTACTTAACCTTGTGTTTGTTATCTTGTGTTTTGCAGCCACAGACCCAGATAAGGATAAGTCGAGATCATGGCACACTCCCAACCACAGCGACACATGGGAGATTTGGTACTTTGCACAAGGACACGGACACAAAGTTAAGGCATCAAGAGTCTGGCAGTGTCTGGGCAGGGGTTGCGCAGGTTGAGCCAGGGTGGTTGACCCATTCTTTGTTTTCTTGTCTTTTGCAGCCGCAGACCCATATCCAGATAAGACTCGATCACGGCACACTCTGTTCCTCAGGCACACACCAGAGATTTGGTACTTTCCACAAGGGCACGGACACAAAGTTAAGGCATGAAGAGTCTGTCTGAGCCTGGGCAGGGGTAGCCATGGTGAGCCAGGGTGGTTGACCCTTTCTTTGTTCTCCTGTCTTTTGCAGCCACAGGACCAGTTGTGGAAAAGTATAGACTATGGAGCAAGCCTAGCCTCAGCCATATAACCATAGATTTAGCACCTTCTGCAAGGACACGGACAAAAAGGTAAGGCATCGAGAGTCTGGTAGAACCTGCGCAGGGCTTGCCGATGGTGAGCCAGCGTAGTTGACCCTTTGTTTGTTCTCCTGTGTTTTGCAGCCACAGACCCAGATAAGGATAAGTCGAGATCATGGCACACTCCCAACCACAGCAACACATGGGAGATTTGGTACTTTCCACAAGGACACGGACACAAAGTTAAGGCATCAAGAGTCTGGCAGTGTCTGGGCAGGGGTTGCGCAGGGTGAGCCAGGGTGATTGACCCATTCTTTGTTTTCTTTTCTTTTGCAGCCGCATACCCATATCCAGATAAGAGTAGATCACGGCACAGTCTGTTCCTCAGGCACACACCAGAGATTTGGTACTTTCCACAAGGGCACGGACACAAAGTTAAGGCATCAAGAGTCTGTCAGAGCCTGGGCAGGGGTTTCCTAGGTGAGCCAGAGTGGTTGACCCTTTGTTTGTTCTCCTGTCTCTTGCAGGCAGACGACCAGGTATGTATGAGGCGAGACAATGGCGCGAGCCTATCCTCAACCACATAGCCAGAGATTCAATATGTTCTGCAAAGAGGTGGAAATAAAGTTAAGGCATCAAGAGTCTGTCAGAGCCTGGGCAGGGGTTGGCCATGGTGAGCGAGGGTTGTTGACCCCTTCTTTGTTCTCCTGTCTTTTGCAGCCACAGGACCAGTTATGGAAAAGTATAGACCATGGAGCGAGCCCATCCTCAGCCACATAGCCATAGATTTAGAACCTTCTGCACGGACACGGACACAAAGTTAAGGCATCAAGAGTCTGGTAGAACCTGGGCAGGGCTTGCCGATGGTGAGCCAGGGTAGTTGACCCTTTGTTTGTTATCCTGTGTTTTGCAGCCACAGACCCAGATAAGGATAAGTCGAGATCGTGGCACACTCCCAGCCACAGCGACACATGGGAGATTTGGTACTTTGCACAAGGACACGGACACAAAGTTAAGGCATCAAGAGTCTGGCAGTGTCTGGTCACGGGTTGGCCATGGTGAGCGAGGGTGGTTGCCCCTTTCTTTGTTCTCCTGTCTTTTGCAGCCGCAGGACCAGTTATGGAAAAGTATAGACCGTGGAGCAAGCCCATCCTTAGCCACATAACCATAGATTTAGTACCTTCTGCACGGACACGGACACAAAGTTAAGGCATCAAGAGTCTGGTAGAACCTGGGCAGGGCTTGCCGATGGTGAGCCAGGGTAGTTGACCCTGTGTTTGTTATCCTGTGTTTTAGAGCCACAGACCCAGATAAGGATAAGTCGAGATCATGGCACACTCCCAACCGCAGCGACACATGGGAGATTTGGTCTTTGCACAAGGACACGGACACAAAGTTAAGGCATCAAGAGTCTGGCAGTGTCTGGGCAGGGGTTGCGCAGGGTGAGCCAGGGTGGTTGACCCATTCTTTGTTTTCTTGTCTTTCGCAGCCGCAGACCCAGATCCAGATAAGACTAGATCACGGCACACTCCCTTCCTCAGGCACACACCAGAGATTTGGAACTTTCCACAAGGGCATGGACACAAAGTTAAGGCATCAAGAGTCTGTCAGCGCCTGGGCACAGGTTGGCCATGGTGAGCCAGAGTGGTTGACCCTTTGTTTGTTCTCCTGTCTTTTTCAGCCAGAGGTCAAGATACGGATGAGACGAGACAATGGCGCGACCCTATCCTCAACCACATAGCCAGAGATTCAATATGTTCTGCAAGGAGGTGGAAATAAAGTTAAGGCATCAAGAGTCTGTCAGAGCCTGGGCAGGGGTTGGCCATGGTGAGCGAGGGTTGTTGACCCCTTCTTTGTTCTCCTGTCTTTTGCAGCCACAGGACCAGTTATGGAAAAGTATAGACCATGGAGCAAGCCTATCCTCAGCCACATAACCATAGATTTAGTACCTTCTGCAAGGACACGGACACAAAGTTAAGGCATCAAGAGTCTGGTAGAACCTGGGCAGGGCTTGCCGATGGTGAGCCAGGGTAGTTGACCCTTTGTTTGTTATCCTGTGTTTTGCAGCCACAGACCCAGATAAGGATAAGTCGAGATCATGGCACACTCCCAACCACAGCGACACATGGGAGATTTGGTACTTTGCACAAGGACACGGACACAAAGTTAAGGCATCAAGAGTCTGGCAGTGTCTGGGCAGGGGTTGCGCAGGTTGAGCCAGGGTGGTTGACCCATTCTTTGTTTTCTTGTCTTTTGCAGCCGCAGACCCAGATCCAGGTAAGACTAGATCACGGAACCCTCCCTTCCTCAGGCACACACCAGAGATTTGGTACTTTCCACAAGGGCACGGACACAAAGTTAAGGCATCAAGAGTCTGTCAGAGCCTGGGCAGGGGTTTCCCAGGTGAGCCAGAGTGGTTGACCCTTTGTTTGTTCTCCTGTCTTTTTCAGCCAGAGGACCAGATATGTATGAGGCGAGACAATGGCGCGAGCCTATCCTCAACCACATAGCCAGAGATTCAATATGTTCTGCAAGGAGGTGGAAATAAAGTTAAGGCATCAAGAGTCTGTCAGAGCCTGGGCAGGGGTTGGCCATGGTGAGCCAGGGTGGTTGACCCTTTCTTTGTTCTCCTGCCTTTTGCAGCCACAGGACCAGTTGTGGAAAAGTATAGACAGACGGTGGAGCAAGCCTATCCTCAGCCACATAACCATAGATTTAGTACCTTCTGCACGGACACGGACATAAAGTTGAGGCATTAAGAGTCTGGTAGAACCTGGGCAGGGCTCGCCGATGGTGAGCCAGGGTAGATGACCCTTTGTTTGTTATCCTGTGTTTTGCACCCGCAGGACCAGATAAAGATAAGTCGCGATCATGGCACACTCCCAAACACAGCAACACATGGGAGGTTTGGTACTTTCCACAAGGACACGGACACAAAGTTAAGGCAGGAAGAGTCTGGCAGTGTCTGGGCACGGGTTGGCCATGGTGAGCGAGGGTGGTTGCCCCTTTGTTTGTTTTCCTGTCTTTTGCAGCCACAGGACCAGTTATGGAAAAGTATACACCGTGGAGCAAGCCCATCCTTAGCCACATAACCATAGATTTAGTACCTTCTGCACGGACACGGACACAAAGTTAAGGCATCAAGAGTCTGGTAGAACCTGGGCAGGGCTTGCCGATGGTGAGCCAGGGTAGTTGACCCTGTGTTTGTTATCCTGTGTTTTAGAGCCACAGACCCAGATAAGGATAAGTCGAGATCATGGCACACTCCCAACCACAGCGACACATGGGAGATTTGGTACTTTGCACAAGGACACGGACACAAAGTTAAGGCATCAAGAGTCTGGCAGTGTCTGGGCAGGGGTTGCGCAGGGTGAGCCAGGGTGGTTGACCCATTCTTTGTTTTCTTGTCTTTTGCAGCCGCAGACCCAGATCCAGATAAGACTCGATCACGGCACCCTCCCTTCCTCAGGCACACACCAGAGATTTGGTACTTTCCACAAGGGCACGGACACAAAGTTAAGGCATCAAGAGTCTGTCAGAGCCTGGGCAGGGGTTTCCCAGGTGAGCCAGAGTGGTTGACCCTTTGTTTGTTCTCCTGTCTTTTTCAGCCAGAGGTCAAGATACAGATGAGACGAGACAATGGCGCGAGCCTATCCTCAACCACATAGCCAGAGATTCAATATGTTCTGCAAGGAGGTGGAAATAAAGTTAAGGCATCAAGAGTCTGTCAGAGCCTGGGCAGGGGTTGGCCACGGTGAGCCAGGGTGGTTGACCCTTTCTTTGTTCTCCTGTCTTTTGCATCCACAGGACCAGTTGTGGAAAAGTATAGACCATGGAGCAAGCCTATCCTCAGCCACATAACCATAGATTTAGAACCTTCTGCACGGACACGGACACAAAGTTAAGGCATCAAGAGTCTGGTAGAACCTGGGTAGGGCTTGCCGATGGTGAGGCAGGGTAGTTGACCTTTTGTTTGTTATCCTGTGTTTTAGAAGCACAGACACAGATAAGGAGAAGTCGAGTTCATGGCACACTCCCAACCACAGTGACACATGGGAGATTTGGTCTTTGCACAAGGACACGGACACAAAGTTAAGGCATCAAGAGTCTGGCAGTGTCTGGGCACTGGTTGGCCATGGTGAGCCAGTGTGGTTGACCCATTCTTTGTTTTCTTGTCTTTTGCAGCCGCAGACCCAGATCCAGATAAGACTCGATCACGGCACCCTCCCTTCCTCAGGCACACACCAGAGATTTGGTACTTTCCACAAGGGCACGGACACAAAGTTAAGGCATCAAGAGTCTGTCAGAGCCTGGGCAGGGGTTTCCCAGGTGAGCCAGAGTGGTTGACCCTTTGTTTGTTCTCCTGTCTTTTTCAGCCAGAGGTCAAGATACAGATGAGACGAGACAATGGCGCGAGCCTATCCTCAACCACATAGCCAGAGATTCAATATGTTCTGCAAGGCGGTGGAAATAAAGTTAAGGCATCAAGAGTCTGTCAGAGCCTGGGCAGGGGTTGGCCACGGTGAGCCAGGGTGGTTGCCTCTTTCTTTGTTCTCCTGTCTTTTGCAGCCACAGGACCAGTTATGGAAAAGTATAGACCATGGAGCAAGCCTATCCTCAGCCACATAACCATAGATTTAGAACCTTCTGCACGGACACGGACACAAAGTTAAGGCATCAAGAGTCTGGTAGAACCTGGGCAGGGCTTGCCGATGGTGAGGCAGGGTAGTTGACCTTTTGTTTGTTATCCTGTGTTTTAGAGCCACAGACCCAGATAAGGATAAGTCGAGTTCATGGCACACTCCCAACCACAGTGACACATGGGAGATTTGGTCTTTGCACAAGGACACGGACACAAAGTTAAGGCATCAAGAGTCTGGCAGTGTCTGGGCACTGGTTGGCCATGGTGAGCCAGTGTGGTTGACCCATTCTTTGTTTTCTTGTCTTTTGCAGCCGCAGACCCAGATCCAGATAAGACTAGATCACGGCACACTCCCTTCCTCAGGCATACACCAGAGATTTGGAACTTTCCACAAGGGCACGGACAGAAAGTTAAGGCATCAAGAGTCTGTCAGAGCCTGGGCAGGGGTTGGCCATGGTGAGCCAGGGTGGTTGCCCCTTTCTTTGTTCTCCTGTCTTTTGCAGCCACAGGACCAGTTATGGAAAAGTATAGACCATGGAGAAGGCCTATCCTCAGCCACATAACCATAGATTTAGTACCTTCTGCACGGACACGGACACAAAGTTAAGGCATCGAGAGTCTGGTAGAACCTGGGCAGGGGTTGCCCATGGTGAGCCAGGGTAGTTGACCCTTTGTTTGTTATCCTGTGTTTTGCAGCCACAGACCCAGATAAGGATAAGTCGAGATCATGGCACACTCCCAACCACAGCGACATGTGGGAGATTTGGTACTTTCCACAGGGACACGGACACAAAGTTAAGGCATCAAGAGTCTGTCAGAGCCCGGGCAGGGGTAGCCATGGTGAGCCAGAGTGGTTGACCCTTTGTTTGTTCTCCTGTCTTTTTCAGCCAGAGGTCAAGATACGGATGAAACGGGACAATGGCGCGAGCCTATCCTCAACCACATAGCCAGAGATTCAATATGTTCTGCAAAGAGGTGGAAATAAAGTTAAGGCATCAAGAGTCTGTCAGAGCCTGGGGAGAGGTTGGCCATTGTGAGTGAGGGTGGTTTCCCCTTTCTTTGTTCTCCTGTCTTTTGCAGCCACAGGACCAGTTATGGAAAAGTATAGACCATGGAGGAAGCCTATCCTCAGCCATATAACCATAGGTTTAGTACCTTCTGCACGGAGAAGGACACCAAGTTAAGGCACCAAGAGTCTGGTAGACCTTGGGCAGGGGTTTCCCAGGTGAGCCAGAGTGGTTGACCCTTTGTTTGTTATCCTGTGTTTTGCAGCCACAGACCCAGATAAGGATAAGTCGAGATCATGGCACACTCCCAACCACAGCGACATGTGGGAGATTTGGTCTTTGCACAAGGACACGGACACAAAGTTAAGGCATCAAGAGTCTGTCAGAGCCCGGGCAGGTGTTTCGCAGGTGAGCCAGAGTGGTTGACCCTTTGTTTGTTCTCCTGTCTTTTGCAGCCACAGGACCAGATACGGATGAGACGAGACAATGGCGCGAGCCTAACCTCAACCACATAGCCAGAGATTCAATATGTTCTGCAAGGAGGTGGAAATAAAGGTAAGGCATCAAGCGTCTGTCAGAGCCTGGGCAGGGGTTTCGCAGGTGAGCCAGAGTGGTTGACCCTTTGTTTGTTCTCCTGTCTTTTGCAGCCACAGGACCAGATATGGATTAGACTAGACGATGGTGCAAACCCATCCTCAACCACGTAGCCATAAATTCAGTACCATCTGCAAGGACGTGGAAATAAAGTTAAGGCATCAAGAGTCTGGTAGAACCTGGGCAGGGCTTGCAGATGGTGAGCCAGGGTGGTTGACCCTTTCTTTGTTCTCCTGTCTTTTTCAGCCACAGGACCAGATATGGAAAAGTATAGACCATGGAGCAAGCCCATACACAGCCACATATCCTTTGATTCAATGTGTTCCGCAAGGACACGGACACAAAGTTAAGGTATCAAGAGTTTGTCAGAGCCTGGGCACGGGTTTCCCAGGTGAGCCAGATTGGTTGACCCTTTGTTTGTTCTCCTGTCTTTTGCAGCCACAGGACCAGTTGTGGAAAAGTATAGACCATGGAGCAAGCCCATCCTCAGCTACATAGCCATAGATTTAGCACCTTCTGCAAGGACACGGACACAAAGTTAAGGCCTCAAGAGTTTGGTAGATCCTGGGCAGGGGTTGCCCATGGTGAGCCAGGGTAGCTGACCCTTTGTTTGTTATCCTGTGTTTTGCAGCCACACACCCAGGCAGGGATAGGACTAGATCGATGCACACTCCCTTACTCAGCCACACAGCCAGAGATTTCGTACTTTCCACAAGGACATGCACACAAATTTAAGGCATGAAGAGTCTGTCAGAGTCTTTGCAGTGGTTGCCCATTGTGAGCCACTGTGGTTGACCCTTTGTTTGCTCTCCTGTCTTTTTCAGCCGCAGACCCAGACTTGGACAGGACCAGACCATGGCGCGCTCCCTTCCCCTCCATTCGCAGCCACTTCTGCATCTTTTGCCTAAGTCACTGACATAAGGAGAAGGAAGGTCACAACTGTCCGAATCTGCACCATGCCATTGTCCCACAGGCAGCTGGAGTGTGAGCTCCGCGTCGTCCGTCCTGTCTGACTGAAACTGACCTTGAAATATAGTTTTCTAACTCATTAACCATTGCCTGATTCTGCTGCTTTATGTTTTTTTGGGGGGAAGACCTCCTATACCTTTTCCTTGCAGTCCTTATTACACTGAATTTATAAATCTTTATAAATATGCAAGGATACATATATATTTCTATCTGTCGACATATAGAAAGTGTACCTGTATCGTCATTATGGGTAGGAAGTGGGGAGCCAATCAGAGGCTGGTCTGAGATCATGTGGGAATGATGATTTCAAAACACGGAAACCAGCCAGCCACAGAGCAGTATGAAAACACGTGGGCTGTGAGCCAAGAGCGATGTCTGTGGGCCGGTGGGATGAGGCGCGAGGCAGAGGTCAGCCTGTGGTACTTGGGCTCCGTGCAGACCTCACCACGAGGTTTTCTGTTGCCAAGTGCAGAGCTGGGGTGTTCTGTGCCCTGTCTCTGGGAATTGTCACCTGTGGCCATCAAAGGAGAACATGTCACTGTCTTGCCTGTTTTCTCCTAGAAAACATCCATTATCCATGGAATTCCATGAAGATGCATTTTTTTCTTCGTTCGAATTTATTGCTTGACGTATTACCATATAGTGCGTGAAACTGAGGGCAGACCGTATTACTAAATATTTTTTCCCAATTATTCATTATAAAGCTTTTTTTAAAAAATCCTCAAATTCTCAGAAAATCATAAGTCTAAGTCAATGATGATACAACACTGGTGCCTCTATAATATCTTGGTAACTTCCCCAATGTTTTACCAAAATATATAAGCCATTTTTTTATGATTCAGATGTCTCTGATGTAGATTACGTCATGAGAGGTGGGACAGCACTCTTTTCATGTTGTCTTTCTAAGATTCTTTTTGTTATTACTGGAATTAATGAGACTGCTAATCAGATAATATGATGCAACTAACATGCAGAATTAGAGTATTGTCTAGATGAGACTCAGAGCCCTAAACTCATTGGCAATTTAACATCTATGGTGCTGTTTCCAATCCTCCTGCTTTGATTTTTTGAGACAGACCTCTCCCAGAAATGTCAATGCATATAAAGGAAGTGCATAAAAGTCACGTTTTACAAAGCCAAGTGTGACATCCTCGTGTTTCTCAGAAAGCGTTGAGAAGAGATGCTCATTTAACATAGGAAGGACATTATAAGAACATCTGTCATGATAAGTATTAGTCATGTTGCACCACGTATCACTCGAAGGTGTTGAAGTAACCCTAGGAGAGGTGCAGTGTAGGGTTCAGTGGATTAGACTGGACTGCGCTAAATGGAAAGCTGCCGTGTCACAGTCTGTCACCTAAGCACAAAAAGAGTGCAAAGAAGAGAGTTTTGAAATCACTTTGAAACAAAGTCCTTCCTTAGGTTGAAACCTGATTCAAATCCCGTACCGTTCAGGGTTAAGGTACCTCTGATGATGATTTACTGACCTGTGATGCATAAGGTGCCAAAACCACTCAAATCATATTTTGGCTTAACTCAATTACTTTTTAAAAACCATGACATCTGGTCACTTAATCACATTAGGAATGCCTGATCACTCAGTTTCAATTCTGGTATAGTCTGTGGAGCTGATATTTTGCAGTTCGGTGGTACCAAGCTGGGGTTTCTCAGTCCTTGTGTGACTTCTGAATGTATTTTCCCTTATTTCCATATTTTACTATCCTACTTGTACTCAATAGGTGTGCAAGTCTTCACAGGCCATTGAGTGTTTGTGAGTGTTTGTGATAAACTCGGAAGTCTGTGTTTTTTTGCAACAGACCAATTTTTTGCAACAGTGGACCAAATCTTTTATGACCTAGCGTAATTCAAATGCCCATTTTTGTGGGTTGTGCTAGATACCCTGAATGTGTTGCATTATGCATCTGAAGTATTGGTAAACCAGCACAGAATGGACCAAGCAGTCATTAGAGGTGAGACTCGCCTCATCTCTTTTCGGTATGTATGATGCAAGTGTCTCACCTTCTGAAGTAGGCTCCCTTTTTAGCTAGCAGAGAGAACAGGTCCTTTTAGGGATCATTCGTTTGACCTGCTGCAGACATCGATTTAGGATTAAATGAATCATATCTTAAAGGGTGTGGTTTTTTCTCCTCTGCTGACTGTGAAATGAGTCTTGGGCATAACTCAGCTATAAGCATGGAAGGGTGAAGTTCAGTGAAATGAGTATCATCCCAGCAGACCTTGACCAATATAAGGGACCTTATGTCACACATGCTTATGCCATCTTTAGTTATTCTATCTGGGTTTCTCCTACAGTTCAGACTAACACTTTGCCTGTTTTATGTTGAACTTAATGGAAACTGTTCACCAATGCAAAACACTTAATTAAAAGAAGCGGCTGCCCAGAATTTGCTGTGATTGTCCTGCATATGCAGTCCTCAAAAAATTATGCAGGTAACAAATTTTATGCTGCTGTAAAATATTTCTTTTATTATTGGAGGGCCTATAGTTTGGCCATGACAGTTGTGAACAAGGTTTAAAGACAATGAACCACCTGCACAGTTGTGGTGGGTTAACCTGGGCTAAGGACCAAACCCAGTTGCTCACACACTCATCTTCTTGACAGGGCAAGGAGAGAAAATAGGATGAAAAAGCTTATGGGTTGAGATAAAGAAAAATAAAGACACTTACCAGTTACTCTCACGGGAAAAAAAGGACTGCGGAAAACGAATTTAATTTATTGCCAGTTAAAAATAGAGTAGGATGGTGAGAAACTGACAAAACTAAAAATACCTCCCCCTTTTTTCCAAGCTCAACTTCACTCTTGTGCTTCTACCTCCTCCCCACCCTGAGTGGTAGAGGGGCATGAGGAATGGAGGTTGTCATCAGACCTAACCATGCCTTCCTCCAAGCACTTTTCCCTTGCTTCTGCATCAGTCCTTCCCAGGCTGTAACTCCTTCAGGATAAACCTGCTCCATCATGTGATATCCATGAGCCATAGTTCTTCAGGGTATATCCACCTGCTCCAGAGCATGGGGTCCTCCATGAGCTGCGGCGTGGATATCTGCTCCAGTATGGTCCTCCATGGGCTGCATACTTGGAGCACTTCCTCCCACGCCTTCTTTGCTGACCTTGTTGTTTGCACTGCTCTTTCTCATTCTTTCTTTGTCGTCCTCCCTTGCCTGTGTGGTGTTTTGCCCTTTCTTAAATATATTTTCCCAGAGGTGCCACCAGCTTGGGTGATGGGCTAAGCAGAGTCTTGAGGTTGGTGAATTGGAGCCAGCTGGGACTGGCTGTGTCTGGCACTGGGCAGCGCCTGAATAATTCTCACAGAGGCCACATCTGAAGCCCTTCGATACCAGCACCTTGTCATGCACACCCAATACAGACAGCAGTGTATATTTTTTAGTACTTTCTACGACAGCCAGAAAGACAAAGGAAGGCAAAAGCAGAAAGGGAATTGAGCTCAACAGCTCTTGGAGAAGGGCTCAGGCGGATGGTTGCATTTACCCTAATGGTCACATTTGAGAGAAAGTTTTCTCTTGCCCCCACCTTCAGTGCTGCCATATCTCCTGCTCTGGTCCTGGAAAGACTTATTCCTGGATATTGTGGTAGTTCTTTGCTGTCAGGCTTACTGTTTTGGAAGACTGCAACCTCCAGGTTGCAACAAGCCAGGCAGGAGGGAGCATTTTCAGCTACAGTCTGCAGTGGAATGAGCTATGTGACTAGTTAAAGTGGGAGGGAGTATTTGTGACCATGGCAGTGAGTACAGATAAATGTGTGAAACAATACAAAGAAGAAAGACACGACACTGTTACAGACTTCTAATAGAAAACCATTTGAGTAGAGCATCAGCTCAAACACTGCAATGAATTCCCACTGGACTTAAGTCTGGAGAATGATTCTTTATGGGGACCAATACAACCAGATTCATTCACGAGATAGAAGCTATTTGTGCTTCCAAAATTGCTGTGTCAACATATTATTTCCTCAAGCTATTGGTAAATGAACACACCCTCATGATTCAGGCAGCTCAGGACTGAAGGCAGCATGACCATGCCACTGGGGTGCTGTGTTTAGAACAGTTACCTTGGGCTGCATCAAAAGAAGAGTGGCCAGCAGGTCAAGGGAGATGATTCTGCACCTCTACTCCACTTGTGAGACCCCATCTGGAGTACTGCATCCAGCTCTGGAGCTCCAAAATGTTGGAGCAAGTCCAGAGGAGGGCCACAAAAATGATCAGAGGGCTGGAGCACATCTCCTATGAAGACCGGCTGACAGAGTTGTGGTTGTTCAGCCTGGACAAGAGGACATTCCGAAGAGACCTTGTAGCAGTCTTCCTGTACATAAAGAGGACCCACAGGAAAGATGGGGAGGGACTCTTTATCGGGGAATGTAGCGATAGGACAAGGGGTAACAGTTTTAAACTGAAAGAGAGTAGATTTAGATTGGATATTAGGAAGAAATTCTTTATTGTGAGGGTGGTAAGACACTGGAACAGGTTGCCTGGAGAAGCTGTGGATGCCCCATCCCTGGAGGTGTTCAAGGCCAGGCTGGATGGGGCTTTGAGTAACCTGGTCTAGTGGAAGGTGTCCCTGCCCATGGCAGGGGGTTGGAACTAGATGATCTTTAAGGTCCCTTCCAACACAAACCATTCTATGATTCTATGATTATACGTGATTATTGTGCTATGTTGATGTGATGATCCTAACCCTGTCCTGGGGCTAGCTTGGTTGGTATTTAGCTCAGGAACAATGTGAGTTGTGTTCCCTGTTGCCAAGTAGGATGCCCTCAGTCCTGCAGTAGATCTCAGAAACTTCATAAGTGGAAACTACATGAGCTAAATAATTTTTCCTTGATCACAGAAATTAAAAAATACTTAGTCAGCTTTGGTTGGGCGAAACAGACTCCATCTCCACAGGCCACGCTACAGGTAGGTGCTTCCAGCATCATTTAAGCCCTGGTTTTACGATATCATATTGGAATTCGCAGACCATTTAAAATTCCCAGGTAAAGTTTTGGCAAATGCAATAGGCCTGGTATTATATTAGTTTATTGTGGGTTTGTCGGTTTGTTTGTTTGTTTGTTTTTTAAGTCTTAGGAAGGCCACAGTATTAATTCTAGGAGAATTCTCATCTTCTTCAGAAATTGAATTGTGAGCTATTTTAGCTTGTATTATCATGAAAAATGTATTGGTCAAAATATTAAATTAGCCTTAGTTGACCTTTCAGACCTGAGATACTCAGTAAGTCTTCTTCAGAATGTGCTGGATTCAGTTAGATACAAATAGTTACCTTTCTCCTTATATGTATGAAAAATGTCACTTTGTACAGTAGTCTCTCTGGTAATGACCCTATGAGTCAATGTAATTTTACAAAACATACAGAAATTCTGTTTCCTCAGATAAAGGTGGAAAGTAATCACAGAAATTCTATCCCTTGGGACAGACATTTGTCTTCTTTATTCTCTAGAGTCTTCTATGTGCATTACTGCTTCAAAAGTGGACATGGAAAAAATCGTTTGAGAATAGCCTCTTAGAAATCCCCTGTTATTGTTCCCTGGGAGGAAACGCAGTCTGTTCCATGCAAATGAAATGCCGTGTGTCCTGAACTCCAACTCAAATGTCCCTCAGGATTCACAGAAGGTTCAAGCCACACATCTAGAAAACCGTACCTTATTGCTGGCTGTGTTGTTATGCTTACTCCCTTTTTCTATTAGTATGATGACAATGGCTGTAGAGACAGACAGTGCCTCATAGTGTCTTTCTACAAAGTCAGCAATGCTCTTGGCAGTGAAGTGTCTGGAAACCATGTCTGTCAATAGTCCTTACTTCAGTGAAGTGTGGTGGTGCAAAGCAGAGCTTGCTTGGGAAACTGGCTGTAAGAGCAGTTTTCATTCTTCATCTTGCAGCCACATGCCTTGAAAAACCCAATGCTTTCCCTCACTTATGTGTGACACTTGGAAAGAAGAACTTCTGTGATTGAAAAAAAGGTCACAGAAGTTCAGGTCTCGTTCCGCCCTTGTTACATACTTAGCAAACTCATACTGGTCAGGTTTTTATGCCTTCCTCTTATTCAGTGTCAAAATATGAGGGAAATGGCCTAATGCTAAGATAATTTCTTCAGTGAATGTACTAAAAGAAAATAAACATAATTAGCCATCTTTCACATAATGAGATATTCAGATGTGCCTCCCTCAGGAGCTTTTGAATAGAGCATATTCCTAATTAGCTAAGTCAGAACCTTTGTATGAATGCAGACCAACTATATCAAAATGAGAGATGGTGGTTTTCTGTCAAATATGCACGTTTAATTTTCAGTGTTGACATTCTAATCTAATAGATAAGCCCTGATCCAAAGTCCACCGAAGGTATTTTTAAAAATACTGTTCAGTATGTTTTGAGTGAGCCTCATAACATGCTTTACTGTCAGATATGAGTGAATATAGCAAGTAAAGCTAGCAAGTAAGCAACCAACTTCTAAGCATTCAGTACGAAGATATTCAGGGAAAGAAATAGTAATCACACCCTGTAAATACACAGCCTGTCTCAAAGGCTGTAAATGTGCAACTTGCTCAGTATCTGCAGGGTAAAGAGTTTGGTATGTCTTGTGTGTATGTACAGTTAGAAACCAAAACATCAACTTTGTATCATTTTTAGTGATTTGAAGCCACATGAAGTGAGCAAAGCAGATGTAGCTAGTTTACTGAGAACCTAGAAAGGGATGAAGGAAACCCAAGGATTCCTAAGAATCGGTGGGGATTGCAGAGAGCAATACTAAATGGTAAGAGTGTGAGTAGCAAGATTTCTAAGGTAACAATTTTGGGAGCAATAACTGGATGTGTAGTCTTCTTTACTCTTCATCCTTCCTTGTGGACGTCACATCTGTTCATGCAAACTCTTTCAGACTAAGGTTGAGACATTTTCTGTGGAAGACGCCACGCTGCCCACTGCTTTTGCCCTTCCATGGGGAACCTGATTCTGATTTGAACTTCTGCATAAATCTAACATGAATAACCCTGGTTCATCATCTCATTTGCTGACACTTGTATCAGTACTAAAAGTGTATAAACAATGCAAAGTAGCCAATAGTTAAATTATTATTATAATTTGCACATAATAATTGGCTGGGATGCTGATAATAGTGAAATCCATTGGGCTTTTTTGCACTCATTATATTAAATGTTATTTTAATGACAACTCACTTTTCTTTATGTATATACTTGTCATTATCCATTATGACTGAAGGCGATAGTCAGTTAGCCTTCCTATTCTAGTAAGCAAGGAAAAACAAATCCAGAGAAGCCTTCACTGCAGCAGAAAGACAGAGATTAGTATCAGGACCCACCATTTCTAAAGCAATTTACTATGTGTGTTTTATTTATATAATCTTGTGGCAACATTGACTGAAATGTTTATTTACCTCAAGAGAGTTTTCATAACAGTGAGTTAATGTGATTTGGATGATGGAAAGCACTAAATGATTCATGGAATTATTACTACTAGTAAATCACTTAGAGCTTTCTTGACAGAAGGGATGGTTGTCTTTATTTCATACAGTTCTTTATATCTTTTTAGAACATATGACTGAGCACGCAGACTAACATACTAAATGTTAGTGATTAAACCTACTTTCATAGATTATGAATAGGTTATTTTCTTTTCAGCTGCTTAGTATTTTAGATGAGTTTCTAGGAAGCTAGATGATGATCTAAGAACACGGTAGTAGGGGAGCCTAAAAACCGTGAGGTAGAAATGAAACGGTAGAAATCTGTTGTGTTGAATTTGCTTCATTGCCCTATATGGCACTGAACTCAATTCCTTCTATAAGCAATTCAGCTTAAAATTTGCAATATTCAGAAAAGAGCTGATAGTCCAAATCCACATGTCCTAGGCAAAAGGAGGGAGACAGATACCTGGAAAATGCAAAAGGAAAAATTAAATCACTGGAATACAAACTTTCAGCATACGTTAATGTTATTTTTACCCACCACAAAAAGGATATTGCTCTGCAAAACAATGAGGTGGAAAACGGTCTGAGATGAGGGCATCTGCACTGTGTTCTAAATTTTCTATGAAAACAATAATTTGACTTCTTACACCAGCCTGATAGTTGATACTAATTGGCAAAACTCCACCAACATCAAGCAAGAGTAAGTTTAACAGTTGTAGGGTTTTGTGTTTATTAATCAAAGGCTAGCAGAGAGTCCAAACTAATATTTTTGTATTACAGATAAAATGTGTCATTAAGTAATTGAGTGCATTTAAGTGTCTTTAGTTCTGTTCTTCCTCAGTACTTCTCAGCTGTGGCTTATCTTTCCAGGGTGCTGAACGTCTTTTATTTTAAAGAACCTTTAAAGTTCTACAATCAACGAATAGACCCCAAAATACAACCTTATCCACTGGTTAATAAAACCTTACCGCAGCTGGTAAGCAGGTGAATAGAGTCTTTGTTGGTGCTCTCCTCTTTTTCAACACTGGGTTACGGGATATTCTGCTTGAGACGCTGCTCAATTATTTGCTGTGTTTATTTCTATATATCTGTATTCCATTTATGCTGTTTCAGTTATTCCCTTTGATAACACAATCTGTGAAAAGAGGGCACAAACTCTCTGGGGCAGATGCCAGATCTCCTTATTGTTACTACAAAATATTTGCCTTTTCTTGAAAGCTGTATATTTATAAATACTTCAAAAGCATAGAATTCATTCAGAATATTGCAGAATCAGACTATATAAATATGGATTTTAAACAAACACTGTGTAGGTAATATATATTTACATTCAAACTCCCCTTTCTCTTTCTCTCTGTCTTTGCATATCTATAGTGTGTAAACAAAGAGAGAGAGAAATAAATTAGTTAAATAAATAAATATTCTAAGTTACATTTTTGAGAACTTATTCCACACAAACAGAGGGAGAAGATGTCCTTTATAATATACACATTTTTGCTCAGATACTGAGGTAAGAATGGAGTTTATCTGTGATACAAACTATCAACTAAAAGCAAGTCAATAACAAGAATTAAGAAACAGATTGGTCATTTGTGTATGCTAATATTAAATGCCATAATTTGTACAAATATGAAGCTTCCCTTTTTCAGTTGGAAGCATGGGACTTACAAGCAGTTCTTCACATAGCAGGAAATTGTTCAAATTAAAGGCTGAAGGAGGCTACCATAAAAGACAAATAGGTTAGTACGGATTTATTGAATTTGCTCAAGTGAAAGCTGCTATCCTTTTAGGGTTTTTTGGGGGGTGTAGGGGGATAGCCATGGCTGTAATGTAAAGTAAAATGGTGCTTTTTCACATGAAAATGCAGCTTAATAAACATTTGAACATTTACTTGTCTAGGAAAAATCAAGACTTTTTCTTAATTTGTTCTCAATAGACATTGACCTTGGAAACAACAAGAGTCTACCCTGAAGGATCTTGTTTATTTGTGCATCCTCAGCATGGACTCCATTATAAATACTTTAGAGCAGAATGTGTTGTAATACACATTTGCACAGGATGTAGCTGATGAGAAATGTAACACAGCTTAGCTAGGTGGCACAAGCCAAATAGCAAACTTTCTTCTGCCCTTAAAATTTAAGAGAGTTTCAAAGTTCAGACTGAAAACAACATCTCCTGATATTGTTCCAGGATGACACCACTTTAGGTGCCATGTGTGCTCAGCTCATTTTTTGAAGCTTTTCTTCTACCCTAAAGGCCTAAGAATGTAACAGAAACATGAGAACAAACATTCTGATCTCACCATGTGCCTCCAGAAGCTGTAGATGAAGGCAAAGAAATTTAATATCTATGTCTTACTCTACCTCTGCCTAACTCATAAGACTCAATTTCTAAGTTCTTAGCAATGTCACTGTGTAAATTTTTTTCCGCATAAAACTTACCTTTTCATGTAAGCAAACTTAATTTTTATTGGAGAGTATGAATTAAAGATGCAGAAATATGGATGCCTGTGAGAGGGTTATAACTGTATTACTATTTCCAAAAGGGTAAGTTATCACTGCAGAAGTCTAATCTCCTATTTCATCCATATGTGCCAAAATGTGGTAAACACATTCACTGTGATCAATTTACAGATAAATCCAAGCCTTTCTGAAGCTGTACAGTTTTAAAATTTTGGTTTATCCATTGATGTTTATATTTATAAATATCTATTGTGGTTTTAAACTTCAAAAACACAATAAAAATGCAATGCAACTACAACAATTTGTAAAAGATTAGGTTAACAATTATCCCTGTCTGTGTAAGAATCTTCAGAGTTTGAGGAGAAATAAGAAGGTCCTTGGAAAGTTTCAAGAAGCATATAGCTCTGGCTTCCTAATAAAAACTTCATTACTTCATTAATTAACCATTATCCTGGCTTATAAAGAGTCCTCAGGACATTCTTTGAGTTAAGGGCTGTTGGGAGTGGCTACCACCTCCAGCGTCTTGGGAGTCCAGGGATTCCTCCTGCCCAGCTTCTGGAACCCATCCCCGAGCACGTAGGGACCCAGGGGTCTCCAGCCAAAGTCAATGGATGTGGCTGCTGCTTTCTCATTTGCAGGTTCAACCAGTGGTGAGGCTGAGTGTGAATCCCAGACACACACATACGGACACACACGCACAGACAGACAAAGGATATGACTGGCTATGCAGACTGCCACAGACAAGGTCATGCCTTCGACAGCATCTCCCTGTTATATATATAGGATGCACGCAGAACGTAACTATAGACACCAAATTCCCCTCCTCCTCTTCAGCTGGTAAGGACTGAAGTTCATACACAGCACTCTCTAGATTCGTAAGCACATGCACATTCACAGATCCCCTGACGACCATCACGGCCCCTCTGTCCATCCAATACGACTGCCCTCTTAATCATTCCATGGGTCTCACCAGATGGTCTAGCTTCATACTTCTGATCAAATACACGCACTCGTCTCACAGGCACCCCACACTCACATTTCCTCCCACATACCAGTATGGACGCTCCACCTGCATGATACCCCAACCTGGACCTAGGGCCTTCTACTCACTCTCTAGTCCAGCTTGAAGTTTGCTAGGGAATGACATGTACACCCCCTTGCACACCAGGTTTGGTGAAGAAGTAAAAACTCTCTCCCTACACTGGAGCCAGCACCAGGAGCACAGGCTGTGACCCACAGTCCTGCTCCAGCCACCAGCACTGAGCTCCTCCTGAGTTTACACCCCTGGTCTGACTCCAGTTGCTGACCCCAAATCCACTCACACTGGTCCCACCAGTTGCTGGCACTTAGTCCTTGCAGCCCTCATACACACAAAACAGAGATGAAACTACACAGAGACATAGTTAAGAAAATATTTTAGAAAATAGGACAAACTGTGTGATAAGGTGCAGAGCTCAGCCAGACAAGTGTACTGACCAGCCCAGTTTTACACATTTGTACTCCTTTCTGTCTATTCCCCTCTCTGTTCCTCCCTCATTCCCTTCAGCTATACATTCTTTTATTAGCTTACATGCTTCCAACACCCCCTCTCAAATATCCCAATTGTTCTTTTTGCTCCCTCTTCTTATGAGTGGCCAAATCCAGGTTGGACCTTTAGAACACCATGACTAGAGTTTCTTAACGGTCTAGCCATTAGTCACTGGGGGCTTTTGGTCGTTGCCATCATCTCTGTTATCCTGTGTCTACCAGGTTCATGTCTCTGTGTGTTCTTGTTTAGTACTTCCTTCTTTATATGCCCTTTGCATTGAGAAGGTCCTTGATTAGATAACTTTAATGAAACAGATGCACTTGCCTTCCATATACCCTTACACTTTGTGGAGAAACAGAACCTTACAGATAAGTGAAAACCAGACTATTACATGTCATCACATATAGGGAAATGAAGCATATTTTATTTATGATGTCTCAGGTCTACCTGTTTGAGATTAATACAGATAAATTAATATGGATACACTATCAATGTCTGAGACACACAAATGTACTGCATACCTTTGGAAGCAACTCAGAAAAAATGTTTTCCCAATCTGAATTGACTCATAGGATGTACAATTCTTCAAGCAGTGGTCAAGGTGTGTCTCTGAACATATTACAATATTGCACAATTTATTAAAATATAGGCCAGGCATTCCATTTTTTTTCCCCCATATTTTTCACTCACCAGAAAAATAATCCAAATTTAAAGGAAACACACTTAAGAGTTTTCAATTTTCCTTTATCAGCAGTTGGTGAGTGGATAAGGTGCATAAGCACACGTGTCTTGTGCCACCGTAGATGCCCTAGGGTGTTGTCCAGCCTCAAGATACCCTTGAAGAGCTAATGGTACTCTGGTAGTATTGTGGCATATTTGCCAACACCAAGTGGATGTCAAATGTACAAAGTCACCAGGCACCTATATGTAAGCATTTGAATGTCTCAGTTTTCAATATTGAACAAAGCAAGAATGACGAATAGCTGCCAAGGGCACTGGGCAAAGCCTAGTATTTTTCGTATCCCATAATCTTTTTTGGGATTTCACTTTTTTTCTTCTCACAGTCTGGGTGGAAGCAATAATGTACCACAGATTTCCACAAAGGGACCTATCTGAAAAAGAAGGAAAAAAAAAAGGTAAAAATATGCTGTTTAATCTATACCATGACCTTGATTTTTTAAATCTTTTTTTTTTACTATGATTTATCTCTCACACAGAGTGACAGTATTTTTCTAAGGAAAAAAAGTCATTTGAAAGTACTGAAAGTGGATGTAACAACAATGTTACAGCATGTTTGCCAACAGCTTTTGACCTGGAAAAATTCCCTGAAACTACAATGCTTCTCTAAATAGCTTCATTTTAGATAAACCAGCCTTACTTTTTAGGACCAGCTATAAAGCATTTGCACGGACATTTTTCATTCAGTTCCTGAGCTGTGTTCTGATGGATATCTGCTGATAAGGGTTTCTCCCTGTTGGGGGGCATTCATGGTCCAGTGATGTTGAATGACCCCCTGTCTGGGCAGCCCTAACTGTTTTCAGGTGCAGAACAATACAACAAGGTTAGAAAGGGGAAATCACGGTGGCTCAATAATTCCAAAGTTACGGCATTTTAAAGACAGTCTTCTCATGCATATGCCTTAGCAGGGTAGTTTGGGCATATATATGATGCAGAGAATGTACAGTCATTTATAGAGTTTGCACAGAGGCCTTCTAGAGTTAGAAAGTTCTCTTATCTTTTGAGTTTAGGCATCTAGGTTGCCAGCACCTCAGGTAAGGTTGCTCAATAAAATGTGCACCTTTGTGTTTGTGTAAAAAAGACCTTAGTTATTTAATACATATTGCTACAGAATGAAGAGAGGCTGTGCTGCTGTGGAAAGATGGAATAGAACTCTTCAGTGGGGTTTCTTCTTGTTTTTATACTTGGTAATTTTTTCATTAATATAAATTCACTGATCCCAGTTTCTTATTTATAGTGATCAAAATAAGACAATGTTTAGGTCGCTTCTTATACAAAATGTCTCAATATTATGAGTGTTTTCTTCCACTGCTTTTTAATTTAATAGCTGCATAGATGCTTGAATACCTCATAGTCCTGTTTAATTTCATCTTTTTTGTCTGATGCAGTTTTAGGATTTAGAGGAAAGGATCATCATCTGATTTTGAAAAGGATTTAAAAGTCATCCCTCTCTGTCTTTACCAGAGATAGAGAAGCTCCTTAGAAACGTGGGTGTCTGTCATGTAGGCACAGAAAGAAAAAAGCGAGTACAAAGTGGTGATTATTTCTTTCTAATGCTTTGAAGCTCTCACTGTTAGCAACATACAGGCTTCCTCTTGTTGTTAGCATGTCTGCCTTTTTTATTTGAACAGCGTGTTTTACAGAAATAGATCTAGACTCATAGCACATTTCTTAATCATCTATCATTTTTGATACATATTAATGCCAAGTCAAACATAGTATTCTGTCACCTTTAATGCCGTAAGTTATTTATGCAAAAATTATGAATCAGAAAAAATGAGGTTGTACAGTTTGATGTTTGTATTGGTGAAACTAATGCGTTATCAGGCAATGCTTCCTACAGAGGTATTTTTCACATCTCTCTTATTTTGGGGCGTTTTTCCTCTTTATTTTACAATTTAAATGCTATAATTTTCTATATAATGAACAACAAGATTGAAAGTCGAGTTTGGTGGGAATTGGTGGGAATGAAAACTATAAATGGGTGAGGCTATAAACAAGGAGCTGATCACCTAACCCAAGGAAATTTGTACATGTAATCCAGTGTCTTTTCATTGACGGCTGAGTTGGTATCTGAACACGATGTATCATGAGATGAAATTATACCCAGGAACATTTAGGCTAAAATAACAGAGAAAACTGAATAGTGGCACACGCTGTGGAAACTAGCAAGTATTTCAGACCTCTGTTTGTTTAGAAGAGTGGACAAGGAGCTGGAAAGGGCAGTAACACCTCAACATTCAGGGAAGGTATGAACAAGCTAACATTCATGAAGTTTTCCAGGCCCAATTGCATTGTTAGCTGCTCCATATACTGCAAATGTATACTCCCCTGTACTCTGCATTTGAGAAGTGAAATGATGAGAGGGAAAGGGAGTGCATTCATCGAAGCGCAAGAGTTAAAGTCAAATGTTCCAGTATACTCTCAGACTGACTTACCTCTACAACTCTGTGCAAATCATTACCATTTCATATTTCAGTGAGGCCATCGGTCCATAAAGACTGCAGTATTTTCCCATATCTCAAAGATGTTGCATGCATCCATTTGTATGCATAAAATATTTTTACAGATAGTGCAGCTATTATCTTTGCTTAAAAATGAACCTGACTTTAGCTTTGAGAAAGAAAAACCTTTCTGATCAAATCCCCAGGGAAATTTTAAGTTCATGGTTTTGTTTTACCACTTTGATGCTTTCAGTACCTTTTCCAAAGAATTAAAATGTCTTTAACAATAAAAAATATCTTTATCACTCTGGAATGCTGTCAGCAGTCATGATTTGTTTGTAGTGATCTCATGGACTACCTCTTTATATTTTAAATTAATGTAAAGTTGATGTGTTCTCTTTGAGTAAAAAAGAATAACTTTCATTATGGCTGCCAAAAAAAAAAAAAAAGATCTGTGTTTGTTTATGCAAAGCCAAATCTCCCTCAGAACATGTTACTTCCTTTAGTACCCTCCCAGGATGCCCTATCTTTTCCAACACAGAGCAAGAAGTGTCTTATATTGTACCTTGTATTGTTACATGCACTTTCCTTATGATTAATGACATACACATAATAATTATTAGAGTGTAATAAATTCAAGTTTAATATTATAGAATTTATAAAGCTTTAAAAACATAAAATAATAAGCATACTTATGACCCTAGATAATTGCTAGTTACATTAAATCTTCCAACAACATATCTGTAGCATACACTGTTATTTCTTCTCTGCAAACAAAAGCCGGTGGAGACGGAAAGTCATTTCAACTCAGTAGTGTGCATCCATGATAACCCATGTGTCCACGTTATCATGTGTACCACTGCCAAGGGATTTTTATACCTTCCTATGATGCATCTGGCATTGACCAATGTCCGAAATGAGGTCCTGGCCTCAATGAACTTCAGGTCACATACACCTTCATGTGGAAAAAAAAAATAGAGTTCCCTGAGCTAGGTCTGTTTCTTACTTTAGATAATTCTGGCGTCAGTTTATGACAACTGTGTAAAATGGTGTAAAACTGCAGAGATCCAAATGAAGTCCAAGTCAAACTGCAGTGCCTTCTGTTGGTACTTCTTCACTATTTTCATTGGAGATAAGGCTAGCATGAGAATCAGGACCCCCCCAGTTTAAATCTTTTCACATATTGTCCCTGCCCATGGCAGAGAGTTGGAACTAGATGAGTCAAGGCCAGGCTGGATGAGGCTTTGAGCAGTCTGGTCTAGTGGGAGGTGTCCCTGCCCATGGCAGGGGGGTTGGAACTAAATGATCTTTAAGGTCCCTTCCAACCCAAACCATTCTGTGATTCTATATTCCCAAGAAAAGATCACACAATGATTTCTGATGATTTTATACTATGTGTTGAGTTTTGATACTGAGACAACTAAGAAAATTTTGATCGAGAGTAAAATGACTGCATCATATAACAAGAATTATTAAGGGAAGAAGCATAAGAGAAAGTACTAATAGTTTATGATTATTTTATAATAATTTTTTTCTTAAATTACAGATGAAGCATTCTCATATCTCAGACTGGATATAATTAAAGTCTGCAAGCCACAGTAGTCAAAATTATGATGCTTCTACAATTGCTATGAATTAAGTTTTGAGATGGTTTAATTCCTCATCTATATGCGCAAGTAAAGATGGCATGGGTGAAAATGTTCTGATAAAGAGATACATACAAGAGCTGAAACATCTTTTGTTTGATTCTGTTACTGTTGGATCGGTGGACCTAATTGCTAAAATAATTTGCTAGGTGTTTGATATCCAAATGTTTGACCAGGTAAAGGTTACATATGTCATTTAGAAAGTAGAAAGATACCAGAAATCTTTCTATTTAAAAAAAAAAAAAAAATCAGCACAAAACCAAAACAGAGATTTTGAATATATGCTAATATTTTGGTCATTAGAAATGGGAAGATACCGACTTGTGAAGGCAAAGTAAAAGAGATTTGTATATACAATAGAAACTCATTATCCAGGATGACCTTATTTAGACTTTCTTTTTACATCTTCAGTAATATAAGAGCAAATAATCGTGGAGACAATTTATGTAGAGTTATGGATTCACTGATTCACCGGTGAATTATTCTAGTATTACACCAGTTTAACATGGTTTTGAGGAAGACTTATAATATTTACTTCTGAGGTGTAATCAGGCAGTTACATATCCAAATGAGATAAATTGCATAAGTAGTTATTGTGAATGTAAAAATGTGTTCATAATTTGTGTCTGTAAATTGTGGGAACAGAAAAGATAGCCCATACTTAAATATCCATCTCTATCTTCTATATTTATACTCAAACCCAGGGCTAGATGGTAGTTTGCAATTGCAAGACTCTAAATCAGTTTAAAACACTATGACTTTGGCCAAGAGGTTGCCACTTTACTGTAATCTTTTAATAGAGTGTTACCTGCCAAGTTGAATTTCTGCTGTGATACCAGAAACAGTTCCCTAACATTGTGGTGTTCAGAAACAAAGTATAAATTAAATGAAAAGGGACACTGGTGATTTTCCAGAAGTGAAATGAAAATAGAATATGAATTAGCTATAGCTGTATACCTGGCTATAGTTATACTCTGGCTAAAGTTGCCATATGCTGGATGGTGTCATGGAGAGGAAAAGGAGAAGAGAGGGACAGGGAGGAGAAGGGAGAGGAGGAGAAAGAAAGGGAGAAGAGGAAAGGGGAGAAGAGGATAATTTCAATAAAAGGGCTTTGGCCCCGTGTAATTCTGTTCCCTAACAAAGCTTTTCCCTTTGTCCTCTTCAGTGGGGACTTTTCAAACCTTCAGACAATTTAATGAACAACAACTCCTGCCCATATATATATAAGCAGAACCTGTGCTGCTCACAAGCAAAGATCAGAACTCACTGGGATGACATCAACGTTTTCTATATTAATGAAGGAACAGTGACAAATTGGAAATGTAGTGCTTCTTTACTAGCTCATTAGCAATGAATTGGCATTATTAAAGAATAGTTTGATAAGAATATGACTATATTCACATTAAATAAAAGTTTATAGAAGGAACATTTCTGATGGTTTATAGTTTCATCAATATGTTAATAGAAAGTCAGCCAGGTGTACTATTATTCTTTGTATTGCCTTGATGGTTATGCTTTAGAAAACTTAAATCAACATTTCTATTTGATACTTGGAAAGCACATAAAATTAGAAGAGAAGGAGGAGACACAAAACTTGTATCCAGTTTAGAAGAACATCTTGCCATTGATTTACGCCTCTGCTTTTTGAAAGTGTAGTTTAAAATCTGTCCTTGGAAACGCGGATTATATCATGCTGCCAAGTATTTTCTAGATAGATTAAGAATGATGTCTTTTGCCAGTGTTATGAAATCAGTTTGCATTTCCTGAATCAACATATGGAAATATTAAGTATTAGGGCAGTTTAAGATATGTAACCAGACTTGATATCTTCTATGACTTTTACAAGCATGGTCACAAATGAGCTACCAAATTCCAGAACAACTATTTCATCTTGCATCTTGCCTCAGAATAGACTTGCTTCTAGTATAATTTCCTGTGCCAATGTTTAGATATAAAACATTTGTGTGTATACAGAGTATACACAGAATATAAAGGTCATAATGCCTATGTTTTTAAGTGTTTTCCAATTTAGTAATGATATCTGTGAAGATGAAAAAATTCTAACCTCCTTCTAATCTGTAGCTGCTTCAGTTCTAACAAGGAAATTCCCGTATCTCCTGAGCTCAATAGTAATTGCAAAGACAACTAAAAAAATTCTGAGAGTTTAAGTTTTATAGACAGTGTAAATTGCTAATCCTTTCACATTTTATTTCTTTATGATTGGGATAACAAGTTTGAAGACTTTTTTTAGATTTTTTAAATATATTTTTTACATTATCATAAAACAGAAAATTCAGAAAAAGGGTTAAATTTTGACATTTGTGATTATAGGAAAATATGTGGATATCTCCAAAACTAGACCAGCTTGATCTAAGATTAATAGGTGCCTCCCAGGCACTATGATACAATTCTGGTCACACATGCCTCTTACTGCCTAAGCTTTTGTTGCATATTATGTGTTTTCAAGATATAATCATATGATTTTCATCATGTGTCACAATTTCAAACATAAAAAGGCGGTGATATGTCATGGGAAATGTAATCTATTCACAGAGCTGTTTCTGTTTGAGAGAGCGAGGAAGGGATGTGCCTGAGTTATAACGCCTGTGAGGTCCTGCGGCAGCAAAGCACAGACAGACGTTAATGCAGGCTACAAAATAAAATATTTTCATTAGTTAAAAAAAAAAACCCAAGACTTTTCTCATTCTGATCGTCCTGACCTACTGCATTAAGATTTTGATTTTCCTCACAGGAAAAATAGTTTTCTTGGAAAAATATTTGCAGAAACTGCATTTTCCCCTTTTTAAAAAAAGGTCCTTACCAGATTTGTCTGTGGATCAATAATAAACCTAATCCTTAACACAGTACTTTGAAGCACTTTGCTGCTGAATGTTGCATTTTTACATGAAATTTCATCAAGGTCCTGATGGTTTATGACAACACGAGTTGCAGGAACAAGCCAAGTAATAGGAGCCGAATGGACCTGCCTAGGACGTGTGAAGTAAGCTGTGCGTAATGAGGTACAAAGTGAAGAGCAGCAGGCTCAGACATGTTTCTAAGCCCTTGAATTTTATTTGCAATTAGTTACCAGTTAACTGCCATGCGGTTGCAGGTGGGATTTGCCAGCCTCCCCACCCCCAGCTGCGCGGTCAGCCCTTGCTCGGATGAGAGATGTGGCAGATGAATGCTAATTACCAGACTTCAACCCGCTATTTCAACTTGCTATAATAGCTCCCAGAGGGGCTAAGAGGTACCCGTTTATGCTTCTCTCTTGTTCTGAGGAAAACTCGTTTGTTTTTTTCCCCATTAATACAGACATAAAACAAGTCCTGGCTCCTCATTCCTCTTCTCTGCCAGGCCCTGAGCACACCCCTCTCTGGGCCGTGTCCAACGGGACCATGGGGGAGCTCATGACTACTCCGTGGGGAAGCCATGGCCAGGTCTGACCTGGCCCAGGGAGGTTCCTACACCTGGGGTGATGGCTCTGCCACGAGGCAGCCATGTCCAGGCCTGGCTATGGCCATGCTGACCCGTGGGCTGACGTCCTGGTCAGGCCTCAGCCTGTCCCCATCCCCATGGCCATCCTGGGGATTCCCGACCCCGATTCCCCTCACCGGGCCTGATCCCGACGCACACCCACGGGGCGCCCTAATGGCGCCCTGACCTCTCCCACCTACTCTTTCCTAGGCAGCTGGAGCAAGTGCCCTGGTAGCATTAATGAAGCAAACCCCTAGTCTTTCCCTTCTCCTCAACAGCAAAAAAACCACAATTTTTGTTGTTGTTGTTGTTTTGCTGCATACTGCAGTTTGATTTGCACTTAAAACCGCACAAACCGAAGATGTTTCTTTCTTGGCAATTAGTTATCCAATTTGCATATCTTTTCATGCCAATACTCATATGCTACTGAATTTTGTACTGATAATGCCCAAGAGTAGTGTGTTGACCATGAAGCACGCAAAGAACTGTCCTGGTTACTAAAATATACAGATCGCAAGGCCAGGATTTGCTTTTCAGACCTGTCAATTTATCATTGAAGGTCTAAGTTACTCTGAAAGGATTCTCTTAACACAGGATAAAGCTGCTTGTTGACTAGTTTACACAAGGTATTATGCCATTTTTAAAGCCAGTTTCCAAAGTTAAGTTATGAAGCAGCCTATTGATTCATATTTGAGTGCTGTAAAATCAATCAGTGTAAACAGCTTCAGTAAATAATTTAGACACATTAAGAAAGCAAAGAGAAAGAAAACTCAAGCACTGACAACTGGTAAGAGGTATTATGCTAAGCACAACATGAATTTAAACATTTTTCACAGTCTCTGTGCTTTTAAACCACCATTTAGTGGTTAATATTATAAATTATTTTTCATGAACTTGAAGCAAGAAAAGCACTATGAATTTGTCAAAATTGATTTTTATGTGAGTTATGATTAGACACAGAAATACTGCTGCTCTATTACTGGAAGGACCTAAGCAAGAATTTTATATGATTAAAACCCTGATCATATAGTCAGTCTTCAATGTGTTATACCTATATTTAGAAGACTTATTTCTTCATAAATCTTCTGCATTTCTAGTTGTCTCACACAGACTTTCCAGACCTCCTGGGTTCTGTCGAGGTAACAGCTTAATTTATCTCATTTCAACCTGTGTGATAAAAGTTTGTCAGAGAACTCTACAGTGCCCCCAAACATTTGTTTGCTTTTGGTATTCTGTGTTTAAACCTGACAGTTTAAAAATTTTTAAAGTTCCTTGTTTAATTTACTGAACTGAATTTATAGGAAGATTGGTTAAAACAGAAATTATGAGGTAATTTTGTCACATTTCCTTCCTCGATTTGGTAGTATAAGCCCCAGCGTGGTACTTAGTACAATATTTTTAAATAAGAGTTTCCAGATTTTTCTTGCTTAACAGACAGAAGATGGACTCTAGCACCCATTTAAAGTGTACTGGAACCAGGAGATACCAGCCAGGAACAACAATTATCCAGATCCAGTCTAAACTAAACTAAACTTAGGAAAGTCTAGCCAGCAAAACTTGGGAAAAAGGAAATTTTCTGTATGTCTTCAGCTCAGTGCCCAGCGTTTACAACAGACTTTGTTATTGAATCTTGCACTGAGTTCCATCTAAGTCCATATATTAATTTTGCATATGGCTACTGAAAAATACCTCCTTGAAAAAATATTTATGAAAAAATAGATTTTGAACAGTTATATTTGCTTGCAGGAAGATATATTTAGTCCATTTTTTCGAGCAATAGTATTTCCATGGGACAAACTGACTTTTAAAATGGAGCCTGCTCTTTGCCATTAGTAGGACGGGGTTTCTGTGAATACTCATTTGAATTATTTTATTAATAATTATTGGAAGAAATAGATTTTTGGAAAAGATTGTTGAACATTGTTGAAATCAAACTGAGCATATTCTCCCCATGACGCTTCAGTAGAAGAGCTGCACTCAAAGAAGGAGTAATCGTTTTCAACGTGATGATCTCTCCACCGCCAGACATACGCAACAAAACACTGACAGATTTGAAGAATGCAAAAGTTTGTGATTGTTCCCATGGGTGTAGATGGGAATACAGATCACAAAATCTTTCTGTGGTCTTCCTCTATCACTAGCCGTGCTTGTCAACAGCTTCTTCAGAGAAGAAAGTATGGCAAATTATTCTGGCAGAAGTGTTCACTACTGGTAGGGCTGATGCAAACATACATTAGACTTGACAGGAACCCTCACTCAGTCCCCTTCTTCCTCATTTCTTGAGTGAGAGCCATTAGCTTCTACCCCAGTGGGAGCTGGGTCAAAGCTGATCTGAAGCCCAAGGACAGTTTCCAACTTGAGGAGAGAGAATAACACTTAAAGAGTAAAATCTGGTCATAATTTGCAAACAAAAAAGAGCAAAATGTGTCATATTACTTGATATAAAATGTTGGCCTACTCAGTATTTAGCACAGATGCTCCCTAAGTGAGTCATTTGTGCAACATGCTATAAACACAAATCAGTTCAGTTCTTGGAAGGGAAAAACATAGAAAGGAACTTGAGCTTGTTCGTATTCACAAGATACCCCATTTCTATTTTGAAAGTTTGGCCTGTATGAGGTTAGCAGAATTAGAACCAAATTATAAGAGAGTTGGGTTTTTTATTAAAGTTTGTCTTCTGTTAGCTACTCAGATTTGGAAGACATGCCTAAATGATTTTTAAAATATCAGATATATCCTTTAATTAAAATTTTGTCTAAATCTTTAATTGTCTGCTCATTTTTCTAGGCTTTGGTTCAGCAAAGCACTTGAACATGTGCCTGGTTTCAATCCTATCGAGTAGTCTCGTGGTAGCCAAGTGGACTATGCACACAGTAATGAGTGTGCTTTAGAGGCCACGCGTGCAATTGTTTTGCCCAAAAGCACATTGTATAGACATAGCTACGTATCTCTTTCTATTTAATTGATAATGTTCTTGCATTTTCTAGCTTATATTCTTTAATCATCCATTTAAAAATAGCACATTAAAATATGTTAAAGAAATGTTCGATCAAACTGCTGCCAAATCAGTTCTGATTAAAAAAATATATTTTTTTCCATCCAGCTGGAAAAGAGACACTTGAATTTGTGATAGTTTAATATTGTTTGCAAACAGTTTATTCTGAAATTTGCACATGTACTTAACAAGTTACACATTATAAAATTTGGAATTGTTTGTTTTTTTATTAAATATAAATTGGATCTGCTAAATGGATGGTAAAGAATGAGCAGACTTCCTTCTCCTCTACTTACAAGTTTGTGCTAACAAACTAACTATGGTTAATTTTTAACAAGTTAATCTAGAGTGGCTATCTAGAACCTGCTTTTGGAGTATCAAAACATTATTTTTTATTATAAGGTTAGACCCCCTGGGCACTTCCTTCCACAGAAAATTAGCTACCATTTTATCCCATTTTGAGAAACTACCATCCATAAAAGCTCGTGACAGTTAATGTTGGCATGTGGATGAAGTTTTCTTTCTTCTGGGTACTTCCTGTGATCTGCATCCTGTGCTTATGGAATTTCTCAGTCAGAAAAAGCAGAGGCAGTAAACTTCCAGCACCCTTACCCGCCAATAAAAAGCTAAAAAAAATAAAGATTTTACAAACTTTCAAAGTTACAAAATTCTGTACATGTTGAAAATTCACGGTAGTTTGGTTTTTTTTTCCCTAAGGTTCCTATACAAGCTAGTAAGTTACCGCACAGAGTTCTATGTTGAATTTGTGTCAACTTCAGTATGAAATGCATGCACATTGCAGGATTTGCACCACCGAGCATTGGAACCTGTCCATGACCAGGGACTGGCCTTTTGAGCTTTGTGCTTTCTCAGTGATGAAGACATATCTATTTTTCACTCCGAAGCATCACCTTGCTTTAGATCGATGGGAAAATCACCAACTTCAGGCAAAGTTGCCCTATTGTAAAAAGAAGTACTGAATCTCCTCAAAGAAGGCTCTTAGGCTTTGGAATTTGCTATATCAACACTTGACTGAAACATCTGAGTATATTCAGGGTGTGCAGCCAAACATATCTGTTTCCTTGGGCATTTGCAAAGAGTTGGTATGTATGTATTTGTGTGTGTGTGCGTGCACATGCAGTTGCTGGAGAATGAAGAAGTGGTTTAATTTCTTTGAGTTTGGCAATGCATAACTTTGAATTGTGCCATTGATTTTTAGGTCTGAATAAAGTTTTTATTGAATTATTAAATTATATCGAGGTGACTGGGGGCCTTTCTAACATTTTGAAGTAATAAAAATACAGAAGACAAATAAATGCTAAAGCTTTCTCTGATTTCGGTTCACGACATATTCTCATTGCTATCTGATATAACTGCAATCCCTTTCTCTAAGTTAACAGCATAATATAGCTCACAGAATTCATGTCTCAAAAATAACCCTATAAGTGGTATATGCTATATTTACTATAAGAATTCAAATCACAGAGGTTTCTGAATCTGCAAAAAACTCACATTTCTATATTTTCTTTCTGCTAAGTTGAAATACAGCAGGCTATTTTCTAACACATTGTGAATGAGAAATATTCTGATAAAATAAGCCTAGTATACTCACCTTCAGAATTTTAGAATAGATTGTTGCTAAACATAGTGAAGGTCAGAATGAAATTAAAGTATTCTGTTTCAAATAGGTTGATACGAAACTCCTAGGAGTATCACTCAATTGACCACTGTTGAAGATATTGATAATGAATCAATGACATTGTTTTAATAGTGGGAAGCAGCAGCTAAAAGTGAGGGGGTAGGAAATCTGTATTATTTTAGTATCTTGAAGGTTGGTTGCTAAGCACTGGCATGAAATGTAGCATGCATTTTATACCATTCAGAGCATAAAAATAAAGAAATCAGAAATTGTATATTAAAGAAAATGCAGCTGTTGTTTATACAGTCACAATTATTGGAGATGATCTAAAGATATTAAGCTTATCAGAGCTTGGCCAAAAAAGTAGATTGCGAGATAAGAAAACAACTGCTTTACAGGATCTTTTAGCCCTCGGCAGTTCTATGAGTCTATGACTGAAGTAAGGGGTGGTGGTAGAAATAATGGGTATAGTTAATTGTTGTGTAAATGATAGTTACAATGAAAACATAATAAATCATTATTCATGATTTGCACATGCTTCAATTTCAGAACAAGTCAAACAGTACTTGTCCTGTCCTGGGAAAGACCCTTCAGATACTTCCTCATAGCTCTGGAAAACACAGAGAAGAGGAATCATGACTGACACTGGACAGAAGAGGAGGAAACAACTATTCACTTTTTCTCACAGCACAGGAACTAACAGACATGAAATTAAATTATGGGGTAGCAGGCTTCAAGCAAACAAAATAAGTTAATTTTGTGTGGTACTCATAATTAAGCTGTCCAATTTATTGCCACATGGTGCTAGCGGTGCCAGAGGCATGAGTTCAAAAAGCAATAAAAGAAATTCAGAAAAAATCACATCAAGGCCTATTGAAAACAGAACCTCTGAGTCTGGAAGTCCCTAAGTCACAGACTGGGAGGTTATTTGGGGAAGCATCCCTTATGGTTGCTGCATGCTTATTCTCTTTCTCTAGGCTTCCATTATTAGCCAATATCACTCAGGTTCCTGGGCTAGGTGAAGCTCTGATTTGACCCAACATGGCCATTCATATCTTCTTATGTATTATAAGAGTCATTATGTTAACTTAGCATGTGATGGGACAAGATTCCCTTCCCCATCCCTGGAGACATTCAAGGCCAGGCTTGATGAGGCTCTGAACAACCTGATCTAGTTGAAGATGTCCCTGCTTACTGCAGGGGGGTTGGACTAGATGACCTTTAAAGGTCCCTTACAACCCAACACTTTCTATGATTTTATGATTCTAAGATTTCAGTTTAGGTTTGCTCTTGACTAGACAATGCTGCATTAGAGCAATATGGTTTTTATCGACCTCACTGTTGATCCTGCACTTTTTGATTTAAGAAACTCCCAAGAATATGAATCAGAACACTCTACAAATTGTATCTTCTTTATAGGTCCATTATATGGATAACACAGGGAAAGCTGAACATGTCTTTCTGTACAAAGCAAGCAAATGAAATGCAGACTTCTGCTGTTACAGCACATTAGTACCCTTACATTACTATTTGAATAGATAACAGATAACTTCTTGACAGTCACAGGCTACTTCCATTGGAAAGGTAGCAATGATGCAAGCTACAGCTCCAGTTCAGATTCAGATCCCTGTAGGCAGAAAGAACTTAATCCACTTCTAAAGGTGAGCAGCAAAATTCAGTGACTGCTAGTTCCCCCTACCACAAAGTGAGAATTACAGGAATTACCGCACAGTGTAAGTACTATTTCATTACCCATAACTGGCCTGAATTGCCCCACAGAGGTTGGAGTCCCATGTAATAGGCTGATGTGGTGTCATCTGTGGGATCATCAGTAAAAGTTTTCTCCCAATCTCTAGTGTCACAAAATCTAGAAAAAAATAACTCTAATTTTGCCTAAATAGTATCAGAACTTCTAGTGAATACTGCCAAGTTCAAAGACCTTGTTTGATCATGGCAATTTCACACTGTGGGGAAAAAAAAAAAAAGGAAAAAAAAAATGAAAGAAAAATAGCCCTCCAAACTTCCCTATCACAGTTTCAAACTTGCTGGTTTTGGATTAGGCAACTGCCTCTTACACCTTATAGGTAGAGCAGGGAAGCATAGCCATTATCATGATGCATTTACAATATTTTTTTTTGGGGGGAGTAAACTTTTCTACTCTTCTCAGTGTCTTTTTCAGGAAAAAATATTTCAACTCTACTTTCTTTTCTTTTCTTTTTTTTTTGTTTGTTTTGTTTTGTTTTGTTTTGTTTGTTTGAGCTCCTAAGGAGTCACAGAAACCACTTACATAATGAAGTATTTTTCAAAAACATGAATTCTTGTCTACGACTATGCTATTTACACCTGTGTCTTCTAGTCTCACTAAGTGAACTTACAAGACCTGTTCCACAGAACCACATTATTATATTTTTATTATTTTGTTTGTTAGTTTGCATGGTATCTTAGCTCTATGAGCTAGAGTACTGTGGGTGGGAAGTGATAAAGGCCCCACCTATTCTTTCTTCTTCGTCTTCCTGTGTGGGTACTTGCAGAGAAAATGCAGAGGTGGCAGAAACAGTAATGCCTCTTTTCTTTGCCAGATCCCAAGTCTAAAATCCAAGAAAAGTGCATAGGAATGGCACAAGATGGAATTTTTGGTTTTAATCCATCTCACAGTATGAGTATTTATAGCTGGATTGTAATTCTTTCCCAAAAAAATTGTAACACAAATTATTACAAAACAGAGCAAAGAAATAGTAAATTGAGTATTGTTGATACCCTAAAGCACACTTGCTAGCTTTTCCTTATGGGCTAGTCCATTTGAGTTTTTACAGCATATATGCACTAAGGACACATATTATCTCTGAATCTACCTTTGATGGTATTGGAGTTCTTCATATTAGATCAGTTTATGTTTCAAAACTGTAGTTACCTGTGGAGGCTGGTACAATTCATTTCATGCATTTACTGCCCATTACCATGTGCCTGAAGTACTTTCTTGCTGCTTGTATATCTGTAATGAATATTAAACCATCTCATCTACTCATAATAATATAATGGGTCCTGTGATGACAGACTCTGTTTGCTCGGGAAGCAGATGTTGGTGTTTACCTAGATGTAATTTACAATGATGAGTGGTGGTGAGTAGGGTTTTTTTCCTGCCAGCACAATGCAGCCTATGTTAAGCTTCTGCAAAATTCTTTGCATGCCACTGCGGTCTCTAAGGTCTATATATGTATATATGTTATCTTCAGTGAATAATTACTAATCTATATTAGGAAAATAAATTATGTATTTTAGGAAACTATTTGTTTAAATACAAATTTACCAAATCTCTGAAATGGCAAAATTCTGGGTAGTCTCAACCAAAGAAGAAAAAAGTGTGTGTTGAGGTCATAAATAGATTTCTGAGAAGTAAATATGGTAGGAATTATTCAGAGAAAGCACCAGTGGTTAGAAACTGAAATCAGTAAAGGGTAAAGCTGAAATAAGACACATTTATTTTAATACAGAGGAGTGCCGAGCGCCGCAATGGATTACAAAAGGATGAAATGAATTCTCCATCATTTAGAGTCCTTAAATTTAGGCTGAAAATCTTTCTAAAAGATGCCCTTTAGATCAACTTGCCACATAAATTGATGAATGACATTTTCTAACCTGTGTTATGCTGGAGGTAAAAAAGACCGACATTATTGTTATTTCTTTTGTCTGCAATACCTGTAAAATCTATGATATCATGAAATACAATCAGATAACTGCATTTATTTTACTTTTAGATTTCATACTTATTTTCACTTTTGGAAACCATTTGTAACTTTAGGAAAATTTTGTCACAGGGATTCCTGTTTTGAATTTGGAGCTATGATTCCTTATGTCCAGTTCCCTTGTTGTCTCTCTATATGTCCTAAAACCTGTTTGTGCATTTTCTCACTCACATTTGAAATCGGGGACGTACCACTCTTTCATCATGAACAACAATTTATCCTGCTAGTTTTAGGAACTCTTCTCTGAATATCTTTTCTTGTTGTCAGCATATTACAGTTACTTGATCTTTTCTATACTTCTTACTACTTGGAATCCTGATATCAAATCTTAATGATTTGATAGTAATGATTTAATAGTAAGACATAAAGCTACAGTTGTAGGGATCATGTCAGTGCTGTACACATAGACATTTTCTAAACTCACCACTCATTTTCAAAAGTATTCTGGGTTTAACATAAAAATGTGGAAGGCACCTCCAGAGGCAACCTTTTCCTTGGTTATTTCCTAAATCAGACCGTTGGCTCCAGAGACAATAAAAACAGGGAAAATACAGAACTTTCAGCTCTCCGTATCTTGATCTAAGTGAAAGTGGTATTTCTTGGCTAAAAGGAGTGTTCTAAATTTAAATCAGTTGTAATTACAATGGGCTTAGACACATTTTTCCCAATTTTGTAGTTGCTCATGGAGTGACACTTGTTTACACCTTAAAAGAAAAGAAAAAGACCAGGCTCCAATGTGAATAGAGATTAATGGTAAATGTGGTCTGATCACTTGCGTAAAACTGGCCTTAAAATTTCCTTTTGAAGGTCATTTAGAACGATATTGGCTCCCAGATGTATTTGTAAATATATCTGTTTTTTTTTTTTTTCTCTTGGAAAGGCAACACCTTTCTAGTCTCTAAGGTCTTCCTTTAGGGACTCTTTTTAAATTCACTTTCTTTTTTCTTTTACTAATTTTGTCCTGCTGCTTCTCTTCTGTATCCTGAAAATGTCTCTCCCTCCTTGGCATTTAGACTCTTCAAATATTTATAGATTGTTACCATGTCCCCCTTTAGTCATTTCTTAGACAAACTATGCATACTTAGCACTTGCAATCAATCCTCATACATCAGTCACTCCAGAAGTCTAATCATTTTTGCAGCTTTCCTCTGATCTTCCTCCAATATGTGAATATCTTTCTTATTATTAGATACTTAAAATTAAATGCAATGGGTCATGTCTGCAGCTTGTGTAAAACACTGTATCCTTGCTGAAGACCGCGTTGATTCATGATAGCTAAAGAGCAAAATTTCTAGTGCAAAGATATCAAAACTGTATATATTTTGTGAAGTAGTGAGCCTGAATCCACACAGAGCTTTTTTTTTTTTATGTAGTAAAGCCTTTTTGAATTAATTTCCATCACTTAGCTGTGTTTTTGAATTATGACTTTCCAGTTTGCTTCCTGTAAAACCGCAAAATACTCTGCATTTTCATATTTTTATTATTGTTTTGAGGAGCTCCTTCAGCCTCTCTGATATACCTTCATCCCATTCTCAGCACAGCCATGTGTCTTAGCCCTCCAGCTGGAGGTTTCTGCTTGCCATGGTCACACAGAGTTGATGCAGGTTTAGAGTGACTGTGGGAAGGATTCTTCTAGCCCAGTTGGTAGTGAGCAACAATGGCTGACACCCTCCCAAAGCACATCTACGATGTGGAAAGAAAATTTATAATCCTCCTTGCAGTAGCTGATCTACCTTTGAAGTCTACTACCATATTTGTCACTCTACTGGCCCTATCAAGCAGTCTGGACCTCATCATGTTTAATCCCAAATGAGTTTTTTTGGTCATTATAATCCAACAAAGTCCATGCAAACTCGTAATAGGGAAAAATAAGCTTATTTTTTAAAACAATTTTTTTTTCAAACCAGCTATGGCTGAAGGGCAAAAGTAGCAGCACTAATTACGCTCCTAGTGGTTCCAGGCCTTGTATATTGTCAATGGGGATGAATAGGCGCTTTTTTTTGAGGATTAATACAGCATTTAGCAGAACAAATTAGCATTGAAAATAAATAAAAATGAAATAGATAAATAACTTATAAAATAGGCTATCACTGCTAGATGCAAAATGTGGACCTTCCATTAGAAATACTGTGAGAGAAAAAGTGCTGTAAGGATTAAATTTTACAGGATTAATCTGTAATATATTAGAACTACACACACCCCCACCCCCCATCACTGAAGAACACTATTTCACTATGTCACTATGCTCAGTTCTGTCCTGAATTTACACTATTTTGGGGAAAAGATAAGGGGGAAAGACTTCTGAATTGTTGTTGACCTTTCCATAGTATTGAATTGATATTCCTTTTTTTTTTTTTTTTTTGTCACTATCATGTAACACAAGTGGCCATACTTTAGAGAAATCTGCCTTATTGCAAATATATTGTGTCTGTGGACCTTGGTTTCAAACCAAGATAGCATCTTCCCCAGGGAACATTTCATTCAGACTGCAAAAACTATTTACTTGAGAAAGTTCCGTAGCCAGGCAAATTTGTAATTGATAATCATAAAGAAAATCTATTGACTGCTTTGCTATTTTTAAAATTATTTTACATATTCTTTTTTTCCCCCCTCCATTGTTTTCCAATTTATACACTTTTTCTTGGCCTTTTCATTTTAAATGAGTGTTTTCTGCTTGATTTCCTTCAGAACTGTTCAGTAGGACTTCCGTGACTTTAAATTCTACAGGGAAGAGTAAATCAAATGCCATCTGAGCTGTAAGCCATATGTCAAAATGACCTTGCATTCAATACCAAGGGAGTCACATAATAGCATGGGAGTCACAGATGATAGTATTTGTTCAAATAATTACGATCACAAAACTGGGATAAAAGGGATTCTTTTTTGTTGTAAAAAATACATACAGGGAGAAAAATAAAAGCTTTCATGAGAAGTGAACATATTAGCACTGTTTCACCACAGAAAGATATGGAAAAAGACATTTTAAAATTTTCCTCTGCACTAATCAGCATATGATCCTGGTTCAAACGGATTAGACTTTCTGGTACCAAACAGGTCATTGAGATGGACTGACAACTGATGATAAATTACATGGCAACAGGAATGTGACATAGAAAGCACCTAAGAAATGAGGTCATCTTCTGTGTTTGTCAATCCAGGATTGTTCCCCCTAAGGGCACTCTTGCATGTTGTGCAGGGTACTTCCCTAACTACTTCTCAGGGTGAAATTTCTTTCACCAACTATAGGGATTCATACCACACTCACTGTAGTTTACAGTTAGGACTGTATTTCTGACCTCGTACACATTTTAAATTTTTTTCCCCCGTTTTGCAAGGAAAGGAGTGAAAGGAGTTGAAAATACTGATTTTTGAGGCATGGTAAACAGGCTAATATTGAATTGCCTCCTCTCCCTTTTTCTTAAAAGCTCACAGCTACATTGTCTTTCTGGAATCCTTATGGGATTCACCTCCAAGCTGTGTCAAAGGATTTCTTGTGAATGATTTCAGAAAAACAGACTGCTCCAGCGACTGAAGGTGAACCAACAGCTAGAGGGACCTATTTTACATCAGTGGTTCCAGTTCCTCATCACTGTAGACAAAGCAGAGGTTTTCTATTCTAAGGCTGCAGGAACGAAATGGAACTGTGCTTCTCTTCCCATCAGAATTTTCTGGGAAGGTAGAGAAACCAAAGTGTGAAGAAGTGGTGAAAACATTTGAGCGGTCTACTACCATTGCCAGCTGCCCCTTTGCCTGTGCTTAGATCCGCCACTGTTTTCTAGGCAATCTTAGGGTGTGTTTTAATCTGTTTGGCTCCTACACGCAATTGGTAATGCATCCACAGGATATGAGCATTAAGCAGTAACCATTCCAGCCCTGAAAAAAGCATGCAGTGCCTGCTGTGAAGAGGTGCAGAGGAACCTCGAGATTGATAGTGTCACTAAATTATTGACTGATAACAAAATGGTCAATGAAATACAAAATACTGCTTGTTGGGAAAAACAACCATATCTATGCATATACAAAGATGACCACTAAACTACTTAAGACTACTTAGCAAAGGGATCGCAAAAGAGCTCTGATAGTTCTGTGAAGAGAGCTTAATGCCGGCTAAGCCCAGAAAGGCAAAACGTGATATTAGAAGTTGTTAGGGAAGGAAGGTAGAATGAAACAGAAAACATCATTAAGGCAGCATAGGACACATATTTTTTAGGAATACAGTGAATTCTAATATTCTTCTCTGGAAAAGGGTTAGACAGAAATAGAAAAGCAGGAAGGAATGTGACAAGGATGAGCAACAGTACAGAACAGCTTTGGTCTTAGGGGAGATTACACAGAATAAGACTTCCAATTTGGAAAAACTGTGATATGGTACAAGTATATAAAATCAAGAGTGATGATCATTCATTAGCTCTTAAAATAAAAGGGCAAGAAGTTGTCAAATGATATTTTTCAAACAGCAGGTTTAAAACAAATGAAGTATTTTTTTTTACCATGCTTATAATTAAAATGTGGAACTCATTGCCACAGGTTATTATGAAGGACAAAGGTAGAAATGGATTCAGACAAATTTATAGAAAGAACAAAAAATCCTTCAGGGGCTGTTAAACACAAAGATCTGAAGCCATGCTTGATTTAAGAAATCCTTGAACTACTAATTATAAGATACTTATAGCATATAAACTTGTCTTGTTATACTATTTTCTTAAGCACCTGCTATTCACGGAATCACGGAATCACGGAATCTTCAGAGTTGGAAGGGAGCTCTAGAGATCATCTAGTCCAACTCCCCTGCTAGAGCAGGATTGTCCAGAGCACATTACTCAGGACTGCATCCAGGCGGGTCTTGAAAGTCTCCAGAGAAGGGGACTCCACACCCTCCCTGGGCAGCCTGTTCCAGTGCTCTGTCACCCTCACCGTAAAGAAGTTTTTTCTCATATTTGATTGGAAAGTAGGATCACTACTGTCCACTCTTAGAGACAGGGCACTGTATCAGATCTCAGACTCATGTTCTTTCAGGTGCTCTTCTGTGATTATTTGCTAAATAAAATGACTGTGTTCAGCAGAAAAGAAAGCCACTTGGTCATCTGGAGCTTATTTTGGGGAGTCAGCTGGGCTATACAACTGACAAATTCCTCTCTTTCTTCACCTGTAGAGCTTCTGGAAGTAACTATTTCTATGCTTAGAAATGATCTGTGTGTTTGTGAGAGTGAGCATGTGCAGCGGCAGTGCGATCTCTTACGTGTGTCTTATCAATGTGCTTCCATTGCGACCTCTGTCTCACAGGTATATGCAGGGAACTGTCCCTCCGCCCAATTTGATCCTTGGCTTCTGCAGACATTGTTCTGAAATATGCCAGCAGCAGAGATTTATCTCTTGTGAAACACACAGTCATCAGATGAAAATCAAAATTTGTCACTCAGCTGAGCTTTTGGTCTGAGAATAGGCCAGGAAAATATTCCTCAGAATACAAGCGATGAAAAGAGGGAAACTATCAAGAGTTAGATATCTATCTCATTAGCATTTCCAAATACCTTTAAGTTAATAGTATTTTGTTTTATTTTAAATCCTGTCACATTTTTAGCAGCTTTTTAATATACTAATTACAATTACAAGTTTTAAGTAACCAGACAAAAGATTCTTTTATCTTTTTAAATTATTAATTTTTTTAATTAATTTTCTCATTTATCTGAACAGGAACTTGCAATGCTGCATTTTTGCCAAGATTTGTCACCGATGTGTGAAAGATTCCAAAGAAGTGATTGAAATTGGATCCTTCACATACACTAGTGGTTTCTCCTTATCTTTAGAGGACTAGAAGAGCGCTAATGAACTACTCTAGTAAAGCCAGTATACACTTTACTCCTTCTGCAAATCAATATAAGGCTGTAGAAGAAAGTAAGCTTGTGGCTCGCAGACTGAACCTAGATTTTCCATGTAGTTCTATCTGAGAATTACCCTTCTATTCTTCTCATTATAATTTAAGTAAAATACACTCCTGGGCTGAGGTTTCAGAAGATTTCTCCTCTGTGCTACCTCTGTTTTGGCGGGCTTTTTTTAGTCAGTCAACAGTACTAATGCTTATCTCTACAGATAGCGGCGATCCTGTCAAAACACAGGAAGTAACAATTTGTTTTTCTTTCAAAATTATATTTAGGTTGAAAAGAATCAAACTTCTAACTAATATTACTTTATTTTTTGGTGCTGAAAAGGAAGATTTCACTAGAATGTCTTTTCAGGGATTTTGGATTGTTTGAAGTGGACATGATGGAAAAATACCCAATTTCTCTATTTCCTTTTTTTTTAGCCCTTGGGGCTTTAAAAAAAGGAAGGAGGAAGTAACATCTTACCTTTTAAAAATAATTTGTTTCATGTTGGTAAGCAGCACTTTCTCCTTTACATGTTTATTTTACTTCAAGGCATGACCACACTACTTCACCTCCAAAGAGTGATTTTAGCACTCTGCTGTTTTAATACAGTTAAGCTGAAAAGCAGTCAAGGGATGTGAGGAAGTCATTTGTTGTACATTTAATGCTGTAAAGTATCCACCAGGGAAACCTTAAAAGATTTTTCTGTTTCCTCACAAAATTGTCCATGAGTAAAATTCCAATTTCCTGAAGAGTTCTCTGATTAGCTTTTCACAACTCTGTCCTCTGTCAGACAGTTGGCAAGAAAACAAAGATCAGGCTTTTGTTGATATGAATATTACACCTTTATCATCACCCCATTTGGTTGTGTCTCCTGGATTTGCTTTGAGGGAAGCTTCACAACCGCTGAGCTTATCTTCAGGCACCAGTCCTGTGGTGCTCTGTAACTGTGCAAGGCTGAAGCTAATCTGCTGTTTAACTCTGCTCCTAAGGGGATCTTGAGCACTGCAGCAGCTTAGCTCCAGCTCTGTGGAGCTCAGACGCTCTGTGGGTCACGAGCTGCTGCGTATCTGAACCATCGTTTACCCAACGGTTTCTCAAAGCTCCCCTTGGACCTTCATCACACAGGAGGCTGCACCAGCAGGGTCTTGTATGACCCAGGGTTAAAATGAGAAATATCTTTCCAGGAATCACCATCTAGCTCTTCCTTACAAAATAAATACAAAGCTAAACAAAACCCTGTTTAGAGGGAGCTTTGAGGAGACACTATGCTAGGGCTGCACTACACAACTCTCAATACACTGTGGTGTTAAACTAATAACGTAATGCTCCTTTAAGCAATATAACTTCCTTATTTTTTGAGATAATTTCTGTAACTGAGGGAGCAGATTGATTTATTTTTAACCTGCACTTCATCAGGTGTTGTATGCTAGCACTTACATTCCCTCCCGAAGCTGGTTTAGTATTTGCTTTCAGTTAGATAGCAAAAAGCCTCCAAAGAAACCCCTCGAGTACCCTTTATGAGACTTTTGTGGGTTGTTATTTGTACTGGAGTCTTCATACCACCATATCTGCCTGTGACATGAAGTCAATCTTATGCCTAGTTTCCCATAAATACTTCATTTTCTTAAACCCAGTGTTCAGCACAGAAAAGGAAACCGTTTTATTATTACTAAAATAATAATTTTAGTCTTAGCATGAGTGGCCTTTTATGAAACTTGTATTTTATTGCCATGAGCACTGTTTTACCATAACAAAACTGTCATGCAAACCCTTCTGCTCATAAATAGTACTTATTTAATCGCCACGGTCATCATGTTCAAGTAAATAAATATGTGAGATTTTTTTCTAATTCAGGCAGTAGGAACAGATGTATGGGTTTGCATGCTCAAGAGGCTTTTTTGTATTGTAATGACAAAATAAATATTTTTTGTATCCGTCTGCAAAATATATTCTAAAATAAAATTCCACAGGTTGAGTCTTAATGCTAAGCCATTTTATTGGCTGAATGCTAAGCTAACATTTTATTGAGTGGTCTTAGAGATTTCTTCCGTAGATGTAAGCAGAAGTTACTTTGGCATTTAGCAAGAGCAGTATGTACTAAAGTGTAGAAGTGTTGGGTTTGCTATGGCTGTTACTTCAACACATTTTCTGATTAATTCATTAATGCGTCAGCCCTGAAAAATGAAATGACACTTCACTGCAGTAGTCTGAGAAAATCCTGATAATACTTTAATCTACAATATTTTCAGCAAACTGCTTGAGGTTTTCAGCAAAAAAGTTTCCCTGCTGGAGTTATCTTTAAAAAAATCACACTAAGTCTGCCTTATAGCACATGTCATGCAGCACAGAATTCAATATTTTGGTCAATAACTTGCCAGCAACATAAAAATGTATGATCTTCCACACCAGGTCAGAGTGAATCCAGTCTGTCTCCTGTGTGAAACCATCCTGCACAAGACGTGAAAGGAAAGTTTATATGAGCAGGGCAGGTGCAGTGGCACTTCCTGCAGCTTCTAACACTCAATACTTTAACCAGTTTTGGAGCCCAGAAAATTATTTTTACATTACTGCTTAAAAGCAGCCAACACCATAAGAGGGATGAAGACCATAAGGTGATAATTTTTTATATAGGATGTTAAGTCTTGAGGTGTTGCGGTTTGTCCTGAGGCACAAGCAGTGTTTGACTTACCAGTGGACTTCTTTTTCGGGTGGGTTTATGTAATATTGACAGTCTTCATATCAAGGACAAGACTGTTTAGTTCACACTAATCAGATGATCACAGAGAACCGTTTTGCTATCAGCCCATATAAAATGCCATGCTGCAAAAAAGCAGTTAAGCATTATCTTTATCCACCCCATCCTACCTACCTACCTCTGTGGCTGAGATCATTTTCCTGGTGTACTGCAGCGCTGGTGTGCTATCACTCTGGAGTTTCTCAAGGAAGAGTGAAATCCCTCAGGAGAAACATAATGGTCACCATAACTGCAATGGTTTTGGCAGTTTCTTAGATTCAGTAACATCAGCTGGCTGTGTGCAAGGAAAGCGATGTGGTCCAATGTCCTGGGGAGTCATACAACATAACAATGGCTTCTGAAAAGTCCCACTGGGCTGGCTGTTAGTTCCCCAGCAAAATAATGCTACTACTCAACAGCACCTAGGGGTCTCCTTCTGTATGAGAATGCTGAAAGAGAAAGCAAAGAAGTGAAGCACTTGCATTCTGTAGTTTATAATGTTTGTGTAGTTCTAACAAAAAATATCTGTACTAAAGGGAAAGAATAAAGAAGCTAATGATATTGTGAAAATCTGATAGGCAAAAAGGAAGATTGTGGCAAGCACTGAGCCGGAGGCTGTAATCAATTAGCTGATGGCTGAGCTTCAGTCCCCTACATTATATCTGCCGGCAGCGGTGAAAGATGTACAGTTGAAAATTCCCCATCATAAAACCACAAGTCTAAGCAACTCTCTATTCAAAAATGCTTTAAAAGGAAAGGATCTGCTGTAGTATAGATTCCATCACCTTGATAATTGGTGGCCTTTCAGTGGTATCAAATTTATAAATAGAAGATCCTTGGAATACAGAGATGTGAATGCAGTTGTCTGACATAATAAAACTCAAACTAGGCTCCAGTATTTTAATAAGAAATCATTAGGCTGAATTGCTTCAGGTGAAGTCTTTCTCCATTGAAGGCAGCAGAAAAATTCCCTCTGATTTCAGAGAGCAAAAAATAAAATCTTTGCAAGACAGTTATTAAGCTGCAGTGATGGCTAAAAGGTAAGGAATTTATTTTGATTAAATGGAAATCTATATCTATCTCACAAATAAAACAGGAGAAGAGATTCTATTGATTTTTACCTCATTGGCTATATTTGCTGATACGCATTAAACTAAGAACCAAATAGACTTTGAGAGCCCTTTTTTATTTTCTGGCAATATCTACCTATGTTTTTTCTTTTAATAGTACTTTGGGAAAGGTGATTTTAAGAACACAAAGATAATCTCACAAATAACCAGGTAAGTAATCCAAGTTGTGCTACAGCAAACTGAAAAACCCTAGATTGCTGCAATGATCAGTGCTTGGGAAGAGTCTTTTGTTGAGTGTTTTTGGCTCTTAATTAGAGCTTAGAGATAAATGTCTATCTTCAATGCTCAGTGAGTTGCCCCAGTGTTGGCTGGCTGGGGCTGTCAGATTACTAGGGGACATTGTCTGTGTTATGAATTCTAACTGATAGGTTGTTTCTTTTTTACTATACTTGTATGTCTCTTTAAAGTAATTAAAATAAAAAAGAATATGAGTTGTCAAAGTAGATAGGTGAACAATAGGCTTTCAGCATAAATGGTCGAGTAAATGAGGTTTCTTGTGAGCAAATTATACAGATGACAGGATTTGAGGCTAGTGAGGTGTTTTAACTATGTGTACTTCTGTTGGGAAAAGCTGTGAATATCCCACAAAGTCCTTGGAATACACTGGTGACAGTTACAAATGCAGATGGTGAAGAACTCAACTAGAAGAGAGACGTCTTTCCTTGTTTCTAATGATAGGGAGGAATTGGTCAAGAACATTGTGTAAAAGGCAGTAGTGGATGAGAAAAGCCATGCAATAATAGAGTTCATGAGTATTATGATAGGAAAAGGGAAGAACAGCAAAAGAAAAGCATCAGATTTCAGAAAAGTAGGCTTCAGTAAACTCAGAATTGTCTCATCATACATCATTGGAATTTAAGAAATCTGGAGTTTCTTAAGGAAGCGGTATTAAGAGCATACATGCAAACTGTCCCCAGTGAAAGAAAGACAGAAAGGATAAGATTTGCTAAATTATAAGCCACAGTGCTAAATTTTGAGCTCTTCATGCAGCATTCAAAAAGGTGAAGGTGGGTCACTTCCTAAGGGTAGGGAAGTATTGCATAAATGTGATGCTACAGAATAAAAAATTACCAAGGCACACAATAGATTTAAATTCCAAAGGTCATGATAATAATAAAAATCATTCTTTCATCACAGAAAAAATAGGATGAAGACCAACTAAATAGCAGTTCAGGAAAAGACAAAAAGCAATCAAGAGCTGATACTGATACATATGGGTTTTAATACTTCTTCTGCACCACTCTTATTTAAAAGGGTGAGAGGCAGTTCAGTATTACAGTAATAAGTAGCAGTGAAGAAAATTTAAGTCCAAGGCTTTAAGTGGGAAGGAACAGGTTAAATATTTATTACTAAGCTAGATGTTTTTAATTATCTGTGATGCTCTGATACTTGAAGAATTAGCTGACGAAATATCAGAGATGATAGAAGTCCCTCTGAAAAGTCAAGGGTAATGGGTGATGATCAGCCAGTAGTGACCTTTGAAAGGAAAGTGAAAGAATATTTGGAAATTAGATGAACTTCAGTTCCTGGAAAAAAGGTAGAACAAATAGTCAAACTTCAAGCATCTAAAAGAAAACAAGGAAATTAGTAACTGTCAACATGGATTTGTCAAGATAAAATTATATTGGAATAATCTAATTTCCTTCTGTGAGAGAGCCACTGTGGATAGAAACAAAGCAGCAGATGTCACACATAGCTCTTAATGCTGCCTCATGATATTCTCATAATTAAGCCAAGGGAGTCTATTCCAAACAAAGTTCTAGAGAGTGGGCACAAAAAGACTTGAATCTTTTTACTGATAAAGCACTTACCAATAGTTGACTGTCAAATTGGAATGGTTTGTTGCAAGTGGCTTACATTTCTGGCTCTTTTATTTTCCTTCATGACCAGGAAGGAGTAATCGACATTGTGCTTACTAAACCTGCAGGCAGAACCATAGGACTCAGCAAACTGGTTGAGCTTGGCCAGATCTGTGACATTTGACGATTCATGCTCCTATCCACTTGTGTATCTGGCATTCAAACCAATATTTCCATATACATATTAAGCATAGAAATAAATATACTCTCACTTTTGTTGTATTAAATGCACAGTGGTCACAAAAGCATGTTGTATTTTCTGGAAATATTTCTCAGTACTTTCGTATCTTTCATTATAAATTGTACTTCTGTTAAAATTTCTGTATAAAATTTGCCTTAACGCATTAAAAAAAAATAAATTGAAATAAGTTGTAATAATTTGGACCTTTTTGAAAGGTACTGAAAAGATTGAAATTTCAGTGGGTTTAGGTGATCAACAGTATCATTGCCCAAAAGGCTTTATGAATAGTTTATTTTTAATCTTCTTTATCTTGCAGTATTTGACTAGACACGCGGCTAACATCGTACATTTCCTTTCCCGACTGAACAAGCATAAATCTTTAGAATAAAGTGAGAGTCTTTAGAATAATGTTTCCCACTTTGATTAGTAGCATTCATAATTTCAAAAGTAGTTTTTCAGTGGTATCTCCATTATTTACTTAAAAGTCACTGCTCCTATAAATATTTTTCTAATTGCGTGGAGGGAGATAAAACAGGAATGCCTGGAAAAAGGAAAAAAAAACCCCACAGGATTTTTCTTTGGAAAGGAAGTTTCATTCTTGGAAATGAATTAGCATTTTATGTTCGCGTTATTTTTCTACTTTATAGCTTGCTATGTTTGCATTGCCTGCCAATAGGTGGCACTAATAATTTCTACATTAACTCAGTGGTTGTTCTATTGTCTTTCAACGTTAATGGAGTTATATCCTAATGTACCTCACAATTTCATTGTCTTTGTTTGGTTTTGACTTAAATTTTATGTTTAACAAAAAAACGGTTTTGGTATAAAAATATGGGTACTGTAGATCCAAGCAATATTAAATTTATAGGCACAGAATTGATACATTAATAAACTCTAAACAAGCATTGTTTTTTGTTTGGAGGATCAAATGTAATGTACCAAAAATTAACAAAGCCTGAAAATTGTTGATCCACAGCATCTGAAGGGTACTTTTAACTTCTGAAATACCTCTAATATAACACTCATATTTCTCACTGACTTAATTTATTTCTTAGGAAAAGATTTCAAATATTGTGTTCAGAATAGTTGAAGTAAAAAGCATTTTCTCTTAGTGCAGTCTGAATCTTGAGGTTGTGATTCACCTAACCACATGTGTCTATGACCAGTGCTTGATTTTTAGGCACCTGTGATTACCTGTCCTTTATCTGTGAGCTTTAATTTATTTATTATTCTCCTTTCAGCTTCATGGTGGCACTATCATTTTGTAAGAACTGGAAGGATAAGGCAGAGAAGAACTGGCTAGCTGGCAGGTTTCTCTTAGCTCACCAGGGGCAGAGGCATGCATACAAAATTTCCAGAAGAGCACACATTGCAGTGGAAGCTGGATGCCACCAAGGTACTTCTCTTCCCCTCCATCTGAGTAAAACCCAGGATATGACATGCTGTCAAGGGCACGTCAAGTTCTGCTGAGTTCTCCTGTGAGCCAGCCTCTGCAGATTGTGCTGCACAAGGTCATTTATGGTGGTTTGTGTTGCAGACCCAAAATATACCCTGGTGTGCAAGCAGACACAGCAAAACCCAGTGCCACTCCAAAGCAGATCTCATTTCTAAAGACAAGGAGATGAAGGCAGTTATTTTAATAACACGACTTTCAGATCTCAAATTTCATGATTTCTCGAAAAATTCTGATGAGTCAATTTTTGTCTTTAACACCGTACACTAAAAATCTGCTTTTTGGAGGATTCTTCCCACACTGGCTGCCTTCTGATATATCATTGCAGCACTGGCTGTGGTGGGCATGCTTGGGTAGGAATGCAGTGTCGAATAAAGTTGAAACTGATATGCACATAGGAGGACTGCCTTATCAGGAGTATTTGGCAATTAAAAGTGGCTTGGTACCTGCCTGAGGATTATGGGAATATGGATGTTTCTATTGTAAGATAAATGTATGCTCTGAAATTTCTGTCAGGAAAGAAAGGTGGCAGCAATAAAGTTAGCACACAAACACCATCTGTGAAAGCCAGAAAGCATCTATAGACCCTCTACATGCTGTGAGAGTGCTAGATGCTCATCACATTATGTACGAGGAGGGATAGAAAAAAACTGGAAGGAGGAAGGCGAGAAGGAAATACAGAGTAAGGACCAAATAAAATGCCTCATAAAGCTGATAAGTTAATATGAATTAAAAAATACTGTATGGACCCTCTTAACACTGGTATGTTACTGCAATACTAATCACGGACATTTTCCACATGTTGTACAGATGAAATGAATTATTGCCAGCCCCAGTAAATTCTGTTTGTAAGTGTTCTGACAAGCTACTACTTGCAACAGGAAGGGCTTGAATATGCAGGGGTTCCTCTTAGAATTAAAATAAAGCATCAGCATGAGGCACTATCCAGGCATACATAAAACTAAATCTATCCTGAAGACACAATTTAAATGGAAGACTTCCCTGATTATTGGTAATAAGATTGCCCTCAACCCAAGGAGGGAATATGTTATAAGTCAAGAGAATTTTGCTGGAACTCTGGAAAACACAGCTATAGCCTACTGAAATAAGTAATGAGTAACGCTCTTCAGCTCATATTACTTGCTGGTACACCAATCTTTAAGTCAGTTCCCTGGTGGCCTCTGACTTTGCACAATAAACACTAAACATTTCTGTTTTCTTCCCTGTCATGCTCTACTCCCAGGTACACAGCAAGAGACAATGCTTGTGTTTGCATGGGGATGCAAAGGCAAGGCCATCTCAGGCCCAAGGTGAAACACTGCTAGTCATGGCCATGAGCTTCCATCATTTCACCCAATTACAGTGACTCCAGCTCTACTGGAAGCGGTTCTTCTCTTCCCAGGGTCACTTGCCTTTCCTCCTGTGCTCTGCAATATCAGTAAAGAGCATCACACCACAAGGTCACCTCTGCCATTATTGGTTACAATGTCCTCCATGAAGAGGGTCATTGAGGACGGTTCTCTCTGGTAAGGATGCGCTTATTTCCACAATTTGCACAGTTTTCCCTTCCTCCTCCTTTTTTTGCTCATCACCCTCCACCCTGCTGTTTTATATTTTGTATATCCTGTAAAGATCTGTATATCCTGTAAAGACTGTAATTTGATTGCTGCTCAGGAAAAAAAAAAAGCCCATGAAAGGAAAACTCTACTTTCTGCTCTCTCCAGCAGACAGTAACAGAGAGCAATCAGCTCCGGAGACTTTTCTTTATTTACTGATAGAAGAAGGTATCCATCTCCCTTCCCCTTTACCGTGTCTGTACCTTCACTTGCATTTTTTGTTTTGGGCACTTAATATCCATGCTGTCGACTGTGGATCGCAATATTATGTGGTTTTATTCCTGTAATGTCCTGATGAATCAGGAAATGTCTATTTCCTATATCGACTTTGTAGGCAAAACATTAAGTGCCAATACATTTTGAGCTCAGGCCTTTGAAAAAATCTTTCATCATAAATGTGTCAATTCTCTATAGACAAAGTTTGTGGCAAATGCAAGAGAACTCAGGTATCTCTGTCTTTTCCTTGAAAGGTTCTGAGACACAGTTCAAAAGAATAGAAAGAAATGCAATGTTACCTTCTTTTACCACATACTAAGTTAACTCAAATAACTAGCGATTGCTGTTGACTTATTTGTGGTAACGTTTTACCCTGAGTTTTCATTAATTGTCCCATGCTCACAGTGGAGTATGTAGCAAGTAAAGAAATGGCATCTGATTCTTTTTTTTTTTTTTTTTAATCCTAGGCTGACTGATGGAATGTCCTTCCTCTGCATTTTTTGCAGTATTCTTGTAAGTGATGTGATATAACACCTTTCATGCTTAAGCATCCCAGAAAGTGTTTAACAAAGAAATGACACCACCATCTCCTGCAGTGTAGCGCAACGTGATGTGTAGGGTTGAAAGGGCAGAGAAGAAAGCATGTTTGAAGAGGACAGCATGAGAAAAAGAGGGATGCATTATCTATCATTTTTACTCTAAAATCTTGTGTCTCACAACCATAAAGTGCAGTAAATTACACATAAACTCAGCTATTAGTGTTGATATAAGAGATCCTGTTGTGCCAGCAAGGGAGTAAATATCAGCATAGGTATATCCAGGAATATAAAATTTATATGTAGGAAATGGGTGTTTACGAACAAATCTAATGTCTAATGATTGTGGCAATATTACTTGACATGTTTGGGAATGTACTGTCAAGGTGAATGGGATCCCACCTTTATTCACAGAATGATGCTGTGGCAAACAAGAAAAAAAAAGTCTTGCTCTGTTACAGGCTGTGGCCTATTGCCTGTGACTCAAGGGTGGCGAATGACCAAGGCATAAAACAGTATGTAAAGTCAAAGGTAAACTGAAATTCTGAACAATACAATTAGAATAGGATTGTTTATTATTGATCCCAAGCATCACACCAGAAATCATTCCCCCTTGACTAGGTTTTGGACTCTCTACCCTGAGTAACGCCCCGTGCGGCAGTCTCAGTGCACATCTGTGCCATGCCTGCGTCTATTGCTAGTCAGCTTTCTACTTTCTAAGGTATCAATTTGGACCTAATACTTTACAATCCTCATTGCGTTTAACACCACAGTATCTTGGGAAATGGGAAGTGGCAGTCATCCTGACCCTGAAGAAAGAGGGTAAAGAGTGTGATTCCAGAAAGGACTTGAATATTGTGATGCTCAGTACAATAAAGCACACAATAAGCAACCGCATAATCTAAAGTTTAAACACTGTTCTTTAGATAAAAACAAACAAACATACAAACCAACAAAAAAAACACCAAGCCAGGGAAAATGTAGGAACACCGCTCTCTGTACAGCAAATGAAAAGGGTTTGGTAATTGACAATGGGATTCAAAACTGTGCTATAAATCATTCAGTCACATTAGGAGTGCCAGAAGTTGAAGTGCACCTGAAATTCAGTCATTCTTGAGGGACATTTATCACAGGGTATACTGACATACAACAATGAAGCTTGGTCAATGGCTCATACAGAGAATTTTAGCTTTGCAGAAATTCACACAGGATAAATTAAACTCCCAAAGAGCCTAATTAATTATGAGATCTGCTGCTTGGCAAAAATGACTAATTTATCAGTTCATCCTTTCTCAGAAAAAGCATAGGTAACCAAGGGTATGATTTCGTGTTTAGCTGAAATGTGAAGGTTGGGAACCAAGAATTGTTTTGATACTGGGCGTTCTGTTAAGCCAGCTCCAAGCTGAAGTATTAATAATAGTATAACCACAGTAATTGCATAGCAACTGCTAATGTGAACGTAACACATATAATGGAGAGATTTGCACAGCCTGTAGAAATCAGGTGCTGAGGGTGGGATTCATCTCACCTAATTTTAGAGCTCCAAAACGTGCATGCCTGTCTCAGTTGGTCACCCTTAGACTCTTCAAAAGAGAGGCAGGTACTCCTAGTTATGTAGCTGACCTGTTTTAAATTTCTGCTTTGGGATAGCATGAACTGTGCTCCAAAAGTCCATAATCTCTTTCCATTGAGAGTTCACAGTTCTTTCTAGGCACTATAGCTTCTAGCTTCTGAGTCTGCTCAAAACCAAAAGAGAAGTGTATCAGAGATGGAAAAGCGGATGAATACCTGTTGAGAACTTAAATGACATTGCCAGGACATGCAGAGATGCAGTTAGAAAAGCAAAAGCTCAGCTTGAATTGAAATTGGCCAGAGATGTCAAAAACTACAAGAAAGGGTTCGTCAGGTATGTAAACAAGCAGAAAAAGAAGGAAAATATTGGCCTGCTGTTAAATGGGAGTGGTGAATTAGTCACCAACAACACTGAAAAGGCAGAGATTCTCAGCACTTTCTTCACCTCTGTCTTTACCAGCACTATTGGGCCCCAGGCCTTGGGGACAACGGTCCAGGTTGATGCAAACACAGACCCACTGCCAGTGAAGGAAGAGTTGGTATGTGATCTATTACAGGAGCTTGACCCCTACAAATCAATGGGCCCTGACAAGATCCACCCGAAGGTGTTAAGGGTGCTTCGAGAATTCACGGAGACTGGGGGGATGTCCCAGAAGACTGGAAGAAGGCTAATGCCACCCCATTGACAACAAGGGCTTAAAGGAGGATCCACAAAATTATAGACCCACCAGTCTTATTTCAGTCCCTGTGAAAGTTATGGAAATAATTCTTCTGGGGCCTGTCACAAGTCAAATGAAGCATGTGATTGGGAAAAGCCAGGACAGATTCACAAAGGACAAATTGTGCTTGATGAACTTGATCACCTTCTATGACAAAGTAACCTGCTCTCTTGATGTGGGGTGAGCGGTGGACGTTGTCTACCTGGATTTCTCCAAGGCTTTTGATACAGTTTCCCACAGCCTCCTCCTAGAGAAACTGTTATGACGAGTTATCATCTAGACAAGTGGTCTGTGCAGTGGGTGGGGACCCAGCTGACAGGCCACCCCCAGACAGTGGTGGTAAATAGCTCCTTTTCGAACTGGCAACCTGTCACAAGTGGGGTCCCCCAGCGATCAATATTGGGCACAATGCTGTTTAATATCTTCATAAATGATCTGGATGATGGGATCAAGTCTACCTTGTTGAAGTTTGCTGATGATGCCAAACTGAGTAGGGAAGTGGACACTTTGTAAGGGAGAACAACCCTGCAAAAAGACCTGGATAGGCTGGAAGAGTGTGCTAACAAGAACCTTATGAAGATCAAGAAGGACAAGTGTAAGGTCTTGCACCTGGGAAAACATAATCCAGAAGTGCAGCACAGACTGGGATCTAACTGGCCAGGTCCTGGGCTTCCTGGTGGACAACAAGCTCAATATGAGTGAACAGTGTGCTGCTGTGGCAAAGAAAGCAACAGAATGCTGGGTTGCATCTACAAGGGCATCACCAGCAGAGATAAAGAAGTCGTTATCCCATTCTACTCAGTGCTTGTCAGGCCATACCTGGAATACTGTGTTCAGTTTTGGTCCCTGCTGTACAAAAAAGATGTGGACGGGCTGGAGACAGTCCAGGGAATGGCCACAAAGATGATCAAGGACTGGAAAGCCTGCCATGAAGAAAGGCTGAGAGAACTGGTTTTGTTCAGCCTTGATAAAAGAAGGCTTAGGGTATGCCTTATCACCATGTTCCAGTATTTAAAGGATAGCTACAAAGAAGATGGAGACTCCCTTTTTACGAGGAATCACATGGAGAAGGCAAGGGGTAATGGGTACAAGTTACTCCTGGAGAGATTCCAGTTGGACACAAGAGGAAATTTTTTCACAATGAGAACAATCAGCCATTGGAATAGTCTCCCCAGGGAAGTGATGGATTCCCCTGTATTGGACACTTTTAGGATTTGGATGGACAAGGTGCTGGGCCATCTTGTCTAGACTGTGCTTTTGCCAAGGAAGGTTGGACCAGATGGTTCTTGAGGTCCCTTCCAACCTGGTACCCTGTGATTCTGTGATTCTGTATACTGCCTTGAGTGTTTAGGTGGAATGTAGATGTATGTGCTATAGGCATTTACATTTGGTCAAATCAAACCCATCCACATTGCATTATCTGATTTTATTAGGAAATGCTTTGAATAAATTAAAAAAAAAAGATATAAGAGCAATAAATATTTAAGACTTCATTCCTTGTAACATTCTTCAAGGCAATATTTATAGTTACCATGCTGTCAGTCCCCTGGCAACGCGAGGTTGTGAGAAAGGAAGCGAAGCACAGAACAGTCTGTGGGGAGCATTGCTTTAGTAAATCTGATTTTTTTCTTAACTACCGTTTCAGACTCTCTTGTCACAGAATCTGAAACTCTTATGATAATTTTAGACTGATTTGGTTAGAGATTAACCTCACAAAAGTGCTAATTTTTGTTTAAAGAAATCTTAATCTAATGCCTGTCACAAAATATCTTTGCAAAGGTGGGATGTGAGAAAATTTCCTCTTATTATCACATATCAAACTCATGTGCAAGGGTACAAAAGAAAAGACAACTGCTTTTTCCTAAAACACAGTCACAGGAACATGGATAATGTTACCTTTTCCAGGACAGCTTGATGGAAATTTTTATTGTAATTAGCACATCAGCTGTAGTATCTTTTCCTTTTCAATTTAATCAGTTTGATAGTGAAAGTGGAGTTCTGAGTCAGAGGCAAGAAGAAGTGGCAGTGGATTATCAATGTTCTTATTTTCTCTTATAATGCTGAACATATTTCAACAATTTTTCAATAACATATCCTAACATTTTGTCAAACAACTGCACAGTTGTGATCAAAGTCTTGTTTTGGGCTGGATCACCCAGATGTTATGATTACTTCTGTGATTTAGCTGAGTCTGGGAATTGTCTCTGTATATTGACCTTCCTCTTCCAGGATGAGTTCTTGATTTGAACTCTCCACAAAAAAACTAATCTTAGAGACTTTTTCCCATCTGATACCAGATTACTATCAAAGAGGTCACAGATTAATATGACTGAAGTAACTCATAGATGACACTATATTTTGCCAATATCAATGCTGGTACACTCTGCAGTATCTTCATCAACTGAAGCATTTTGAAAGCTTACACTATCAAGGTCAAGAATTTGCAGGCTTGAAGAGCATCTTAGAAATGGGGGAGTCTGTGCATGGATTCAATTCAACCAGTCTTACTCCAAACATACTTTGTGTTTTTGTTGTTGTGAGACCAAGATGCTTTATAATTTGAGCAAAACAATTCTAAACCAACTGAATTATCCTTAGGGATACAATTCAGCGGAGCATAGTTGTATGCGAACAAGCATTCATCTGTGTTTGCCTTTATTATTTCAGCTTTTGCATACAGCTGACACGAGTTCAAGACTTGTCTATCAACTGCTGCCTTCTTTTATCTGTCACTAGGAATGTCTTTAAATACAACAAGAAACAGAGGGGCAAATAAGATGATGAAGAGCAATGGAGCCAAGTCATAGCTCTGTTTAACATTATTAATGACAACAAAACTTTCTGAGAAACATCATTATTCAAGGATATATGATAATTCAGTGATTAGAAAAGTACTCACTTAGGAAGTGGAAAACCTTCCTCTTGCAAGCAGGGCTCTCATACTCACAGCTCTCACACATCAGCCTTTTCCCACCCTCCATTACAAGATGTTACGAAGGCACTTTACAATTCTTGGAGAAGCTGGAACACTGTAAATCTGGGAACGCATGAGCTATAAGATAAGAGAGACAGACTCTGAACTAGCCGGTCCCTTAGCTGTGAGAGACCTTTCTTGCATTTTTGTTCTGGCTTCAGTATTATTTCTATGTTTTTACCCAAGGACACTCTGTAACTTAAAATCACGGAATCACGGAATCACGGAATCTTCAGAGTTGGAAGGGACCTCTAGAGATCATCTAGTCCAACTCCACTGCTAGAGCAGGATTGCCTAAAGCACATCCCTCAGGGCTGCATCCAGGCGGGTCTTGAAAATCTCCAGAGAAGGGGACTCCACAACCTCCCTGGGCAGCCTGTTCCAGTGCTCTGTCACCCTCACTGTAAAGAAGTTTTTCCGTGTATTTGAACGGAACTTCCTATGTTCCACCTTGTGCCCATTGCCCCTCGTCCTGTCACTGGGAACCATTGAAAAGAGCCTGGCTCCATCCTCCTTAAACCCACCCTTTAGATACTTGTAAACATTAATCAGGTACCCCCTCAACCTTCTCTTCTCCAGGCTAAAGAGTCCGAGCTCTTTCAGCCTTTCCTCATAAGGGAGGTGCTCCAGTCCCATAATCATCTTGGTTGCCCTTCGCTGGACTCGCTCCAGTAGTTTCCTGTCCCTCTTGAACTGGGGAGCCCAAAACTGGACACAGTACTCCAGTTGTGGCCTCACCAGTGCAGAGTAGAGGGGGAGAATGACCTCCCTCGACCTGCTGGCCACAGTCTTCCCTATGCAGCCCAGGATGCCATTGGCCTTCTTGGCGACAAGGGCACACTGCTGGCTCATGGATAATTTGCCGTCTACCAGGACCCCCAGGTCCTTCTCCTCAGAGCTGCTTCCCAGCATGTCCGCCCCTAACCTATACTGGTGTTTGGCATTCTTCCTCCCCAGGTGCAGGACCTTGCACTTGCTTTTGTTGAACCTCATTAGGTTCTTCTCTGCCCAGCTCCCCAGCCTGTCCAGGTCACGCTGGATGGCAGCACGGCCCTCTGGACTGTCGGCCACCCCTCCCAGCTTGGTATCATCAGCAAACTTGCTGAGGATACACTCTGTCCCCTCATCTAGGTCATTAATGAATATATTGAACAAAATTGGACCAAGTATTGACCCCTGAGGGACACCACTCGTTACAGGCCTCCAACTGGACTCTGTGCCGCTGATCACAACCCTCTGAGTTCTGTCACTCAGCCAGCTCTCGATCCACCTCACTGTCACCTCGTCTAGCCCATACTTCCTCAGTTTCCTAATGAGGATGTTATGGGAAGCAGTGTCAAAAGCCTTGCTAAAGTCAAGGTAGGTGACATCTATGGCTCTCCCCTCATCCAGCCAACCTGTTATAACATCATAGAAAGCTATCAGATTGGTCAGGCATGATTTGCCCTTGGTAAATCCATGCTGACCACTTCCAATAACTTCCTGTTCCTCTACGTGTTTGGAGATGACATCCAGAATGAGTCGCTCCATTACCTTCCCAGGGACAGAGGTGAGACTAACCGGCCTGTAGTTCCCTGGGTCCTCCTTCTTGCCTTTTTTGAAGATTGGAGTGATGTCAGCCTTCCTCCAGTCCTCAGACACCTCTCCTGTTCCCCATGGCCTTGCAAAGACAATGGAGAGCGGTCTAGCGATAACATCTGCCAGCTCTCTCAGCACTCGCGGGTGCATCCCATCAGGGCCCATGGATTTATGAATGTCCAGCTTGGCCAAGTGGTCTCTGACCTGGTCCTCCTCAACTAAGGGAAAGTCTTCCTCTCTCCCGACCTTCCCCGTTGCCTCCAGGGTATGGGATTCGTGAGGGACGGCTTTATCAGTGAAGACCGAAGAAAAGAAGGCATTCAGTAACTCTGCCTTCTCTGTGTCTTCCATGTCTAAAATGCATAAACAGTCCCTGGAGCAGGGACCAGAACCACAGGTTATCCCTTTGTTCTATTTGATTCTATTACAGGTGAAAAGAGAAGGCTTATACTATGAATCTGTCACTTGTACTGAGGAATGACTATGGAATTCAAGATGATGTTCAGTGAGGACGCTGAACTGATAAACCGGGCTATGTATATAATTCTGAACTCTTCTGGACCATCATATGAACAATGGAGACCATATGAGAAGAGGATAATATGTCCCTTACTAATGTGAACCCTCCGTAAGTTTATTCATACTGATTATTCAAAGCAATGATAGCTTGTTATTGATAAGCTGAATTAATGGAGTTCAAAATCTTGTGCAATTAATTTCTACCAGCCCTCAAATAATTTTCATAGAAATTCCCTCCA